>NC_089140.1:141314164-141623647 GCF_009819655.1 Sylvia atricapilla
TTAATTACCAGTGTTCAGGGATCCTTCTCTGCCAGAAGAATAAGGGAAAGGAGCTAGAGACAGAAATGGGAAGCACCAAGGTTGTGAGCACAGTGGGAAGTAGGGAGTAGAAATGGAACTGCAAAGTACTCTGATAGCTTATTTTTTTCAGCTGAGCTTCAAGCAATCAGCATTAATTGGCCTGGATTGTATGTTCACGAGATACATTTTTAGAAAGTGTTGAAAAAGTGTATGGACTAGTACTCCAGTCATTCGTAAATTAATTCTGATCGAGTAGCTGTTGTACTCTGAAGCCATCTGCTTGTTTAACTGTACCACAATGTGAGTGATGTAGGACTTAACCAGAACGGGTTTCTAGATACACAAATGTCCTGTAGATGTCAGCACTTCTCCTGCTATCCTCCTGACTCGCAGCAACAGGAGCAGCAGGAAAAATAGTGGATTTTTTTTTTGTTGTTGGTTGGTTGTTTTTTTACAATTAAAATATGCAAGTGGATATTCTTTGCTAGCGAACACTATCGAAGCAAAGTTTTATAAAATTAACAGGCAGACCTCTCCTTACTGGATAAAGAGGCTTCAGAAAACTGACTTGAGTAAAATGCTACTTGCAGAATATCATATAGCTGTTCATAAAACCTTCTAAATAGGACTAAGCCTTTGGCAAATATTGAAGCCAATGACACCCTCCAGTTGTAATGTGCTCTGCCATATGTGACAACATTGCTGAGGTTAAGCATTAGCTCCAGGTTGGCAGCGTTCTGACTTTCAAAGCAGTCATGAATATCAAATGAGACATAGGACTTACATGCAACTGGTACACGTTCATGTTTGCTCACCTGCTGTAAATCCAACAAGGGCAGGCTTACTCTAACCCAGCCTTCCTGGAGCACTGGAGTCCAGCTCTGCATGCAGGACTAGGCACTGAGTAAATGTGTGTGACTCAAGTGTCTGAGCAGCATGGAGAACTTGGGTCTGAGATACTTTGGGAGCAGGAAGAGAAAGCTGGTTTAGCCCAGTGCTGTGTACAGAAGATATATTTTATAGTCATGGTTGGGAGGATGGAGGAGTTAGTTCAAACCATCTTTTTAATGCATAGGAATAAAATAGGCATGGAGCACCCTCTCTCTTGGACTTGGTACTCCCAGCAGCCTGGCAAGTCTGCTGAGAGTTAGCATAGCAAAGATTAGCATAGCCATTAGCATAGCCGTTTGATTCAGAAATAGATTTGGGAGTTGTTTTTAGAAGACTGCTGAAGCTCAGTTTTGTAGCACTCCATGCTCTTCTTGCTCTACATTGAGCCTGGTTAGCAATTTGTCTAGATTGTCTCTGTATTTCTGACCTCATGAATTACTAAAGAGCTCTTTTCCCTGACACTTGTTTCCAAAGCAGTCCAAGAAAGTATTATTAGCTGAATTTCCATATGGCTGTTGCTAAATTATTGGTTTCTTTGGCTAAGGCATGTGATTTTGTTGGCTCATGTTTTTCATTAGACCAACACTTCTTGCCCTCTTCCTTGAGAGCTGATGTCACAACTATGCAGAGTATGTTCTGAAGGGGTTGAATAGTTGTCAGTGTCAAAACTGAAGGTTGATCCACAGTAATACATGATAATATTTCAGAAGGGGGAATTATCCAGCATTTTCATCGCTAATCTTCAGCACAGATGCAGCTGTCCATTATTGAACAGATGGCAAGATCTATAATTCAAGTGTTCTGTGCAATTTTCTTCAGGATGCCTGTACAGGAGGTGAAGGTGCCATGAGTTGTGAGTGAAACAAGATAAAATAAATCCAGTTCCCCTGGACAAGATGGTCTGAAGATTATCTTTTTACTTAACCTTATGCATTGAAATAATTAATTTATCTATGTCAAGCCTGCAGATTGAGTTGGTGAAGCCAGCAGCTTCCGAGGAGGTCACTAAACCTGTTTTCTATGAGGTGAGTTGGGTAAAGACAACCAGCCCTGTGCTAAGCCAGCAGCAATGAAGAGCTTGGTCTTGGCTACAGAATAGACCCACGAGGCTGAAGAAATACATGAAGTGCCCAAGCCAATTTTTACAAGCAGTGCTGCACAGAAAATGCTGATTTGCTAAAAAGGGAGAACTACATGGGTCTGAGATGCCTGGATGTGTGCAATGGATCCTTTTGATTGATGATCATCCACTGATGATCAGACTTAATTCCTGCTCTGAATCAGGTGTGCCATTACTCTGAAGTAATAATCATCTTCTTTGCGGTAGCTATTATAATTCATATAAATAACTGCATATTATGGAATAAAGCTCTGAAGACAGAAATTAGGAAAAAAAAAAGACCATGCCATGTAGGAAAAATGTTTATAGTCCTGGCTCTGAACAGGGCAGAGCAGCTGCTTTGTTTATCAAGGGGAAATCTACCTACTGCTTTCTCAGGACGCAGAACAAACTTACATTTTTCATAAACTGATTTTTAACCCCCAACCAGTGAGACCAGTGTGCTGCTGATACTTGAAGAGTACCAACTGCTGCCTGATAGAGCTTTAAAATTTTGCAAAAGGCAGGCAGGACTTCTTCAGTCCTACAGAGAGCAGCCTTACATTCAAAAACTTAGACTAATCTATTAGAGAAGTGCTGTTGTGTCTGTTTCTCCTAGGGTAAAAGTCATGAGCAGCTATGCAGGAGCTCTTGATTTTTTTAAATAACACTTTGTTTTTTCTAAACACACCCTTTTTCTTCCTGTCTCTCCTTATTCATGACTGGATGTCCATCTGCAGAGAGTGGATGAGCTTGGTGTGGAAGTTTAAACTTCTGACTGCAGCTCCTGGCTTGGCTTTTCTTTGTCTTGCTTCTCCTTCACTTTACAAGTGCCCCAGGGCTGCCGTGTCCCCTGCTGTGTGCTGGTGTGTGCCTCCAGCAGTGGTCCCTCACTGCCCACCAAGGACCCTGGCTGGTGCGCTGTGCCAGGCACCTGAGCTGCATCCCCCCCGGCCAAATGCCTTCCCTCAGGAATGACAGGTCCAAAGTGTTCAGAGTCCAGCTGCCAACAGCTGTGTGTGCTTGTAGTTGGTGTTTGTAACCCCATGGGGTGAACACCATCTCTTCCTTTGTGCTTAAAAGGGGCTCCTGGACCAGATCAGCAGTGTCCAACCCCTTTGGACCATCCCACAATAGGATTCACAGGGCTGGATTCCCTACTGCCTATTGCAGTGGGGTGAGAGTTGGCTGGCTTCTTGCAAACCCAAGGTGGGACCATAGCCTGATAGATTACCTTAAGTAATTTGTAATTTATCTTAAGAGAGGTGTCTCCCCTGGTTATGCTTTGCTTTTTTGTGGGCTAACAGTCAGCTAGTATTTTGTGGGAGGAGGGAAGGAGAGAGAGGGAAAGAAATGATGCTTAGTGCAAGGATCTAATTAGGAAAAAAAACCAAGATTTTTTAATGCTCCTAATAGATTTCCTTTTGCTTGAGTAGAGAACAGCTTAGGTATTTCTTAAAATATTTAGATGATAAGTGTAGTTCAATTAAACACTATGTAGTCTGCTGAAGCTTTACCATGATGGAAAAAATCTCCCCTTCTGAGATCAATTAGTCTGTACTGAGATCAATTAGCAGCACTGGCGAGATGATTGAAGAGAAGGAGCCTGACACTGGGGTCTTCCCAGCCTTCCTCTAGGCTCTTAGCAGGAAAGGAAGAGTAGAAATAGGAGGTACAATGCAACTGAGGAGACCCGCCGGAATTTATTGCTGTTGCTGCTGAGTTCTGTGCCAGGGCTGTTGGACCAGCACTGCTTTTGCAGATCTTTCCACTCCATTTCCTCTGTCCCTGCTGTCAAACCCATGACTTGCTCTCTGTTGGTATTCCAGCACGTAACAGCTCTGTGGGAAGGGTTTTTCTCCACGACAGACCTGTGCTGTGTCTGTCAGCTGAGGCTCCTGCCTGTGTCTCACTTCTCACCTCCCCTTCCCACTCATAGGGCCTTTACCGTGCTGGACAGGAAGAGATGGAAAGCAAATGTGTCCCAAACTGCTCCTGAGCATCTCAGGGTCCTGTGGCCTCAGAAAGATCTGTGCAGACACCCATGGTTGGAAGGGACAGCTGGTCACTGGGCAGCTGTGGCTGCTGGGGTGTTTAATAACCAGCAGAGAGGGCTCAAAGATGTGTAGTGTCTCTGTAAGAAGAAATAGTGTCTGCTAAAGGTGTGCACTGAAAACAGAGGCTTTCAGAGCTGCAGAGCTTATGTAGCCATTATTTTTGGAAAGATTGCAAGGATTCTGACAACATCAGTCCTTAAATTTTGTTGTGCACAGAGCAAAGTGTTAGAAGGGGGTTATATGCATGGGGAAAATGCAGCAAGCTTATTTTTAATTCTGTGGGCCCTTTTTAATTGTTGTATTTCCATTTCTGAAATAAATATTTACAATCATAATCACTACAAAGTTTTAATTTTTCTGGAGCAGGGAATTGGGTGGCATCTCAGGAAAAGGGTAATTATTCTTGAAAGAGGAGATGTCATTCTGAAATAGGGTCATTTTTAAGCTGGGTGTCCCCATGGGGTGTTACACTGCTATACCTGAGCGGCTGGTCACTCTACGGGAGCATAGCTTGCCGCTTCCTCTGTCCTCACGTCTTCTTACAGGTTTCAAACACTTACATTTTGCTTTCTCATATTTTATGGTCCCTTAGGTTTAAAAGTGGAGCTAAATTAATAGCAAGCTTCAAACTGCCAATCCAACTTTACATGCCAATGAAAGCAAAAATGACAGAAAATGTTCAAGTGCTTCAAAGTAGTCATCAGATGAGCTTACCTGTCAAGGGTGTTTTTAATCTCAATTTTTATATGTCTGGTAAAAACTGTAGCTATCCTCCAGTGTCACACTTGGCTTAGGAAAAAAAAAAAAAGAGAAGATTTTGCAGAAACAAGCTCTTACCTCCAAACTAGCTTGGACTTTTGCAGATAAACATATAGAAATGTACTGTATGGGACACCTCTTCCTGCCTCCAATCCTGTGTTCCTCAGCAAATGTCTGCCCCAGGGAACTCTGCAGAGGTTGGATGCCCTGCAATTTTCTAACTATGCAAAGCTGCTCCGTGGAGGCCCACCTCTATGCAGAGACTGGCCCAGCTCAGCTGATTTCAACCTGATTTAAGGGATCATTAAGAATGAGGCTTCAGCTTCTGGGCTCACCTGGTTGTGAGTCAAAGCAATCGAGAGCCTGAAGTAGAAAACATCCATAGTTTGGAGGCAATGGCTTCATGGACAGCTTGGCCACTGGGGACTTTTGGGGTTGAGATGTGCGGGGGTTAAGATGTAGCATGTTTGTGTTCCTTCAGTTTTTAAAGCTTTTTCTCTTAAAAAAATGTTTAAAAGAGAAGGGAGCAAATGGTGTATGACACTGAATTAATACTGGATATCCCATTCCACTCGGGAATATTTCCTGGGGATCTTGGCTTTTTGTAGCAGCTCCAGTGAGCCAGTTTGATGATTTCACTTCTCTGACCCCCAACACGTGCATACAGCAGGGATGGAAAGGTGTTTCCTCTTGGGTTTTATTGAATTCCCAGAGGAATTTGTGTATCCCCATTCTAAGTATGGTTTAAATATATTTTTTAAATGTTCACTGTGAGGATATCTATTATCTCTTTGCCATGATCCTGTAACCAGATACCTAATGGTCCCCTGGCTTCAAAACTCTGTCCCAGGAAAGTGTTTTCTTGAATTATCTGGGACTATAAAGCAATTACAGCTTTAGCACATTTTACCTTGACACAATAGTCAAAATTTTCATTTGGGTAATGTGGAATTTTTACCTGTCCTGATGTGGATGACTGGAACTGGTGTTTTATACTGGGGATGTATTAGATTATTTACTGACTTATTGCTCTGCAGAAAAACGAAAATGTCCCCACAGTGGATTTACTTTTTCATGCAGTGGGTAGGGGGAAGCTGTGGTAGTCTCTTTGGAAATATATGCTTAGGAGCCACTATGGAAAATGATCCAAGAATTAATTCCTTGCACTGGGTCATTGAAAAGGCTGTGGAAATGGATGCTTATTATTTTGGGGAGGAAAGATGTCATCACAAAATGTATTTGAATTTCTTTGTCTTGGTCTTTCTAGAAAAGCACTGCAAATGTGGAGGGCTGAGTGGGAAGCAGTGACATCTTTCACAGTCCTCTTTGCTCCCTGCTATGCTCAGAGGTAAAGAACAACAGGTTAAACTGGGCACAGTAGCTCGACTTCTGACATTAGCAGTGCTGCCAGCTCCTGCTGCCCTTTGCAAATTGTTTCTCTGCCTCTTTTTTGTCAGAGAGGTGCGAATGCAGCATCACTGGCCTTGCTGAAGGCTGTGAGGATTTACTGCCATCATCTTTGCAGAAAGTCTCACAGAGGAGATGGGTGCTGTAAGAGCATTTCTGGTGCTGCAAGTGCAGCAGAGGGAGCCTGGTTGAGCTGGTTCTGTGCTTGCTGTCCTGGGGATGCTTCAGCACAGCTGGTCCACAGCTGTGCTGAGCTCCCTTCTGCCAGGGTTAAGCTGCAAGAAAGCCACTAGCTTAATTTGGGCTAGGTCTTTGCTGGGGAAATCACAGGTTCAGTTTCTTTCCACCAGAGGACTGTGGCAAGGCTGGGCTGGAGGTCTTAGCAGCATGCCTGAGCACCCTGACCTATTTAATAATAATAATTTAATACACTTAACACAGAGCTCATCAGGACAAGCTGGAGTTAGAACTTAATTTAGCAACTTTTGTAAAGGATAATAAAAAAATATTTTTACAAATATAGTAACTGCAGAAGGAAAGATAAGACCAACCTTTGTTCTCTACTGGATGCAGGAGGGAACTTAGTAACTGCAGATGAGGAGAAGGCAGAAGTGCTTAACTCCTTCTTTGCCTCAGTCTTTGGTGAGAAGATGACTTGTCCTCAGGACAATGGTCCTCCTGGGTTGGTAGATGGTGCCAGGGAGCAGAACTGCTGAGCTGCTTGGATGTTCATAAATCTGTGGGGCCAGATGGGGTCCATGCCAGGGTGATGAGGGAGCTGGCAGATGAGCTTGCAAAGCTGCTCTCCATCATTTACCATCAGTCCTGGCTCACTGGTGAGGTTCCGGATGACTGGAGGCTGGCCAATGTGACACCCATTCACATAAAGGGTGGGAAGGAGGATCCTGGTAATTCTAGGCCAGTTAGCCTCGCCTCAGTACCCAGTAAGGTAATGGAGCAGTTTACCTTGAGTGTCATCATGCAGCACCTACAGGATGGCCAGGGTATCAGGCCCAGCCAGCACAGGTTTAGGAGGGCTAGGTCATGTTTGCCCAACCTGGTCTCCTTTTATGACCAGGTGACCTGCCTGGTGGATGCAGGAAGGGCTGTGGATGTTGTCTATTTGGACTGCAGCAAGGCCTTTGACTCTGTCTCCCACAGCACACTCCAGGAAAAGCTGGCAGCCCACAGCTTGGACAGGAGCACTCTGTGCTGTGTTAGGAACTGGCTGCATGGCCAGGCCCAGAGAGTGGTGGGGAATGGTGCTGCATCCAGCTGGGGACAGTCACTGGTGTCCTCAGGGGTCTGTGCTGCAGCCTGTTTTGTTCAATATTTTTACTGATGACACGGATGAGGGTATTGAGTCTTTCATTAGTAAATTTGCAGACAACGCTAAGCTGGAAGCGTGTGTTGCTCTGTTGGAAGGTAGGATGGCTCTGCAGAGAGACCTGGAATGGTTGGATGGATGGATAGAGTCAAACAAGATGAAGTTTAATAAGCCCAAGTGCTGAGTCCTGCACTTTGACCACAATAACCCCCTGCAGCACTATAGGCTGGGCACAGTGTGGCTGGACAGTGCCCAGGCAGAAAGGGTACTGGTGACAGCAGCTGGTCATGAGCCAGCAGAGTGCCCAGGTGGCCAAGAAGGCCAATGGCATACTGGCCTGTGTCAGGAATGGTGTGTCCAGCAGGAGCAGGGAGGTCATTCTTCCCCTGAACTTGGCACTGGTGAGGCCACACCTCGAGTGCTGTGTCCAGTTCTGGCCCCTCAGTTTAGGAAGGACATTGAAATGCTTGAGCACGTCCAGAGGAGGCAACAAGGATGGTGAGGGGCTTGGAGCACAAACCCTGTGAGGAACAGCTGAGGGAGCTGGGGTTGTTTAGCCTGGAGAAAAGGAGACTCAGAGGTGACCTTATCACTCTACAACTTCCTGAAAGGTGGTTGTTGTCAGGTGAGAGTTGGTCTCTAAACTGACAGAACGAGAGGACACAGTCTTAAGCTGCACCAAGGGAAATATAGGTTGGATATTAGGAAAAAGTGTTTTACAGAGAGTGATAAAATACTAGAATGGTCTGCCCAGGGAGGTGGTGGAGTTGCCATCTCTAGATGTGTTTAAAAAGAGACTGGATGTGGCAGTTGATGCCATGGTTTAGTTGAGGTATTAGGGCATGGGTTGGACTTGATGATCCTGAAGGTGTCTTCCAGCCTAGTGATTCTGTTAGGAACAGCCAGCCTGTGACTGCGGTGATCTTGCATCTTGTTCCACTGCTCTTGCCTTGCCTGACTGATCAGTCATCTGTTATACCACTGTGGATGCAACAAGCAAGCACGGCCCTTTGCAGGTGCTTTCTCCTTTTTCCTCCCTGAACTGCAGTGCACTGTAATGTATCCCTACACACCCCAGACATGATTGTGGAAGGGAATGCAGAAGTCTTGGTGCTCGAGCTATCGTTCATTACCCTAATTTTCCTGCATCTCTGTCATGTTAACGGTGAGCTACAGTGCCATAAAAGAAAAGAACCAAATAGTTAGTTGGCTTTGGATATTTAGAAATTGGAGGAGTTTGTAAATGTCTGTCCCTGGGATGTCCCCACTTCCAGACATACAAAGCAGGAAGCATGCTCTGGAATTTCATAGCACCGCCTGTAGCTGTCTGTGCCCAGCCCTGATCTAGATGCTAACATTTTTATAGGTAACGAGTACAGTCACCAGGATCCCAGCAGGCTTTTTATCTCCTTCTCCAAACACATCTGAATTCCCATGTAATTATGAAGCCATCATGCTAATTAGAGCCATGGGAAAAGGTTGTCCCTATCTGCGAACAGTTCATTCGCATTGCTGAGGCACAGGTCAGGCTTGGGAAGAATTGATTTCACTGTATATCGTCATGTTAGCAGTTCTAGGCTTCGTTATTATAACAGCACAGACACTCTCTGTTAACTCATTGTACTGGTGTGTCTGTCACTCATGGGCTTGGGGCTTCTCAGGCTGCATTAGGCTGATTGTAATGGGTGATGTGGGGAGCAGGCTCAGGACAGGGAGTGCAGTTTTGAGGGAAGGAAAGAATGCTTAAATCAAATGAAAATGGATGAAGGCCTTCTGTGCTTTGGGATTCTTATTAATATTTAGAAATAGAGCTCCTAGCTCCAGAAGTTACAGAATAATGCTGGGTATCAAGTAATTTTGCTGCAGGCTTGTCTTTGCTCTAAGTGGAACAGAAGACAATGAGTGTGACTGCATCATGCCTTTTTATTTTTAAATAAAAATAGGCCACCAGTGACTTTGCTATAAGCAATATATACCTTCTTACTAATAATTAAAGAAAAAATTATTCACCCATGAGGGTGGCATTTTTAAGGAGTTATAACAAGGTCAGAGAGGTCTTCCAGCTGCAAATGTGATGTTTGCATGGTACCTGCAGAACAGCTCTTTGCAATTATAGAATTGATGGAGACCTTTTCCCCTCAGCTTACACCTTCCCTGGGTTACTGCCAGAGCTCTTGCCTGGGCTGGAGTCAGCAGGAGGTCAGTTGTGGGTCAATGGGGAGAGATGAGTCAGGAGGAGTTCAAGCTTTGCCCTGCCTCTGTGCTGGGCTGTGTCTAAAAAGCACCAAGCCTCAAAGGAATGAATTTGCTGTAGATTTGCAGACATGACTGAACTTTTAACTTAATTGCCCAGAAAACTGCTGGAAGGTTGTTCTGCATCCTGCACGGCAGACACAACCTTGTCTTTGGTGTGAAGAGCTCCCATGTAATGCTGCCTACAGAAACCTAGGAGTCTAATGGATAGTTCAGGAAGATTGGTAGGGAAGCTGTGTGTGTATCTGTGCAGTGTGTGCATACACTGCCATATATGTGTTCCTTTTTTCTATGCCCTCTTTCCCCTCTCTGATGTGTCCCCCTGCCAAGTGCCTGAGGAGGAAATGCTCTCAGGTGAGTCTGTGTGTGAAATGCAGAAAAGCCTCCTACCTTACCACCCTGCCAGAGACCCTCCCAAGGGATTCACATTCACAAACATGTCTGTTTGTCTGATGCTGTGAAAAGAGAGATATCAAGTATATGAATTCACAGCAAAAAAAAAAAAATCATCTTTTTCTCACTTGATAAGCTGATTAAAACTCCTACACTGAAATGCTGAAGAACAAATAAAAAAGAAGTGTTAATGAAAAGGCTGGAGCTAATTAAAATCTAAATCTTGGAACACTGTGAAAAAGTACAACTTTCTGTTCTAGGTTCTGCCTCATTTCAAGGCAGATGATTCTCATGAAGTGACTAAAATTGGCCAAAGTGATCATTGTTCCATGTGCTACCAGACATGCAGCATTTACATGTCCAGCCAGCATGAACCTCTCTAGCCTGAAAAGTTCTAAAATATTAAAAACCCCCTTTTTGTTAAGGGATTTTTATCTTTGACTGTAGAATGGGCAACAAGTAGGTTTTTTAAAACACAAAGATGAGAATCAAGCATAGTTACGTGGCTACAGGAGGAAACACCAAATTTTTTTATATGTGACACACTTTTTTTTTTTTATAGGTGGCATCAATTATGCTGCAAGACAACATTCTGAAATTTTCAGCAATAAAAATGGTTAATTGTATTGCAAATGGCAATGACTATAAAACACCAATTCACAGTCCAGATTCTTCTTTTCTTAACTTCAAAGAATACAAATTAGTTTAAGAAAAGGAAAACTGACTTTTGAAGGTATCCTTTTTTCCCCCCTACATTCCCCAGAGCTTTCTCTCACAAATTCTTTAAATATTTTGCACAGTCACTTAAAATTATTATTATAACAATTTATTATGGTTCAGCAGCAAAATGCACAAGTGGGCATTTTACTGAGTGGGACTGTAATGGCATGAAACATGTGACTGTGCTTGGAAGAAACAAGTGAAAATTTGCAAATATGTCTGTGTGATATTCCTAAAATGGCAGGTCAGGGAGACAGCCACTGAGCTTTTGAATGAATTTGGTTGAACATACTCCGGAAGGTAGCAAGGAGATTATCAAAACTGAGCTGGGGTTGTCCAGGATGAAGAGCTGTGTGAATGCTCAAAGCATGAAGCTGATCTGAAAAGCTTGTCTGAATGTAGGACTGAGGCTACACTGATGAATAGAATTATTTCATTGTATTTTGGAAGTTTACCATAGTGTCTGCAGACTTCAGCTGAGCTTCCTGGCATTTTTCTGTAATATTTACTTTTTTACCTTAATTTTTTAACTTCCTGATTTTGTGAACCAGCTGCCTTGCACTCAACTTGATATTTTCATCAGACTGTCCTGCTGGGACAACTAATGGGAAGTAAAACTTAACACAAATATATGCGAAGCACAGTCATACTATAACAATTTATATCTTTAAAACCTATTAGACTGTTGTAAACAGGGGGTTAGTTTGGCTTGTATGTTTATTTTATGCACAGGAACATTAACTGATATTAGTTGTTTTAGCAGCTCTGGATGGAGTTGCACTTCTGAGAATATAATGCAGAAAGGATTGGAGGGTTTAGTATCTGTCTGCTAAAAGAGTTTTATTTAAGTGACTGTCTTCCCTGGCATTTAATCCCTGCCTAACACCTGCTGCCCTGATGCTGGTGCTGTAGTTCTCTACAAAATATTCAAGATTTGTACAGGGTGCTGGGATTTCTGTAAATGGATTTTAGTTATCTGTTCTGAAGAGGTTGAAAAGTCACTGAATTAGGCACTGGAAGAGCTGTTTTTAGTTTTACAGATCATTTGAGCGTGACACTCACTTTTCCAAAAAGGAAGGTACCTGAGAAGAAAAGTAATAGAATAATGCAGGTTTTATAGTTTGAACAAAGAACATTTAAAATTTATACAGTTTATACAGTTGCAAATAATATTTTTAATTTAGACGCAAACTTTTCAGTCTTTAGGAAGTCACTGATTTGAAATTGCAAGCTGTGCTTTCTTATGTGTTTAAAGCTGATACTCGGTGCTGAAAAGCTAGAAATATGTGAACCTGAGTTGCAATCGATGGTCTGTTGGTGACAGTGACACTTTCAAATTTACTGCCACTGAGTGCTGAGGAGAGAAAGGCCATTTTCAGTACGGAGGTTTTCTGCATATATACATTTAACTACGTGTATGTCATGTCTGGAGTGGTGATGTTGGAACAGAAATCCATCATGATGGTTCTGTTAAAGCTGCTCACCGTGTGAGCTGAGCCGTGGCAGTGCTGTGCTCTGTCACTGAGAGCTCAGCCCTGGGAAACTGGAACTAGAACATCCCCACACTGGGCTGTCAGGCTGATGTAGGATGTTTCAAGCTGTGGTCAGAAAGGAAAGCACTCAGCTTTCCAGATTTCAAGTGCCATCAGCAGTGAGATGTAGGGGATGGAGGGTGTCTGGCAGGATGAGAGAAGGCAGCCAGGAGGCTTTCCTGCTAGGATGGGGATCTTCCTCTTCCCCAGTACAGGCAGGGACTGAGACTGCTCCTCTGTAAGATATAATGTCCTGGTTTGGGTATTCTTCTCAGGGGGATGCCACGTGCTATTTTCTGGCTCTTCGAGCTCAGCTCAGCCTCCACCTGCCACAAACAGCAGCAAATCTTCAGTGAGCCTGGGCTGCTGCCTGCCTTGGGCAAAACCAAGGGGAAATCAACTTCTCTGGTGGCTTTTGGAGCAAAACACACAAATATTTTATTGGCCAAGATGTTTGTGGTCTCTTGCTAGTCTTGTGTTTGATGCCCTTTGGGGTTTTTTAGGGTCCTCAGGGGACAAAGAGCAGTGGACGGGACAGCATCATGGTCTGATCTATGTTTTAACTGTGATTTCTCTCTGCAAAGCTCCCTACCTTGGAATATATGACTGAAAATATTTTAGGAAAAATTCAGTAGGCAGTTTGTGCTTAGGAGTATCAGAAGTTTCATTTCAGTGTGCTGTGAGCCCTGGGAAACAAAAATCACTTGAAGGTCTTCCTGTGATCATATTTTATTTACTCTGAAATTCTGAAAGGTAGAATTTCACTTCTGCAGCCTGTCATATCAGCCTCTGAAGACTGGAATAGTTTTTGCAATTTCCTGGCCAGCTGTTGAGGAAGAGACCCAGCAGCTACCCCCTACATATCTTCTGTTGTGCTGCATACCTCTCACGGGTGTCCTCCACAGGCCTGGCTTTTGGCAGCTCTTCCTTGGGATGAGCACAGACTGTAGGACAAAAAAAAAAAAAATTGTCAGTGTTCTGCTGCTCAAACTTATCTTTTTTTAGATTTCACACTCACTTGATTAAAAAATTTGCAAACCAATCTGCATTTCTGTGCAAGGAATAGGATGGCAGAAAGATTCATGCCTGCATCAAGCTCTAATTTGTTTTTATCACTGGCTTCAAAGAATACAGATAAGTGGTATTTTCTAGAGAAATTGAGTTGATCTTTTCCTGCATCAGGTATAAACCAAAAGTAAACAGAAAATTGATGAAGAATTTTTATCAAAAAAAGAAAAAAAATACTATACTAATACTACACTAATACAATATAAATACACTACAGTAATATAATAAAAATATTACACTAATATCAAAGTATGTATTTACAGAGAGATGTTATGATTTATGATCATTCTGAAAGAATCATTGTAGTTTTTAAAACTTCAGGCTGAAGGGTCACCCCAGTTCTTTCCTTTTGCAAACAACCCAGTTAAAACTGCTGACTTAAAACTCAGTTAAACTGCAGTTTAACTGAGACACTGTTAAAATTACTTTATTTCACTAATAGTGTGCCTGTTGAAAGAAATTCAAATGAAACAGACTTCTTTTGCTGAACTATTTGTAGATTTAATCCAAATGTATACTATTGTGAGGTATTTTCCCTATGTTTAAATTTGGGGGAAAAAACCCCACTCCAAAACCATGCTAAAACAGTTGTTTGATTCAGTTCCAAACTGACCAAGGTTATATTCTCCACCAGCAGGACCAAACTGCTCCTCTCCTTTTGGTCAATGACACAGCAGGAGACAGCTGTGAGGCTGCCATGTGTACCCTGTGGATGGCAAAGTGCTGCAGTGGGGCTGTAACTGAGCCAATAGTTTAATCTGTTAATCTGTTGGAGAGATGTAAAGGACAAAGAGGTGTTAACTCTGTTTAATGCCTCAGTTTTCTTGACTTGCTGAGCAGCAGTGCTGTGTGGCTGATATCTGAAACAACAGTACTTCAGAATAAGAAGTGAAGAGCTGGATAAAAAATAGGACAGAAGTGATGTCCTAATTACAGTGGTCCCCACCAGCCTCTTATGACTGACTCATCAGCTTCACCATCACATCAGTGCTATGGATGGCATTGTGGTGATCAAAAGTTCCTTTTGTTCAGAGGAAAAGAGATCTGTATCATTAAGATGGAGTGAAGTGAAAATCTTGTTTATTTCCTAATTGTGCCAAATACAAGATTGCTGAAACATTCCAAAGCCAGTATGGTTACCACAATAGTGAGTTCACCAGGAGCAACCCACCTAATCTGATCTGTGACAGGAAAAGTGGTGAAGTGTCTGAAGTGTCTTGGCTTTCAATGCACCAGATTAGTTCTGAAAATGCCACACAAATCCCTGCATCGTGTAGTTTCAAATACAGCTGGTTTTGTGTACTTTGGAATGGCTCTTTGGCAGAGAGTATTTCTAAACAGACTTACAAAATGCATAATGTCCCACCTTTCTGGCAAATATGTGGTTAAATTGGATGTTTTTGGGAATGTGCCCTGTACTGCTGTTGTTGACACTAAGGATTTGTCATTGCAAGTTAGAGGACAAAATGATGGAGTGGTTTGAATTCATAGGATCACAAAGTGATTTGAGTTTGTTATAAATGATAAGAAGCCAATTCAAAATAACAGAATTTATTTAGCAAATTAAAAAAAAAAATTAAAAAGCCACAATAAAATTAAACAAATAAAAAGCCACATCGATCGAATGCTGGGTGGGCAGAGTGACAGTAACAATGGTACCATCCAATATCAGCCACACACCACTGGGTCTTGGCGTACAGTTTTTGTACAGTTTATTTGTCCTGAGGCTAAGTCCATTGAAAGTCCAAATATTCATGTATCTCTTTATTTCCAAGCGAGGTCTTGAAAGGGGTTCCCGTAAGTATGAAAAGACGATTCAGGAGTCTTCCCGGATCTTGTCTTTGGGGTGCTGATTTGATCATCCTCTAGATCCCCCACTAAGATTGATATCAGATGTCGAGCAGCTGTGAAGTGGAGGCCCATCCTTGATGAATGGGCCGTCTCCAGTCTGGCCATGTCATTTCTGTTGCAAATGTTGTGGTTTCACAGCTTACACCACAGGTCTCGAAATCTCAGAGATGCCCTGGACTAGCTTTTTAATAGACCAAATCTTTGATACATGAATTTATCCATTACATTTACTACAGGTTGAAAGGGACCTTAAAGAGTATCTGCTCCCAGATTTCTGCCACAGGCTGGGACACTATCCACATATCTGTCCCTAGTGCTGGTTGAAGTAGTTTTATCCCACTGTCAGCCAAAATGAGAATTTTATTTGTGTCGTATACTTGAATTAGGATAAAACTCCCCACAAATATTGTTGAATTTGCTGCTGCAGTCGTTGCAGTATAACCAGGCAGATAACAGAAATACAAGGTCTGGCTTCAGCTCCTCTGACCTGTATCTATAGGGACCTTTGTAGTCTTGAGTTATTCGGGCATCTCCTGCCAAGATTCAAGCCTGAACTTGTCTTATAAATCTGCTGGAGCCTTTAGAACCACAAGAGACCAGGTAATAGAGGCTGAAGAAAATCTGGAAAGAGAACTCGGCAGGCAATGGACCAAGGTTTCCCAAGCCAAGGGTTTGCTTTATGGGAACAGCCTGTAGCCTTAAATACATCTGCAGAATTGTGCTGGTGAAGGGGGACTAGAACTGTGCAGTGGGAAAGCTCCAGCAACCTGGGAGCTGCTGTTAGAGTAAGTAAAGGTGGTTTTATCGTTCTTACAGGCAAACTGCTTTTGAGGGTAGCTGACTTGAAAATAAAACAGGAAGCACTGGCACCACCCCTCCAAGTCTCACATTTGCAGTGTGCTCTGCGGCCATCGCGCCTTGTGCGCTGCCCTGCGGAACCTAGCGCCTGAGGGATGGGCTTGGCATCCAGCGTAATAAGTGATCAGCCAAATTTCATCAATATGCCATTTTATTAAGAAATATTGCGAAATAGAAATTCAAAAAAGCCACAAGCAATGGACAGCATTGAGCCCAGGACCGATGCTGGGTGAAGCCTGGAATCAGCTGCGTGCTGTATCCTCCCCTGTTCACAAAGTCTGCTTTCGCAGGGCTGGCTTATATACAGTTTTTCCGGCCAGAAGGAAGGTTGCCTCATCCTTTTGTCCACTCAGTCGTTGTTCCATGTTCATATTTCTTTTCTCTCCATCTGCTGGTCTGATGAATAGCTTTCCAGACAGGGCTGGATTTACGGAACCAGTAATGGGATGCACACCCAGGCCAATGTAGATAAGATTTTTGTCAGGTGTTGATCACTGAGTCGTTGGCAATCCCATCTTCAGAGTGAAACCCATCTCCTGGTGGAGACACCCTTCTTTCTATTGCAAATGCACTGCTTCCCCTGTTCCAGGCAGAGGCTTGCAGTTTCACAATTTATTTTTATTTGGTGGCTTTAAAATTATTTGATACCATATATTTCTATAAAACACGAAGTAATTCACCAACACTTATAGCACCTGAGATCTCTTTATTTTTTGTTTTGGTCTGTTTGGAGAACATGTTTGTCTGCTGGCTTGGAGTCAGTGCAGCCGAGGGCAGGGAACCTGTGGCTGGAGCAGCTGCAGTTGTACCGAGGTTGCACTGGCCCAAGGAACCCCTCACTGCTGCCACATCATAGAGGACATTCTTTGTATAATGCAGAAGAACAAGGTCAGGAGAGACCAAGACTCACATTTCACATTTACTGTGAGGCACTGGAAAACATTATCCAGAGAAGCTGTGTCTGCCCCATCCCTGGAAGTGTTCAAGGCCAGGCTGGATGGGGCTTTGAGCAAGCTCTTCCAGTGAAAGGTATCACTATCAATGGCAGGGGAGCTGAAACTAGATGATCTCTGAGTTCCGTTCTAACCCAAACAATTCATTGACTAGTAACTGGCTTTATCCAGCCTCTGATAAGTGGATATTTGGCTCCTGAATATATATATGAACAGCTACAGATATGACATTATTTGCAACATGTGGTCAGAGCTCTGTGTGTTCCTGATGCTGCAGCTGAGTTGCTGCAGCTGTGGTGGAAATGGACCTCTGAAAAATGGGATGAGACAGCTTTTGAGGGAAAGGGAGGGAACAGGAGGGCTTTGGGCTCTGCTTGCCAAGGGTTCTTTACTCAGAAAGAGAGAAATTAACTGACTAAGGATTTTGGTTATCCTTTACAAAAAAGCATCAAGCTTTTTTCCCTCCAATTCTGTTCTGCATTTGGGTGAAAACATAATGGCAGTTAGATGAGCTTTGTTAAATCTTTCATAAACCATACTAGCTGTGGAGAAGGCTGAAGAGTTAAAATAAAGTCTAGCATTTTCCCTGCAGACTTTCTTGCAGAGAGTCCTACAGATACTGAGGTCTGAGTGAGGACTCCTAAATGCAGTTGCTCATTTTTGCACTCAGAAATTCCTGCAAGTGGCTCTTTTCAGAGAAATCTCACAGATCCTGAATTTTCCTCTATTCCATCTGCAGTCATTTCATCCAAAACAGTTCCACCCGAAGTTCATTTTTGTTAAATTTTCTCCACCTTTAAAAAAATGTGGATTTTGTTTGTGTGTGTGTGTGTGTGTAGATGTAACAGCATTTTTAGGTGCACAACCATCATGAAGGATCACGAAGTAATTTTAAAAGGAATCACACAACAAGAAGAACAGGCTTTTGGGTGAAGCTATAAATTTCTTAAATATTCCCATTTCTTGGGTATAAGTGGTTTGATAAACTACCCCTAGATATAAAACCCTGTATGAGAGCAATCTGGGTCTGTATTTTACAGAGATTTTACAAAAAAGCAAAGGCTGTATGTGCTGAAATGCAGGTGTAAATTATATGACAGGTGACGCACAGCTGCATTTCCAATTTTCTGGGTTTCACAGTGCTGCTTGGATTTGTTTTGTAGTAGTTAAATTTTAATACATCTGAAAATTCTCTTATCTTCGAATTATATTAATATCTAAATTCATATTGAGAAGTGTGGCTTATCAGCCTACACAGTACCTTTCACAAAACTGAATTAAATGTCTTAAAAAAATATTTAATTTGCATTTATCAAGATGAATGACTAAAGAGCTTATCTCTTCTCTCTCTGCTTTTTCTTATTATGTTCCTAGATGCTTATTTTATCTGGTGTTCAGGTCCTCAGTAACGGATTTTTTATTTTTGAAATAGAGCAATCTCTTTTTGCAGGCAAACAAATGTTTTTCCAATTGAGAAAGATAAGTATTTGGCTTTTGTGCCTTACTCACCAGAGTTGGTGCTGTGAGGAGGTTGGGCTGTTTTTGTGTTGATGCTGGCAGTGTTGCTATGTTCAGTAACTGGGCATTTCTGCTGTGACTTATAGCAGTTCAGAATATCAAATATTATCCCTAACTTCATTTCCTCTGTATAACTGTCACAAAGTGATGCAGCTTTTTGTGTGCCTCCTTGTTTAACCAGAACTATAATTTTTGCAGCATGTGTTTGGTGTGGGGAGACAATTTAATGGAGACATATTTCCTCCCATTACAAATCAACCCTCCCAATAAACAATGAGTCAAATCACAGAGAACTTAGGGAGATGCTTCATCTCTCATATAATTTTCTCTTTGCTAGGTCATGGGTGATTTGAGGCAGTAGCTACATTTTCCTGTCTCTGTTAGTGGAGCTCAGTGGAATGTTGGCTTGAACATCTCATAGAGTGATATAAAATGAACACAGAAGTGGTTTGTAAAAGAAGCATAATATAGTTTTACCTTTGCCTTTCATTTTTACTGTATTTTTAGTATAGTACGAGGCAGTGATCTTAATGAAGATGCCAAACTTGCACCGTGAAATCACTTCATCCTGCAGTCAGACTGTGGACTTGGTATTTGGAGAGGGATGGAACAGTGTATCCATATTCAAGCTCCTTTTAGTGCTTGGTTTAGGTTTAAAACTCTTAATTTAAGTCCTGGGACCAAAAAGTTCTTGTACATTCTTTGAACTCTCAGTGGGGAGAAGATGCTGCCACAAAGAGAACTTGGACCCGCATTTCAGCCAGCTCTGTTCAGGCAATTGAAAATCACTAACTGAGAGAACAAAATCATGCAGGATGTGAATGAACAGGAGTCTGGTAATTACAATTACCCCTATTAAGGCTCAGGGTTCCTTGGGGCAGATTTTGGGTAATGCAAAGCAAAGGGGAAGTCTTTGCCTCACCCTGGTCCACTGTCCATGGATCACAGCCTGGGTTCTCTGGGGCTCAATCTGTACCCACCTCCTGTTTTCTTGAGCTCATTTTTTTCCAGTCAGTTGTTTTGTCGATCAGTTTTGTGTTTGAGTGATACAAAAGTGATATGGAAAGCAAAGTCAATGAAGAGAAGACCATGCCTTAGGGTCTATTTATATGGCAGTGCACTTACTGAAGCAGTCCCTGTTTGCTCAGGTTTTTAAGCTTTTTTGGGGGCAGGAACTATTCTTCCGCATAGGTTTGAACTGGTGTTAAGAGAGCGGCACCCAAATTTTGAGTGGGATCTTTAAGGATTTGTCACTCGTGCTAAAACTGAGACACTCTCAAGCACTTAGCAGTTGCTGAGGCTGTTCAGGGAGATGTAAAATGCATGTGTTTGGCCAACAGCATCTTTCTGAGAAAGAGTTTTGTGTGAACAAGGAAAAAGGTATGAAATATAAACACAGAACCAGGAGGTACCCACGAGGGGCAAGGCTGGTGAGATCCACAATGGTGACTCTTCTGGGTGATGTTTGCCGGCCTCGCTGTCTCCTCTGTGCCTGATAAGGCAAGTGGTCTCTCAGAGTCAGAGAAACCCCCATCCTGGCTTTGCATATTCCATTCTGAATTTGCACCTGAAATCCTGACTGTGTAAATACATGTTGGACAAAAGAAAAATTCTCATAACAGTGGCACTGAAACAATAAGATATTTCTTCAAATTTATGTCCTTGTTCAATATTGACTCGCCTGTGTCACAACACACTGTGTACAGGGCTGTTGACACACCAACCAACTTGGCAGAGTTCCATGTTATAACCCAATTTTATATTTCTACCTGGCCTACCATTTGATACCTACTGTGCCTGAATATTTACAATAATTGTGTCACATTCTCTGATATCTTAGGACTGATTTGCATGACATGTGGGAACATTAAAAACTGCAGACCATCTGGAATGGAGTCCCCCAGCATACAAGATTTGGAGTTATTCCTTGTTTTCTCAGCCTGTAGGTGGTTTTGGTGGTTTGACCATGTGGATGAGTTTTGCTTTGCAGCCAAATCATACTAGAGGTGGAGAGGAGTATTTAAGAGACGGCTGAGATTCTCAGGTGATATTATTCCAACAGCTCAGGCTATTTTAAAAAAACCCCAAATACAATAAAAATGCAAAAGGAGACTACAATACTTTTTTTGACATTGAATGAGAAAATAATTACAAAATCAAGATAAGCCCAGTCATGTAAATACTTGTCAAAATGTGTAGCATTGATCCTGTCCATGTAATAACCTTGTGCCCTACCAGCTAAAAACCCACTTCCAACTTGTTTTTATATCAGAAAATGTTACATTTGTTCTTCATTTTTTTAACTGAATTAAGCTAGTATTGACTGAGTGGTTTTCAAGAGCGGATGAGAGCTGAACACCATCTGGGGTTCCCAAATCAAGGCCAGGTTATCAGATATTCAGAAGTGCCAGTGTGGCTAACTATGAAGGTGTTTGCCATGCCCCAAGGTAACACAATCACTTGGAAAGCTTGTTTGGAGAGATGCTCAAAAAGCAAAGTCAGTGTTTCCTGGCCCAGGACAGTCAGTACCTGGGCAGAGCTCTTCATGGTGGAGCCTTTGCCTCCTTACAAAATCAGATGAGGGGGAGAGTGGCACCGCATATTGATAAGTGAGGCCACATATAAGAAGTCTTAATCAGCAGTATTGGGAAATATTTTGGGGGCTCTGAATTACAGTGTTTGGGAACGTAGTATCTGTACTGGAGGCTTCTCTTCAGACAGACCCCCTGCTGTATTTTGGTTTCTGGAGCTGGTCTGCAGGGATTCAGGAGGAGAGACTGCTACCTATTGCTGCTGTGGTCTCTTGTTTAGGACCTGCATGCAGCTTTCAAGCAGAGCCATATGAAGACATCACTATTCTGGTCTCACCCTGGTTTGAGACATCACAGAAGAAAATTAAATAAGGAGATAATGTGAAAACTGCTTTACAAATTATACTAGTATTTTGAAGGCAAAGCAAAGCAGATGAAATACATGGAGCAATTCCAAATCCATTAGCAGTGGATATGCTTAGAAACCCCATGCCTGTTATAGAAATTTGTGAGCAGGTGTCCATAAATTGATAAAAATGCATTCTCTAAGCAATGCTCACAAAGCTGAGACTGGAACAGTAAAGGGGAAGTTATGCAAGGTGTTGGCAATAAGTATTCTCCAGAGCTATACACAAAGAGAAAAAAATACAAAGCTGGTAAAATCAGAATTAATGGCAATCTAACTTTACAAGGAGAAATGAATGTCTCATGAGTGCCTATAGAACAAATTGAATCTGCTTAATGCAGAAACTGGGAAATAAAAAAAAGTGGGATATAGTCAGAGGCTTGGTCTGAATCACACCCGAGTGAAAAGCATTTCAAAGGTATGGCTGTCTTTGCCTTATCAAGCCTGTGCTATTAAATAAGGTTTAAAAATAAAGAAGCATGTAATGTTATAGATGCAGTAAGCACCTGGTCTCGCAGAAGGGGGGAACATATACAAATAATTCTATGGACAATGGTAGCTTTAAAGCAACTTGCTTGTAGAAAAGTAGGTTCAGGATCAACAGAGGACAGTAACATGATAAATTTTGGAAAGAGGAATGGAAGATTACTGTGGGTAATGCTGTGTGAGGTTTTAAAACACAGAACACATCCTTATGCATATGACCAAGCCATGAAGCTTGGAAGCTTGCCTAGAGGTGGGATTTGAATTATGGACACAACTGGCAAAATTCTATATAACATTGTTTCTGTTGAAATGAAAAAAAACAAACCCAAAAGAGACGTCGGCTGACATATGGGCATGAAAATGTCACCTGCAGGATTTCAGATTTAATTTAAATGAATAAGCTTGTTGTGGATTAAATAAACCAACAGAGTGTATTTCTATGAAATACTAAGAAGTGCACACATCAAAAAAATTTTCTTTGCCTTTTCTAATGCAACCTAGCTGAGGAAGGAAGCAAAAAACTTTACCATGTTTTTAATTACAGTTGTGAACACAACTGTTTGAAAGGTTTATACAGAATTGTTTCCCAGAGGGAACTCAAAACTTCTATTACTGAGCTTCAGGGGAAGATGTAAGTGTATAAAGGAGGAGAATTTAATTTGATTCACTTGGGTGAAATAAATTCCAGTCTCTTCATACTATATTTAAAAGTGAGAAAGAGATGCATACAAAGCAGAGATGTCTCTTTGTATGTTACTTTCAATAAGAAGTGCTCATTTAAAGGATTGGGGAATCCAGGTACATTTGATCTTATTATGTAAGACTTAGTGAAGGACATGGCGGAAGCTTTGCCAGTGGAGCAAATGGATAAGGTGTCAGTGATCACACTGCAGGACAGGTCAGTTTAGTGTGTATTTGTGTGACATCCTTTTTACTTGAAAGCAGAATTAAACATTGCAGAGTTCTTGGGAAGTGCCAGCTGATATGATGTGGGGACCTTGTTGGTAGTACAGCTAGGGTGGCCTGATGTTTTGAGCTTGAGTGGGATATTGAACAGGAGCTACTCCCTTTTTGGTGTTAGTTATTAGCTACGTCTTCTATGCCATTGAGTGTAATTTCAGTACCACATGACTGGGAAGGACTTTCGGGTCCTTTATTCTACTCTCTTTGCTGGGCCATGGCTGCAAATGTTAAGTCTGAATCTGACAGGAGAACTCAAGGGGTTCCCTTGCTGCATGAGCTCTCTAGAATGTGTTAGGTCAGCTAAGTCTCAAAATGTTTCTTTACTTCCACTGACCAAGAGGTTCTAGGTGACTATTTCACACATGAACATTTAGTCTGCAGACATGCGGAGTTAGGAGAAATGAATCTCACCTCTGTCATCCACATCAGGTGGATTATGCCCTAGAAAACTGAGTGACTTCCTGCACAACTCCCTTCTGAGAGGAAAGAGGAGAGGAAACAGCAGAAGTAAGAAATTTGACAGCATGTTCAAGCTCCTCCTTTTATGTTAGAGTTGGATTGTGTCTGACTGTCTTTGCTTTGCAGCTTTTTGATTAGGTTAGTGGGTAAGAGGGGAAATGGATTGTTTTAAGATGGGATAAGCTGATGAATGAAGTAAAACAGAAGAGAGCCTCCTCCCAAATCAGCTGCTACAGACTAAAAAAACAAAACATCTCTGGAGGGAGTTTGGCCCCCTTTTCAGGTTTTCTCAGGAGTGTGCCCTGCCTCCATTTCCCAGCAGATGTTTCTCTTGCTGCTGTCTCTGTTAACTAATTCAGAGAAAAGCAGGAAAGGCTTGGATCTCCAGGAGACCTCATGCCTGAGCAACTTCCACCACAAGATGTTCTAGGAGAGGATGTCACAGGCTTATGCTTTGCCCAGGCTGTGTTGGCCAGGGATGAGCTGCAGCCTCCCTGGTATGCTCCAGGCTTCACACCAGCTTTGGTTAGGCAGCATAAAACTTTATCTGTGTGCCTTGGGGAGTTCCTGTTCTGAAAGCAGAGAGAAAGGGGCCATCAAACTTTTATGGCAGGTTGCAGTTAATTTACATGAGAAGTCTTCTTTCATTTCAGAGCATGGAAAGTGTTTTTATAGTAGCTGTGCATGATGTCTATTCCAATTCTTCTGCATCAATAGCCATCTTTTCAGGACTGAATTTATTCATGAAAACTCAGCAAATTTTTCCAATAAGCATGGACTACTAGAGAAGCCAAAGATGATGATCTATTAATTGTGAATTAAAAAAAAAGTTCTTTAAAAACCGACTGTACTTGAGTACCTTGTACTCTGTGCTCTGAATGGAGTTCCTTTACCCTTAATTTCTTCTGGTATCCCAGTGTTACATGGTCATGTCCAAGTAGCAGCAGCTGAATGGCTTCATCAGTTCCACACTGTAGTGATGTGTCTTATGCAAAACACTTCTTAAGTGACAAATTGTGAACAAGTGTTTCCTGCTCAAGTTTGCCATTCCACTAATGATTTTAGAGGCCCTAATGTATCCCACTCATTTGCCTTTTTCAAGCATCAGTGTCCAAGCTGTAACTTGTCTGGAAGACATCCCATGCCCTTGGTGATCTCAGTCACTCTCCTCTGTCCCTTGACAGGTTCTTTTGGGAAAACAGCACAGAATGTTAGACTGCAGAGTGTAAAATTAAGTATTTAGAGTGGAATAATCCTTTTTGTTACAAATGAAGAAATGATGGATGCTTTATCCACAAAAGGGACTCTTGAGCATGGCCACTGCATAAATAAAATGTCCTTGCAATTAAATCCCTGAGTGAATATTCTCAATGAGCCTCTTAATTTTTCTTTCTTTCCCCTTTCTTTCTGAAGAAACTCTGCCAGCTTTGCATCTGCCTGGGTGGAGCCCTTTTTCCTCATTGCCTGTTTTCCCATTTCTGTCCAGCAATACACTTTACCCAAACTTTAAGCTCCTCAGCATTTTAATGCACTACATTGCATTACCCAAACCCTCCCTTGCAGGTATAATGGCACTGTTCAAACTAATAATGATAACCATATAATGAGAACCAGCCACACCTTGTGGCTGCTCACAGCTAAACTCTCAACCAAATTACCTTGTCAGAGCTTCGAGATATCAGTGGGTAAACATTTATGAGTCACAGTGTTTCTGGTAGACAGCTGCCTGGGAAGTAGGAAAGTTCTCAGGCTTATGCTAATCCCTCAGCCAGGGAGGTCTCTCCAAAGACCAGTGCATTGCTGGAGATGAGTCCTGGGATTGCTGGAGATGGAGACCTGCTTTTCTCTTTTCCCCCACTACTGAAACATAGCAAAAATTTCCATGTTTAATCATTGGGTAGCTGTTGGCGGGAAAAAAAAGTAATGTGTTCTTCTTGAGTTATTCCTGTCAGTTAATTCCAACCCAAATCCCACTGTCTGAGGACAGCACGATGGAAATCCACTGTGGTTTGCCATGGTGTCTGTCAATCATTATTTCTTGTTGCAAAGACTGTGCTACAAGATACCCTGTTATTTCTAAGTTACCAGCAGGCTAAAAGCCTGGTATTGACACTCTTTTTCTCTTCTTTCCTTTCTGCAGACAACAGACATTGACTACAGTCACTGCTTTTCAGTCACAGTCATGTTTTGGAGCCTCCCATGGCATTCAGGAGGATCAGACCTCACTGGACTCCTGTGTGACCTCCTCTAAGGCACTGAAGTGTGCCTCATTTCACTTTCATTTATTTAATTTCCAAACTTAAAGAAACCAAATTAAATTACTGTCACGGTAGTTCTGAGCATGTGTCCCTACATAGACACAAATGCAGCTGAATTTGTCCATCTTAAATATTAGTCCACAGTAACTCTCCCTGTGGCTTCTGTGCTGTAGAGCCATCAGTGGTTTCCCACAGAGGCAAGAGATGGGCATCTTTCAGGGAATTAGAGAAATAAAAATACCTAGGATGAGATTAATGTCACTTAACCTCATAAAGGCCCTCTCCAGTTCATGCTGAACACTGAGGTGCAGCTCTGCTGGCCTCATCTGGACAGACACATGAGAAAGCCCCCTGGAGTGCTGAACTGAGGACAGCTAATACCTGATGGATGTCTGTCTATGTGAGTGATGAGTCTCCCACCATAAGGTAGGTCAGTATCCTAAAAATGCAGGAAACTATATCAATTCTATGAGGTAATGACCAGTGGCAGCTGTAATATCCACTGAATTTACTGTGCCCCAGAAAAACACCCAACATAATTTCTCTGCAGCATGAAAGACAAACTTTCTTGAATGTGGGAGCTGGACTGATTGAAATCATCCAGAATAGCTTTGAATGACTTTCAAAAAATTCGAGCTTCCATCTTTTGTTTTCTTTCATTCAGTTTTCAAAACTGAGTCCTGCAGCATTACCTACCAAAATCTAATGGGTCACACTCAGTCCTCCTAAAGTGCTCTATCACAAGCCAAATTGGAGTTGTATAAACACAGGCACCTTGTGCCATTAGAGAGGCCATGGAGCCCACCTACCCACAAGGGTTGATAAATATAACACAGGATCCATGACAGCTCCTTCTGGAGCAGTGAAGGGAGACCAGACAGGATGTCCTGAAGCACCACAAATGGCACTGATTGCCCCTCATGAGCTGCCCTGCTTCCTCTGCATCCTTTTTTCAGAGTCTGGGCCCTCTCCTGTTTCCAATTGCTGTCCTGATGAGCATTTAACTAAACATACCTATAACTTTCCTGAGAAAGCTGCTAGAACTACTTTGTCAGGATAAACCTTTAATTGGGTAAAGAAATGGAGAAACTCTTCACCTGATACCTTCATAGTCCACACAAGGGAACAAGTGAGTGGGGAAAAACTGCCTAATATTGTGGTTTCATCCAGATCTGAGCCACCCTGATGGCTCATCTTCCCCGCTGTCCTTTCTCCTGTTCCCAACTGCATGATGGCTCTCCCTCCTTTCCTCCTGGCTCTAGACTCTTTGGTTCCTCCTGGAAAACAGTCCTAAATTGTCCACTCCTTTCTGGTGGACAAACTGTCTCAGAAGAGTGTTGCTATTGTTGGTGTAACATATGCATCAGAAAGATGGTTGAGAGCAAAAAGGGGACTGGTAAATAGGAATAATGCCCTCATCCCTTCTCAGCAGCAAAGAGCTGTTAAATTGACTCAGATTGCCATATGAAAACCCATCAATGACAAATGTCTACACTACGGGGTATGAACATGCCCCTGTGAGTTTTCCTTAGCACTCAGAGCATCTGTGAGTAGCCAAGTGCTAAAATACACATAAAGCCCTAAAAGATCAAATAACAAAATACCAACAAATGTTGAAACAATTTACTGTTTCCCTGTATCATAATCCGTTTTTAACTAAGATAGAGAGCAGCTCCTGTTTGGAGAGACCCGAATTAACCTTCATGGTGTAAGATACTCCTCTTGCCAAGTAGTCAGGCTTTTCTTTTCATCCTCATTTACTTCTTAGTGCCACTATTTGGCAACACTTAGATATGAATTGCCAAGCTACTGCACTGAATAGCAAAATAATTGCATATGCAATGGACTTCTCAGTGAGACATGTCCCCTCTTTTTGTCCTAATTTTAATAATTAGACAGTTTCTTTATTAATTGCATGCATTTTTTTAATACATGGAAGATTTACTTTTGCAGAACTGTGGAGCACAGTGTAGAATATATATGTTTTTATATGAGACATGAAATGATGAGCTAGTTAACACTCTGTATTTGGTCAGCAGGCTGATGTTCAGCTAGTTTATCTGGTTAAGGAAGACATTGCCTAGACTATGCCTGTGCTTTGTCCCAAAGTCTACACTTGTATCACTTCAAGGACTGATGGAAATATTCTACCGGTTGTATTGCTGTGAGACTGTAAAACATCATGTGCCATATGAACAATTTTAAAATGTTATAGTATGCCTGCAAATGCCCCAGGGAAATAAGAAACTAGAATGATTCCCACACAGCAGCTGCATAAGCTGTAGTTCAGAGAAGATATATGACCAACATCTCTACAGGGAGAGGATTTTATCCTCAACCCATGCTGTAAATCCTGATATGCCTGCACACACCATACCCAGTGTCTGAATTTGGGATCAGAGGATGGGATCACAGAACCAAGCAAGGGCCCTCAGGTGGGTTCCAGTTCAACCTCCTGCTCAGAGGAGAGTGATCCATGAGCGCAGACCAGCTTGCTCTGGGCTTGGTCCAACCAAGTTTTGAAAATCTACCAGGACAGAGATTTCACAGACTCTCTGAGTAGGTTGTTCTTATGCTGGACTGTCCTCATAATTGAGAATTGCTTTTTTTATATCTGGGACATACAGGGAGCAATAACTCTGAACCCTGGGAGGACCTAAACTAAATAAAATATTTCCATGCGTATCCACTCTACCAGTCTCTCATATCTTGGCCCAACTCCCAAGATTCTGTTGGTTTTGTTGGGATATTTGTACACTGGGGAGAAAACTTGGGGCAGGTAAATCTGGAGAGAGTGTCTATGTATGCAGAGAAGGAGCAGAAGCTGTGTTAATGCAGTAAATAACTGGACCACATGAAGCCCTGTGAAAGGATATATACCTCAAAAAACCCCAGCATACCCCATTCTGGCATCACTGCACCCCGGAACATCAGGATATTTTGCCTCTGGAGCTGTTTTATGAGCCAAAACACTGGCTGAGCCATGAGCTGATCCCACCTGACTGCAGCAGCATGGTAGGAGGAGGAAAAATGTCTCTATAAAGGAGCAGTATGAGCCAAAACCACAGACTTTTGCCAGGCTTCAGTAAGCAGCTAACTGCATTTGTACACTTCAGTGCTTTGGGAAACCTTATCTACCATAACCGTCATGAATATAATGAAGTGTTTAAACAGCCTCACCCTACTGTGGCAGGTCTCTCAGTGGGTTAATCATAAACACAGGCAGAATCCCTATGGGCAGCCAAAGGAAGAACACTGGTGTGTCTGGCATGTGTGGGATGAGTTGGTGAAGGCCAGCTTGCCACCAGACAACAGGAGATGGAGGAAAAAAAAGCCCAGGTAATGTCTCTTTTCTTTTTTATTTTTTTTTTTTTTTGTTAGTGAAAATGTAAGACATCTGCAGTTAATAAAAATGAGTCTTAGGAATACTTAGAGACTAAGAATTTTAACATTATTTGTTTTGGTTTTGTTTGAAAGTCTTCAGGGGAAGATCATGAATTCTACTGAACTACAAATAGGAGAAGATTACTGTCTCAAGCAAGCATGTTTTCTTGTGTCTTTAGGTCTTTTTTTTTCCTGTCCACTGTTTTCTAGAATTATAGTGTCTTCAGGACCACTCTGGTTCACACATGGTGTGTGTTGACCCAGCAGTGCAAGTTAAGAGAACAGAAATCCCTTGGCTCATCCGAGTCCAAGACTGTGGGGTTTGAATGTATAAAAGTGGTTTCTGTGTCTGCATCAGTTGGTTTAACATAACTGGTATCTCTCCCTGTAATTTTGTGATTCTGCCCTGAAGAAGAAACAACATTGCTGTGTTACATAGGTAGATATATAGGTAGATACATACATGCATCATTTTATCCATTGAGAACATCCTTTGATTTCAATAGGCATATAAAGGCAAAATATGACACTTAAATGTTTTAATTTCCAGGTGCAGCAGGTGGAAATAATCTTACTTTCCTGAAATTGATGTGATTAATTATCTGGGGATTAGTTCTAGTTTTTGAAGTGCTTGTTTTTTATGAGGAACGTTTACTGGCTTTTTGAAAGAAAACAGAGGAATATGTGGGTGTTTGTGTCTTTGAGCATATGCATATATATTTTTATATATATATATATATCTAAGTTTAATTTTTGTTTATTGTATGTTTCTGTATTTCTGTTAACAGTAGTATTGCTTAAATAAGATATCCTGTTTGTAGCATATATTCTTGTTTCTTCCTTCTTTTGCAGTAGAGCTGAATGTGGATGTAGAAAACAAATTTTGCCTTGGTTTAGAAAAACAAACCCAGAACTTTTTCATGGATTTTGTAGCATCTCTACAGACTCAGAGATGTGGAACTGAGGCCAAAGCTTGGCCAAAGTTCTTAAAGAATTTGCCTTAGAATTATATGTAGTTAATATAAATAGTAAATAAACGGTAGTGATTAAATAAATTTAACATAGTGACAAAATCTAATCACCATAAATTCTAGTAAAACTGCACAAGGTTTTTTTGTGTGTAAAGAGAAAGTCATGTTTTCCTTAAATGGTTTGCTTCCTTCATTGAAACAATCTAAGAATATCTACCTAAAACTAAATTAGCATTAGCTGTGGTAAGATTTATATAAATTTTTCAATTTCTTCTGCTGAAATGTATTTGTTCTGCTGATATATATGTGTGTGTGTGTGTGTGTGTGTGTGATTTTGGAGTCCAAGTCATTTAATGCTCTCAGGACTGATCAGCAGACAAGGGATATCTCCATCAGAGAGGAAAGAATTTCTAGTTATTATCACATAGATATTTATTCTGTATTACTGTGGAATACCTTTAAAGTTAACAAAAGTAAGTGTTTTCTGAGAAGAGCTTGTTACAGAAGAAAGGCAAGAGGAGGTTGGGTGGGATTATTTGGATTAATTTTAGGTATTATGTTGTATCCAGTCTGCTTGATGTCCTTGAGGGAAGTATTCCTCCTGAAAACAATTCACGTAACACCACATAAGCTTTTGTGGCTAAATACTCTCTGGAGGAGCCTGTCTGTCTCCATTGGTCTTCTAGGAGGATCCTGCCTGCTAATATGCAGTGGGACCAAACCCTGGCTCCCTCTCTCAATCCCAGGAAGGGTGAACAAAGTGGAGGCCTTTATTTCAAGTTTGGAGCTTTATTCCTGTTCACTACACCTGCAGCACAAGGAAAAGCAAAGCAGTTGGACTAGGGATGAAAAGTTTTTGAAATAGTGGATTTGGAAAATTACTTCAGGGATATATTACTTTCCTCTTTGAGTCATACCTTCAGCAAGTTTGCAGAAGACACAAAGCTGCAGCTGATTCACTTGAGGAAAGGGATGTCATCCAGGCTTGAGGAGTGGGTCTATGCAAACTTTCTGAAGTTCAACAAGGCCAAGTGGAAGGTCCTGTACATGGCTTAGGGCAATCCCCAATATCAGAATTGCAGAATGAGTGGGTTGAGAGCAGCCCTGAGGAGAAAGACTTCAGGATCCTGGTTGGTGAAATATTGGACATGAGCTGCAATGTGCACTTGCAGACCAGAAAGCCAAGTATGTCCTGGCCTGCGTCAAAAGAAACATTGGCAGCAGGTGATTCTTTCCCTGTGCTGTGCTCTTGTGAGAGCCCCCTGGAGTTACCTGTCCCCACTCTTTCCAGCTCTGAGGTCTACAACATAAGAAAGACTCTTGGGAGTGTGTCCAGCAGAGGCCATGACAATGAGGGAGGCTGGAGCACCTCTCCTATGAAGAAAAACAGAGAGTTGAGATTATTTAGCCTGGAGAAGAGAAATGTCAAGGCAGACCTTATTGCAGCCTCTCAGTATATAGAGGGTACTTACAGAATAACAGAGAAAGACTTTTTACCAGGGCCTGTAGTGGCAGGACAAAGGGAAATGTTTTTAAACTGAAAGTCAGTAGGTTTAAGTTGGACATAAGGAAGAATTCTTTTGATGAAGGCAGTGAGACACTGGAGCAGGTTGTCCAGATGAGTTGTAGATGCTCCAACCTGGGAAGTGCTCAGGACTAGACTGGATAAGGCTTGGAGCAACCTGGTCTGGTGAAAGGTGTCCCTGTCTGTGGTGGGGGAGTTGGGCTTAATAATTTTCAAAGGTCCTTTTCAACCCAATCTACTGCCATGATAGAAGATTCATTATTCTTCTGTATGTTTATATACAAAGGGGCATATTAGTAATTTCTCCAGCAATATTTCTTCATATAATAATCTGTATCTTCTTTCATGTTTGCTTGCTTTTCTTCTTTATTAAATAGTCCTGGTAAAATATGAATGAAATTTGATGCAGACCTAATTCCTTACAAAAGGACCATTTTTTATATGGAGACAGGATCCTTGCCAGACTGCACAGACATGTATTTTTGACTAGCCATTTCTATCTCTGACACTAACAAGTCCTGTGGCAATTGCAGTTACTTGGCTGCTTCCAAACATCTTGAGAAATACTGCAATAGCCAAAAGAACTTGTTTCAACCAAATGTGCTTATTTTTGATGAAGTGTGAATCATACCCCCAAACAGCAAACTCCTTTGAGTTCCACCCTGTGAAGGGAGGATGCTCTCAAGGACAATCATGACACACAAATATTGAGACATAAAGATGTTTACTGTAGGCATTAGTGGTGTTCTAGACATTTTATACAGCCTTTATTTGAGCAACTTCCCTCTAGCAACAGTAAAACAAAGGAGCAATATGGATAAACAGTGTGATGTTGATGGCTGCTGTAAAAGGTGAGAGAGAAGATATTTGTCCAGAACTTTCAGACCGTCTCCTTTGAAAGATAGTTTTATCTTTTAAAGGGTGATTTTGTGGAAAATCTGGACAGGTCACACACTTTCTTTTTACAAGTTTGGATTTTCTGGTAGCAAATGGAAACTGCAGTACCAAAGGAGACCAATTTCTAGTCCAGTTTAAAGGCATTTTGCAGCATCAATGTGAAACACATATTCCTGGTTTCAGCTGGGATACAGTTAGCAGCTGGTACAGTGCTGCAAGATTAGGATTTCAGGTTGAGAATAATGATGATGTTTTAGTTGTTCTTGAGAAGTACTTACACTCAGTCAAGGACTTTTTAGCATAAATCTTGAGGTGCACAAAAAAGTTGTGAGTGGACACAACTGGGACAGCTGACCCCAGCTGACTCAAGGGATATTCCATGCCATAAGGCATCATACTGAACAATTAACTGGGGAATTGACTGCAGGTGGTGACCTGGTCCTCGGGCACTGGCTGGGCATCAGTCTGTGAGTGATGAGCAAACCGCATTGTGCATAATTCCTCTTGTTGATGTTGTTGTTGTTGTTGTTATTATTATTATTATTATTATTATTATTCCCCCTTCATTTTTGTCCTCTTAAACTTCTTTATCTCAATGAAACAGTTTTCCCTTTTTTTCTTATTCCCTCCCCCACTCCACTGAGGGTGAGTGAGTGAAAGGCTGTGTGGTGTTCAGCTGCCTGTGGGGGTTCCCCAGAACACACGTGTAGTGTGGCACGGATCAGCATTTCCAGAGGGTCACTTGGTGCTGAGTGGCAGCAGCCCTGTGTTCCACTCACAGGACCCTTAGGGGGCTCCCTGGGAATTTGGCTCAGGCAATTATTATCACACTCTATAATTAATTGTTCAAGGTATTTTTTTTCTCTCGCTTATGACTGGTTCAGGACTGGAGAATAAAGAAATTTATTTGATCTGGTAGGGTACAGGCTATCCATAGTGAAAATCAAGTGACCTTTCAATGATTGCTGTCTGGACCAGAACACAATTACTGGAGCAGCTATTCCATAAAATACTTCCTTTAAACTTGATGTCTATAGAAATTGTGAAGGCAACATCTGCTCTTCTGGCTTTCAAAAGATATGTATTTTATGATGATAATTCTCTTAAATCATACTGAAGATGAATTTGAAAGTTTTGCAGAACAGGAGGTTGTTCTGGAATATGTGACTGGTAAGCTCTAGCATTTTACAGCCCCCTGAGCCAGAAATAAGAGTCCTTTGCACTTTAGGATAAGTGAGATATTCTTCCTGTTTCAAGAAATGTCAGAATAACAAGCTGCTTGCCTCTTCATCTAGGAGCATCTTTTACATTGGTCAGTGATGGTCTTTTCACTTATTTGGACTAGAACTGAAGAAGGAAAAAAAAAGAACAGATGTACAATGGAAGAAGAGACCTAAAAAGAGAAGAGATCTAATGTTGGCAGTGTGGAATCACAGGGACATAGGAAGTGAAAAAGTGTAGTCAGTCTGTGGGCAATTCAAAAATCGTAACAGTAATCTCATACATAGGCATTTGCAAATAGAGAACTGTATTATGAGCTCAAGAATTGTCAGTAGCTTTTGGTAAAACTCTGAGAGGACAATGTACGTTCCTCATCCTCCATGTTTGCTCACCAGGACCCCTGCTACTGGATGTCTGCACTTGTCTTGGTAAGGTGAGCTACAACCTTTCTGAGGCTGGAATAAAAAAGCAGCTCTTTGCCAGGTGTAGTGACTTCTGAGCTGCTTTGTGCTCACAGATTTTTGTTTATGGAAACCAGCTTGCTTGTCTTCCTGAGCAATGTTTGAACTTCATGTCTTCTTGGTAGAGAATCTCTCAGTGTGTGTGGAATAAACTGAGATGCAGAGCACTTCCCTCAGCAAACAGTCTGGTTTTGTTCCTGTGTCAGAAGGATTTATTTGGGACTAACACTTCCCTGCCCACCAGTCAATGGTTATGTTCCAGTGTAAACAATCTACTGATAAAACAGAAGCATCTTTGCAAATATCACTGCTTAATTGACATTCACAGTATATTTTACGTCATCACTGGAAGGTGATGACTCAGCCAGCAGTCTTGGGGCTATATTGATGGGCTGTATTTTTTGGCCATGAGTCCTGATAGCTGTACTGGGCAGAAGGCAGAGTCTTGTTTCCCTATCAGAGCATGTGAGAGCTCACAGCACTGCTGTTGGCACTGACAGGGTTTGGTACAAAATAGGACAGCCATGAGTGTGTTTCATATCCATGGCCCAGGCAGCCTTCTATAACCAGGGATGCAAGGAAGAGAGAGGAATTAAACCACTATGATTTAACTCATGCCTTGATAAGAGACCTCTGACTTGGAACTGACAGCCACATCCAAAGCATACATAATATTGTGGGCCAAGTGCCCCCAGATGGGATATATGGTTCCTCTCCTTTTCTAGCTCCACAATAATTTGCTGACAAATCTTGCTAATGGACTTTGGAAAGTCAAAGACTAAATATATTGTGAGTACTGTAAAATAATAAGCCCCTTGGGGAGAGGTAGATTGCACAGCTGAGCTGCAAAGCATGGGCTGAATACTGGGATCTGGCATGGCCTGGGAAGGGTTCAACCACTGCCTGTGAGAAATGGTTCAGCAAGGAATAATTGTCTGCCTGGCTTCACAGAACAAGGCTTGGTCAGGAGCAGTTCCTGCCCCAGGCTCCTTTTAGCACTCACAGGGTACTAAGTCAGGTATCATCAGTGACTAAAGGCAGACTTCAGACCCTCCTGGCTGACCTGGCAATGAGACTGCTCTGTGACTTGACAGCTGAGAAGGTTTCTTTTGCAGACCAGCAATGCCCTAAGTCTGTCACTGATGCTTCATTACTTCGGCAGATACAGTAGTTTTTCTGGCTGCAGAAGTAGAACCAAAGGCATTAGTGGGGTTTGAGTCACTTCGTGCTGGCAGAGGCACACTGCAGCACCAACTGTACAAGCAGGGAGATGGAAGGGGAAGAAGGGGCACTGAGACCTGCCAGCAGGTCCTCCCCTGCCTGGAGCAAAGTTGGGATAAAAATTCAGGGCTCTTGAGTTCCACTCCCTCTGCCTTTTTGAATGTCTTTATTTCCCTGAAATAAAAGGTTTTATAAAGCAAGACCTGAAAGCTTGAGTTAGGAATGGTATCAGAACATTGAGGTATCCCTAGGAAGGACAGGAATTTAATATTTCACTTCCACAAGCACTTATTATACTTCCCAAATTTGAAGTATTTTCCTTTACATCAAAGCATCCATCTGTTCAATATCCAGGAAGAAATACACACACTGAAGATAATCCAAGAGCGTTGTCCCACACCAGCAACGTCTTGCAGAGGTTGGCAGGTTCTGACTCTCCATCCCTGTGTACCCACCTTGCAACCTGCTCCCCAAAGCTGTAGGAAGCATTGGAAAAATATTCCAGCTGTGGCCTTGTACAGCCACTTCCATAGCTGCACTTCTCTTGGCCCTTGGTCAGTTTTGCAGCATCACTTACAAAAGTCAAATTCTGCTCTGTATATTTGGCTCAATAAAACCTCTTTATTTATTTTCATCTGGATCATTACCCAAATACTTCTGCATTGTTTTTGAAATGTGTGTTTTTCTCTGAAAAATTAGAGAAATGCCATTTATAGGCCTACCCAGTCATTGAGAGAATCCACCAGTTTTTACCTGCTGAGTGGACAGCCTTTTTATTGTCTTTTTTAACCAAGTATCACTTTCTCTGAAAAAAGTTTTTCCAATGCTTTGAGGACTCCCTATCAGCAGATGATTTATGCTTCTTGTTCTCTGACTTGCCACAAAATGAAGGCACAACTGTTTATAGCTTCTTGCATTTGGCAGCACCACGCCCAGTTTGTTACCATCTGGAATCATTGAATGGTTTGGGTTGAAAGAGATCTTTAATGGTCATCTGCTCCCTGCCATAAGCTGGGACACCTTCAAGTAGATCTGGTTGCTCAGATGTGGTTGTCCAGTCTGTCCTTGAATGTAGAGATGGGCATCTACTGCCTGTCTCAGAGGAACAAATGGCACCAGGTCCCTTAGGGTCTCAAAGGTGATTGAGAACAGCATTCTGCACCCATTAAAGGAATCAAACACAAAACATGTGGATCACTAAGTGCCCAAGGTAGCTGGGAAGAACCATTTTGTCCTCAGATGCACCAGCCCATCTCTATAAATGTTATGGTTTTGATCAGAGCACTTTTCAAACCACTGAAGTCTGACACTCTTCCCATGAGACAGGTAAATCTTTTAAATCCATTAACTGAAGAGACCACTCAAAGCTACACAACTTTATTGATATGGCAGGAATGAGGCTGGAAATGGACTGTATCTTGACTTTCTTCTCATTCTTGGCCTTCCGTGGAGGCTGGACTTAGCCCATGTCTGGTCTACTTTTTTATGACAGGAGAGGGGCTGACTCACTTTTTAACATATTGACTATTGAAAACCTCCCCTTATGTAAGCTTTCAATTTCTTGACACTCCTAAGTTCCTAAGCATCCTTTAACTTGGTGTTTGGCACAGCCCTCACCCTTGGTTTATCAGGCAGCTCAGAGAAACACCCACTCTGTAAATACAAGGGAGTTTCTGTTCAGCCTCAGATTCATAAAATGAACATGCCAGCACTTTCTGTCCTGTTCCTGTGGCACAGAGTAATCGATCAGGCAGAGGGACTACTGTCCTTGGTGCCTGGCTGGTGGGTTGGGGCTCACAGCTGATTCAGGGTTGTTCTTGCTGGGTGAGAGTGGGAGATGCAAAGCTGAACTTTGAGCATGATGGGGAAAAAAATTATTTTAACAAATACTGCTCAAGTTGTATTTATTATGGGAGGGGAGAAAAGGGGCAAGGCTTGGAAAAGTGTTTCCCCCCAGGCAGGGATCTGTGATGTGTTATGTGATGTAATGGCAGCTGGTGAAGGCAGGGCTCCTGTGGGGCTCGCTGCTGCTGCTGCAGGAACACCAGAGCTGGAAACATCTCCTTTGTTTTCCACCAATTTTAATAGGATGCTGGTAATCTCCTGCTGATGAAGGTGTCACTTTTGACTACCACCTTCCTGAAGCCTGTTCTCCCAACCACAAGGACTGTGCCCCTCACCCAGCACTTACTGTGTGCCACAGCAACTGCACGGATTATTACGGTGACATTTCTCACTGTCTTTGATACAGTGGCAGGTAAAGACCAGGACCCCACTGTGTTTGGGCCAGGGTATGTTCACAGAAAGTCTCAGAGAGTCTCACAAAGTCTCAGAAAGTTTCTGAGAAAGGCTTGAAGAGTTTTTAGTTTCACTAGAAAAGGGTGAGAGGAGTGGAATTGTCAGTACTATGGTCATACAGGTAGGAAGCATCACATGGTCTGATTTCACTAATAGAATGTCTAGCTTCTATATGACACCCATGGCTTTTCTACTGAGTATTAATAAATGGAAAGGGTAGCTCCTGGAAGAAGACTGTCCATTGTACCGTGTGCTCTGCAAACATAGCTTGATATTAGAGTATGTATAGATACACACATGCAGTCTGCTTCTGCCCTACTTGTTGCACAGCAGTTCTGGAAACATAAACTTCAGAAAACATGGGCACCTGGAACGTGGTCCTTCACAGCAACAAGAACAGGAGATACCACCCTCAGTCTTTCCTTGCTGCTACAGCACTTAGTTATAAAACAGTCAGTGGGATTTCTTGCCAGCCTTGCCAGTCTGGAGGCACATGGACTGAGAGAAGTGTACATGTTTACATCCACTTAAAAAAGCCCTGTTGGCAGCTCAAAGCAGGCATCCCATATGGCCTGAAGGCTGATTTACACCTCTTTACACACTGAATCTTAACTGTTAAATTTCTTAAGTCTGAAAACATTTCCTATAGAAAATGAAGCAGTCAAGACAAACTAACTCTCTAGTTTCTCCTTCAACAAAGGCAGGCAGGCAGGCAAGGAAGCAAGGAAGCAAGCAAGCAAGAAAGAAAGAAAGAAAGAAAGAAAGAAAGAAAGAAAGAAAGAAAGAGAAAGAAAGAAAGAGAGAATTAGGTCAGGGCAGCTGCTGAATAGTCACCTCAGCTTTTGCCAGTCAAATGCTAATTAAGTCCTCAATGCAGAGCCACCATGTCCAGCTGAGCAAAGGGGATGTTATTGGATTGTTTCAGGGCTTATGGGAAGCTTTGGCCACTTAGAAAACAAGCTGTTTGAGACCTGGATGGTGCAGGGGGCTTGCAGCTTGACAGAGAAGCTGACAGGATGCTGGTGAACAAAACTGCTCATCCACTGGTGTTGTACTTGGGTGTCCAGGACTCTCTCTCTGTGACAGAGCTGCCGATTCTGCTTACTTGGTTGCAATTTCTAGGACAGAGTAGTGAAACCATTCTGAGCAGGTCATGAATCTTTTCTCAAATCAGCCCTGCAAGAGAGAATATATATTTTTTAAATTTTAGCAGATTGTGAGCAACCCCTCCACTAAAAGGGCTCATTGTCTGCTCCTGGTATTTAGGATTTCATCTAGGAACAGGATGCTTTTAAACCTCACTTTGGTGAAAGTGCTTTGGAATGGCTGTGCTGTTTGGGGTGTCCCAGGGGACCACACCATTCCCTGTCAGCCCAGTCTGCCTGGATTGGGTGTGCTGTTATGTGCTAATATCCATGTTCCAATTCCTTCCTTAGTGTAGCTCGTGCTTCTTAATGAGAAAGTTATTAAGCCTTTTAAGGGAAGTAGATAGGTAAAGCAACAGTAACTGCCTGTGGCATAGGCACATCATGACTCAAAACTGGAAAGACAAGGTAGATAAGAAAAACTAAGAAAAGAAATTGAAGAAGAGTATCCTCTGTAAAAGCCAGCACAAGAAATTTGGGCTAGTTGCAAAATTCAGAAAGATTAATGAAAAAAAACCACATTAATTTTCTGCTTCAGTGGAGAAAAGGGAATTTTGCATATGCTTTTTAAAGATACAGGAGTATATGAAATATCTGATTTAATTACCATTTCTCCTCTGAGCAGAGCTGTGCTCAATCACTCAAGTCAAATGAGAGTGTGATGGATGCTGGTGAAGGGCAGGGCAGCTTTTGGACAGCTAGGCTGGAATCTTCTTGAACAGAGGAAGAGCAAATAAGCCAGACCTGCAGAGGCAGCTATCTCCCTAAATTCCACTGAATGAAACAAAAGGATAGAGAAGTTTGACCCTGGTTGATTTCTTGGGTTAAGCTGCCTATTGCAATTTAATTTCTATGCATTTTTCACTTCAGCAAAATTACTGATACCTCACATGCTACAGGTACTTCATCATTGCAGGGAACTTAATTATGTATTTTGGGAGTAATGAATCCTCCTACTGGGGTTCAAATGTTTAATTTCAAAGGTGTCCTTAATGAGATGTTCATCTCACAGTAATATAGTGTCCTCTTTAAAGGCCAGCTCCCATCAGACAAGGTTAAGAACAATGTGAAAACAGCCTTTGAGAAGTAAGGAACAAAAGTTGTCTTGTGCCTCTGTAATTCATTCTCTGCAAGGACTGAACTAAATCCAAGAGGAAATGTCAAGGAAGTAGCTGTACTTACAGGACTGGAGGCAAGAGCTGTGACTAATATGAGAGTTTATTAACTAAGAATAACAGATACTAAGCCTTTGAACCGGGGAGGTTGGAGGAGTAGAAGGGGGAACCACAATCCAGAGCCTTGTACATTGAGCTGCAATAGAGGGAAGTTAGACAAGCTATGGGTGGAAAAAATATATATAAAAAAGAAATTATGTCCTTACTAAAAAAGAAGTGAGTGTAAATACAAGAATACTTTAGATAGGCCTATTTTTCTAGAGTGGTTGCTAACACTGTCTGAAATCGAAGCTTTTTCAAGGTGTCTTGGTGGGTGTAATAAGCCTCATGGCCTTTTATCTTGGAGCTGTTGTTCAAGAGCAGTGCATGACTTCCACAACAGACTGGCTCCTGCAGATCTCTACAGAGCAAGAGGAGTTAATGTTTGAACTGAGATAAGTCTTTATTCTTGTTCAGTGTTTACCAGATTGACTAACCAGGCACCACATTTGCTACCAGCAAGAAGCAAACTTGAAGGCAAATAGAACAAGAGGACACAGCCTCAAATGTGGCCAGAGGAGGTTTTTAGATTGGATATTTAAAAAAAAAATTCTTCACTGAAAGGGTTATCAAGCAATGAAACAGGCTGCCCAGGAGAGTGGCTGAGTCACCATTCCTGGAGGTATTTAAAAGATGTGTAGATGTGGCACTCAGGGACATGGTTTAGTGGTGGACTTGGCAGTCTCAGGTTAATGGTTGGATTTGATGGTCGTAGAGGTCTTTTCCAACTTAATTGGTTCTATGAGCTCAGAAAGCCTTTTCACAATGTAAAAGGTAGAGACTGACAGGAAAACAGCAGGATGGAGCCCTCAACAGCGGTACCTCAGGCCCACAGGTATGTCTAATACCTTCAGCAAATTCTTCCAAGGTTTAAATTAAATGCAGCTAAATGTATTTAAAGACTTTTTCTTGAAGGAAAAGAAAATCAACAAATCCTTTGATGCTTGCTTTAGCTGCTCCTGGGGGTACGATTATTATTTTGGTGAAATCAAGTCCATTGTGCCTTGTGCTGTCTTTAATAATTTCTAACTGCACAAAGTCATGGGAAGTCCTTAGCAGTTCAGCAGGTGAGGGGTTAAGATCCCTGTAGAGGGAGTAAAGAACTCTAAGAGGTGCAGGAACAAAAGAAAGGACCTCTCTGCATGTAACAATGGCATTATTTATTTTGTCTGCCTCTGTTAGTATTTAGTAGATCTGTCAGCCAGCTCTTGAGTGTGGACATGAGAAAAGTTGAACATGATCACTGATTTGCATCTGTTCAGGATGTGGCTTCCTTGCTGTCATGACTCATGATGCATAAGGATGCTAAATGTGTCAATAAAAAGTCATGGGATTTTTGCAGAAGGGACAAGTTTTGGAAGAAATGAGGCTGTATGTGCCAGGGTTGATGGCCAGTGTTTGCAGAGATACTACGCTGTGGTGCTGCTGTTCCTGAAGCCTTCTCAGAGTTTGGAGTTTTAGATTCATTTGTGGTGGTAGAACTGTGCACAATTCAAAAGTTCAAATTATAGGTTGCTCGGAGTGCATATCAGTATACCTGGTATTACTTCTTCTGCATCTAGGGAAATATTTTTTATTATTATTAAAATGCTGAAAAACATGGGAGCAACTATGTCAAGCCAGTTTCTGTCTCCCAAGAAGAGCCAAAGGTGGATAACTGGAAATGCAGTTTGTGAAACAAGCATGAGCAAGGCCCTCAGCAGTTTCATACACTTAGAAAGTTTATGAGCTGGATGGATATCACACCTCTGTCCACAGACTCCATAAATGTGCCTGAAATCTCTTCGAATTGTCTAACTCAACGAGCTTCTTTGCAATGTGTTATTTACGTGTCTCACTGAAGAACACTTCATTTGTTCACACCCTCATTTGTTTTAACCTGTTGCCTGATAATGTCATTGAGCACTGTGGTTTTGCGGTCTGGGGAGTGAAACTGAGACACTCCTTTTTTATCCATCTTTCCATGTCACTCATTATTTTATAGTTCACTTCCAAAGAACACTTCAGGTGTGGTTAAACAATACAGTAAAGCCAGGTGCCTCTCAAAAACATGGTGATCACATGAGACTGTGATAATTTGGAATGAACTCACCTTCCTGCTCAAGTGTGCTCCAAGAATGGATGTTTTTTCATTATCAGGCTTAATGCTGGATTAGGTATAATTTTGGCAAAAGCTTGTGCTATGTGCTTTGATAATTCAGACAAAAACATGATAATGAACCCATACCTGATTCAAATCCATGTCAGGTGACCCAGCCATGCACAGATTTGGTATTTATGATCAGGGAATGACCAGAACAGGGGAAACATCCTACGAGGTCAGATCCCTTATCCATCTGGCACTATGCTCTTCTCCTGCAGTGGCAAAAGGATGGGATATTCAGGGAAAGCACATGAGCCTGGGCACTTTCTGTGGTCCATTGTCCTTAGCATCCAGATCACTTTTATCATGAGTGTTAATGGATACATCCCCATCCCCTTTTAGTATTTTCAGTCTTGTTTCATCAAGTGAATCCTCATCGTAGTGTTGTGTGTTATGCTGAGTAAGAAGCAGTTTGGCTTTCACCCTATTTGCCAGTTTAAATTTATAAATTTTCATCCTATTCCCACTCAGTCATCTCCTCTCCAAATGAAGAGTTACAGCTGTTTCAGTCTGTCATAAACTGACTTTTCCCACTCTTTTTCTGTACCTTCTCTAACCCTGTTGCCTTATTTGAGACGTGGAGACCAAAGCTGCACACAGAATGTGAGATGTTAAACTGATTTATTCTGTGTAGTGACCTTGTGTAGGTTCCCCAGTGCTTTAGAGGTAAACTGACATTCGCTCCTTTCTTTCTGACATCCATCCTGACAACACCCAGCACGGTGTGGATGTTTTTATCTGATGCTGCACACTCAGCTGCTGATTCAGAGACCACCAGGGATGACTCCAGGACCATCTTCTAGTATTTGGTTGCCAGTTCAGCACTTCTCAGGCATGCTTCATTATTTTTACCTCCCTGCACTACCTGAAAAGACACAAGTTATCCTCTCTTTCTCAGGCTGAACAAACTCTGCCAGGACCCTCTTTTGATCACACTTGACAGTGTTTTCTCTGCATTGCTGGGTTTTACATTCCTTTTGAAATGAGAAGACAAAGCAGCAAGCTGTTGCCAAAATGCAGTAATTTAGTGGCATAAGATTCCCTGTCATATTTCTATTTAACTTCTTATGCTTTCTAAGGCTAATTTCAGGTTTTGACTGCTGCAGTGCATGAAACAGAAGTTTTACACAGAATTATCTGCAAAGACAGCAGAATTTCTCCTGAACAGCTTTTTTAGAGCCTGCTTGTGAATGCACAGAGCCAGTGCATTCTGCAGTGAATTCTGACCACTGTATTGTCAACTTGCAAATTTGTTTTCTTATCGATGAGATATTAATAGTTGAGACAAGACGTGAAGTTACAGTGTCACATAGATATGAAAAACTCCAAGATTCAGAACTGATACCTGTGGGTGTTCCACAGCTGTTTTTTCAATTGCAGCTTGTCATACAGGATTCTGTATTCACCCTCCTGAAGAGCTGAAGCTTTCCTATTGCAAATCCTTGGACCTGTCAAAACAGCAGAACCGGGGGAAATCAGGAAAAGTGAAAACAAGTTAAGGCAGCTTGTAAAAGCTCCAAGCTTTGAAAGAATCACAGCAGAAATAATGGATTTGGGGATAAAGGGAGGTTCTTTGCTGAAGCAGGATGAAGGATCTCACAGTATACTCTGAATGAAGCAAAACACTTCACTTCACTTACCCTGCACTGGGAAACAGAGTAAATTGAATGAATAAATTGGCAAAGTCTTCCCTTAACCTCTACAATCCTGAGAAAAGAAGGCATGAAATGCATACATCAGTAACTGCTCATTAAGATTTTTTTGCTTTCCATATGCCCAAGATCACAGAATTAATTTTATTCTGCCCTCCTTGATAATTAAATGTAGTGCAATAAATTTCTTCTCTGGGACTTCATTTATTACCACAAATGACATACTGTCTTAATAAAAAATGGTTCTGAATTAATCAACTGTGCTTATGTGACTGTTTTAGGTTTATTGGACTTTTCATTTTGAAGCTGCATCTTTGTATTGCAATTATATTTTATTCTTTGGAAAAAGGGATTTAAGTTATGAGATAATTTCCTTGACTAGCACATATTGTGGAAGTGATAAAATGAGCCATGAGTCATTCTTATGTTTTGGATTTTTTTTTCATTTGAAAAGAAAAGAAGAAACATTTTTATAACTTAGAAAACTATGTTCCTTTTGCTTGTGTTTATTTAATGGAAATTAAAGTTACTCATGTAGAGAATTATTCACCTAGTGCAGTATTGTTTGATCTACTGAAAGGCTCTTTTGAAAATGAACTTTCATTGAAAGAAGTGGAATTTTATGGAGCTGAATTAAAACCCACCAAGACATCTTACAAAATGCAAATAACAAAATTGAAATATAAACCCCCACCTATCAAGTTTTATGTTCATGTGTAGTAAGGCAGAAGGTTTTTTTCCTCTTTCTTCGGTTTCTATTTCCTCAGCCAAGACAATCACTGTAGCCATGGCTTACAATCTTGAGGCACTGGAGCTGAGGTGCACAAACCTTTGATCATCCCTGAACTGAATAATTTTGATGGTTCCAAAAGGTTTGCTGAGACTGCACCTTCCAGGGAGGAAGGGAGTTGGAGGGAAAAAGCAGGGCAGCTTCTCCAGTAAGGAGTTTCTGCTGCCAGGAGCATGCTGGCAGCCCACTCAGCCTGTCCATGTGAGAAGTGGATGGTCTTGGGAGATGTGCTGGAAAAAACAGGCTTTGTATTTGTCTGTCCTCTGTGTTTCCAGATCTCACTCTCTGGTTTCAGTCCTCTGTGCCCACCAGGAGTGCAGCTCTCACACCAGCACAAGGGAAGGCATCTCAAGGCCAACAAAATGGAACTTGACAAATATCTTGGTCTAATGTAGCTAAGCCCAAGTCTGGATTTTACTTGACCAAGTTCTGGAAAACTGTATGGAGAGCAGGCTCTGTGAAAGGGGCCAGAATGTCCCTCCTCAAGCTACATATGCCTGTGTTTAGATGGTTCAGTTTATTCTTCCAGCTTTGTAAGAGATGGAGGAGTGTTTTCTGCCATCCTACAGTGAGTGCCTAGAGTGAGGTAGACAATCTGCACCCTAGAAGTGCCAGAAGTTTGTCTCTGGATGGCTTGTAACCATTCCCACAGCAGGAAGCCAGTCTCCTCTTATAAGAGCTCTTCAAGCACACAGACTTCTGAAAGGATTTTTCTGGGAGAAAATACTAAGTTTAAACAATGTGGAGGAAGTCTGAGGTTCAGTATTAGCAGGGTCATTTAGAATCTCATGCTGACAGCTCTGAAGTGGATTTTTTTTTTTGGCCAACTTTCCTTTAAATTAGACTGCAAATTGCAATTATTGAATATCTAAGAAAACATTATGTGGTAAAAGAAGTGATCACAAAGCCTCTGTGATGATGGGACAGCTTGATGAAAAGAAAGAGCATGAAAGCAATTTATTGAAAGCAGGACACTGCAATAGATGAACTCTGACATGAGGAGAAGGAAATGTGTGAATCTTTTTCTAGGTATGAAAATTAATTCAGAGACCCAGTGAACCTGTGGCATGGATAACAGGAAATGAACACTTGTGTTTACAAAGATGCAAATTCAACACGGTCTGTGTATAGTCAAATGCTGTGGTTTAGTTGATGTCCCACTCTTATTTACTATTTATATCAGGGAAACCTCAGCGAATCACAGTCATAAACTAAGGTTCACACTGTACTGTGCATATACAGAAAAGAAAAAGTTCTCATAACTTCAGATTTTTTACAATCCTCATGTGAAAGGAGCTGGGACACTTGGTCCTCTTTGAACTAAGAAATGTTCTTGATTAGCTGATATGGATGATTTTTAATTGCTTCTAATCAAAGCTATTAAAACAGAAAACTTCTTGGTTGCCTGTAAGAATTCTTTCATCTGCCTTCTCTTTGGACATAAAATTGCTTTATTCTATCTCAAATTAACTTGTAAGATGCAGGAAGGAGCAAAACCTCTATTTGTGCATCATGTGGGGGTTAAATCTTCACTGATGTTTGTGAGTAATACCTCAACACTAACAACCTTCAACCTCCCCACAGGTCCATGACAGGTGAGTGAGTTTTTCTGCACCCCAAGTCTCTCCTGATTTACCCCGTTTGTGCCTTGCTGATAGCCAGGAGGTTCCTGTGGGGAACACAGCAGACGTTTCCTCACGATTTCTTTGGGATTTACCTAGAAGTGGCACAGTTTTATGCCTGGCTTAGGGATACAGATGGATATGGATAGCTTTGAGGTCATTATCAGATCTGGTGTAACTGCATAAAAAGTCCAAACTTTCTCTTGTTAAGATTTACACCATGTTGGGGAAGAAGGGGTAGAATGATTTTCAAGTTTTCAGCAGTTGATTGAATTTATGTCAAAACTGCAGTGAAAAACATTTTGTGGAAATTTGAAGAAAGTTCAATTTTTTTAATTCCTTCCATGAGAACAAACAATCTACCATAAAAATCATATCCACAGAACACTTTCAAGAGGCCAAACTGGTTATATTAAGCGACATGGATGTTACCCATGTGCACAGTATTATCATGTGCACACTGACACTGGCTGGCAAGCAGTTTACATATCAAAGTGATGGAGCCTGTTGTGAAGGATTAATTCATTCTGTTCCCTGAAGATTTATGCATTTTCTGCCATTGAACCCTATATTGCTGACATTCCTTTTGGGCTGGCCAGTAAACCTAATTTGCTTGCTTTGAATACAACTTTTAACATTAACAACTTCCCTTTACAGTTTGCTGTATCTTTTCCTCCATAGCTAGAGTTTGCAGATGATTTCAGATGTTTGAGCACTGGTCACTATCAGATTTACTCATCTTGTAGGTGCCTGCTTGTTTTGGCTAGTTGAACTGTGTGCTTCTCTGGGTAAATTTTTAGACCTACAATAATTTAGGCAAAAAAATCTCCTAATGACAGGGGGAAAGAAAACTTGCTGAATGTTTTTCACTGCATTCTTGTGGCCAAAAAAGTACCTGAAAAATGCTATTATATTAAATCCTTTGTGCTTGGCTCTCACCACTTGATTTGTCGGTGCAGGTAATAGCACAAAATTCTCAAGCAGCGTAGATTGTTTCTCCCTCTGAAACATGTGGCATATTTATTTTCTTGGAAGAACTGATGCTAAGCAGAAATGTCTCTCTAACACAGCTTGAGGAATAACCCTTGCTCAGGTTTGTTTGTTGCTTTGCTGCTGAAGGGGAGTGAGAATTACCCAAATTATGTAGTATATGTGCCACTGGTACTGGGGATGTCATGGGTGTCAGTGATGAGGGTATTTACACAGATGACTTTATCTCAATTCAGTGGAAAACTGCTTTTGTTCTGGATCCTCTAATCTGCCTTTCGTCTCTGGTCTTGTCACAGGCAGAAGGAATGAGCTACATGTGTGGCAAGTCAGTAGAGTGGAAATTTATCTTTGATTTCCTTTCTTTGCATCCTGCCATCTTGGTTTGAACAACATTTTTGGCTCTTGTCACATTATGTTTGCCTGCACATAGCTAAATTTTAAGAAGAAACTAAATTAGATGAAGTAAAAAGTCAGAGATCTCTCTTGTTTGCTGTTGAAAAAAGGAAATCCAGAACATAATGCTTGGAAATCAAAACTCCCTCTTAACAACTCCTTGAGTTAAATTCGAGTCCGGGACAGCAAAAGTTTTTTAAGATACTGCAGTGATCAATTTTCTTTACTTTTTCAGAAAAGGGCTGTTTGCTGGCATGAAGCTGAAGAAGAAGAAAAAAGGCGAGAAAGGGCTGACTATTGCAAACAAAGACGCATTGGGTAAGGCTTCATAAATCAATATTGCAACAGGGATGAGCAGGTGGTGGGAGATTATATTAGATCTGATTTCTGGTGAACTCATTTGAATTGTGTATCAAGACTTAGCATTGATAAAACAGGCAGTAAACTTCTTATCACTCCCAAATAAACAGAGAGCTAGTTCTTTTCGCATTAACTGTTTTGTGAAGTTCACATTCAGATTCTGTGACTTCATACTGCTCAATATAGTAAAGTAAACGAAAAATATCAGCCTACCTCTTACCACAGATAGAGAGTACATTTTTGAGGGGTTTTTCCTACTTTACAGGTAGATAATTTACTACAAGTATGTGATTACTCCGGAAGTTCTGCTTCTTCTAGAAACCATAAATACACAACCTGCACAGGCTGTGATGGCTGGATGGGCTGGCCTAATAAAGCTGGCAGCTTTACTCAGTAGTGTGTATGTTCCTGTTATGAGTGCACACTGGCTGAGTAGAGTTGCTGCAGCCACACAGATATGGGAAATGGCTTTGCACAGGAGGGGATCTGCTGCTGTAATCAATGCTGCTTGATACAGACATGAGAGTATCTCTAACTGGGGCACCCAGATAAATAAAATATTCAGTTCATGATGATAAATTCACTGCTCTGCTCCAAGTGAGCTTTTTTGCTAGTAGAAATCAGACATGGGTTTACTTTCTTGTCTGTTTTCCTCATCAGGTCATAATGATGAAACAGCAAATTTTCTCCATGACACTCTTGGAAGACAGGAGGAGGTGGAGGAAGACCTAATGAACAGTGATGCTCTGTCCAGTGCTTTTGGATCCTTAAGCCCAAATAGGAAAAGGTGCTCCTTCATGTATATTACCTAACATCCCCCTAAACACCTTTTCCACCCTTCCCAGGAAAGGCATTACCCTTGAACAAAGCATCTGACAGAAAACCCATTTGCTGACAGCAATGATCTCTTCACTCTCACTCTCCCACATGACAGAGGGGAATGCACTTGTCAGCTCTGTGATTTCACCAGCTGCTATCCAGTGCAGGCAGAGATTGAAATGGATCCTGAGTGTGCCTCAAGTGTGCTAAGGAACTCTGCTAAACAAAACAAGCCAAAGGGAACAATGACCAAAATCAAAAGGGAAAAATGATAGCAAAGAGCTTGTGTAGTTATGTTTTTCATACAGGAGAGGAATGCAGTCTGGGGAGGAATGGAGTCAGGTTTGATGGGGTCAACAAGTGAAATCATTGCTGTGCATGATAAGTGCACTGGTTTGGGTGGATGCAAAACATTTCCCTATCAGAAAGTATATGAGAAAGACAAAGATGGTCCCTGCTGGTGAAATCAAGCCTAACAGTTCACAACAAAGCTGTCTGCCATAAGTAATACTCATTCACTGTTGAGAGGTCTTTCCAATGTGTGTCCGAGTACCAGCTCTTGCCTAGAGATGTCTAATGACTTCTTTTGTCATTTAAACAGGGCAAAGCTGATGACCAGAATTCACGAAGAGGAGATGAAATCCCAGCACTACCAGGTGAGCAGGAGGTGACAGCCCTTACCTGCCCATGAATTCCCCAGGCAGGCTGGCCCTGAGCCCAGGAGTGTCCGTGGTGTCCTTGTGCCCCACAGATTGCCATCACCATCATCGAGGCCAGACAGCTGGTGGGTGAGAACATCGATCCTGTGGTCATCATCGAGATAGGTGATGAGAAGAAGCAAACAACAGTGAAGGAAGGCACAAATGCTCCTTTCTACAATGAAGTAGGTGCTTTCTCTTAAAGAAAATACTTTCTTCAGTGGTTGTGGGTGGACTCTGCCATTTGATAGCTCATTAGGAGATGAATTAAGTTTGCAGCACTTCCATGTCTGAGCAGGGAGGTCTCTCCAGGAGAAAAAGCACCAGAAATAGCTCCCTTGGGTTTTAGATATGTTTGCTCTTTCTCTTCTCAAGGTCTGTCCAACCTGCAGCCCACCCTCTCCCACACATTCTACCTTACCTCTACTGCTGCAGCAGTTTTTAAAATCATCCATTTAAATCATCCAAAGCTCCATTTGGAAGCTTTTTCTATACTGCACCCTCCCCACACCTCCACTCCCTTTTCTACTATTTCATGGTTTCAGCCTGTCCTTGACATATGTTTGTTCCAGTTGGTGACAGACTAGACCAAAACAACTCCCAAAACTAACAAGTCCTTTGGTTTCCTTGTGCCTCCTGTCCCTTTTAACAATATCTTCTGATGCAGACTGAGGCATTTCTGAAGCAAGTCTTGTGCAGCCACACAAGGAATAGAGTAGAAAACAAGTCTGGGCCATGGCAGAAACATATCAGGGGCAAGGAAAGAATTTTGCTTTGTCCACCACTGCCCACCCAGCACTCCCAGAATCTCACCGGGGCTCTGTGCAGTTACACAAATGCTGAACCATGCAGCTGACAGTGCTGGCTACCTGCCCAGGGATGATTCTCATCTGCTGTCCCCTTTTCCCACAGTACTTCGTGTTTGATTTCGTTGGACCGCAGGTGCTGCTCTTTGACAAAATAATCAACATCTCTGTAAGTACCTAGGAAATCTTAGTGCAGTAAGCAAAGGTTCATTGTTGTTTGCATCACTTCAACTCTAAATGATTCTTAATATAGTTAAAAATAAATAATTTTAGGTACCCAGAGTGCTAGAAAGTCAGAATGAAGTATAGGAAAGAGGACAGAGGAGAGGATAAGGAGGAGAATCAGCTGGCAGAGATTTGAAGGAACATACCCATAAAGGAGTATTCAGTCTGCATTTTTAGGGACACTCGTTGCTGGTGTGGCAAACTTTGAGGTAGAATGAGAAAATTCAACTTAATTCCCTCTTCTCACTGTCTTCATCCACCTAATTTTCAAGCTGCCACTTGATTCAAACATCTGGTTTATATCAGTTCCTCAAATATAACTGTTTCTAACTGAACTAACTGAACTAATGCAGACACTTTTCCTAGCAGGGGCTCTCGAGCTGTCTGGGAGTGTCACTGGTTGGTTGCTATTAGCGTGGGAGCAGTCTCCAAGAGTGCAGTGCTGCTTCCACTGCTCACTGCATCTAAAGTCCCAGAAAAACTATCAGGGCTCATTTTTGCTCTCTACAAATACCTGAAACAAGGTTAGAGACAGATATGGATTGGTCTCTTGGCTCAAGTAACAAGTGACAGGACAAGATGAACTGGCCTCAAGTTGCACCAGGAGAGATTTAGATTGGATATTAGGAAAAATTTCTTCCCAGAAAGGGTAGGCAGGCATTGGACTAGATTGCCCAGAGGAGTGGTGGAATCACCATCTCCAGAGGGATTAAAAAGGCATGTAGGTGTAGCTGTTGGGGACATAGTTTAATGGTAGGCTTGTCAGTGCTGTGTTAATGGTTGGGGTCCATCTTAAAGGTCTTTACCAATCGAAATGTTTCTGTGATTCTGTGGCATCTCAGAACTGTCCTGACAGAAGACACAGGACTTGCTCTTGGACTTAGAGCATTAAAAAATGATGTGCAGTTTGGAAGGCCAAGTCTATGGAGCCATGTCATTATCTTGTCTGAAACTCATCACCATATGTAGCAAAGCTCCTAAGGAATTGAAGATCTCATGTGACTCTGGACACTCTGGATTGTGCTGTATTTATATTATTTGGAAATATCACACACAAGTTGTGAACTTCATTTTTTTTTTCCCTAGAAGTCCATCCATTTTATTAGATATTTTTCTGGCAAACAAACAGAGTGCTGTTGCTCCAGAAAAAGTTCTTTTTTTCTGAAATGCTTTGTTGATTTCAATGATGTCCACCAGGAAAAGACTGGTGCTGGTTGAGGTTAACAGAAACAAGCAGTGCTCAGGAGCTATAGAACACATCAGTCACTGCCTACCTCCTTTTCTGAGCTGCTGATAGAGTGACTTTTGCCAGCTACAGAATAAAATCTATTCATTTACAGATGGGCAATGGGACAATTAGGTTGTCAATGCTGGGAGTAAACTGACAGTCAGAAATCCCAAAGTTCCATTAAAATCCACTGTGTCACGCTCAGAGCTCCAATATATGAAGTTCATAACTACGTAAGGTATCTGCAAATCTGATCTCATCTGTGAGGACAGAATTCACTACAGGCTGACAATAGCATGGGAGCAGATATCACCTCACTGCTATCCTATATCACAGCAGGTGGCCCCATAGGTGTTTCAGACATGGTTTGTGTATCAGCACACTGCCAAGGCACCCACTCCTGTGTGCTGCTGATGCTGTTGGGGATGTGCAGTTATTTACCTCTGAGATATGGCCATTCTTTCCAATCTCACGTTCTTGGGATAAAGATTCCATATATCCAGTGGTGGAGGGGAAAGTGCCAGCTTTCTGACTGCTTTGGGGGAGTGGGAAAACGTGTCACCATTACCTGGGTTATATCTGCACAGTTGCATCAGGCTCAGAAAACTTTATTTATTTATAGCTGATGAAGGTGCAACACTATGAAATTAAAGGTCTTCTAGGTAAAAATGACTTTAGGAAAAAGCTCAGTTACAACAATGAACTAACCTTGGGCAGTGCTTGCGGATGCTACTGAAAGCAGATATTCATTACCTTGCAACTGGAGAATGCAATCTGTCAGTGGAATAGAAACACAGAGAGGAAGTATGTGTGCTGGGAGTGAAGGAAACCCTGAAGGATTAAAAGTTTCACAGCACTTGCTTAGCATGGCTGTGAGAGGCTTTTCCACAACCGAGGAATAGATGTCAACCTTTTAAGCTATTCTGAAACCAGGTGAGACACATTTTTTGAGAAATAGAGTTCTAGAGCAAATCTTCCCTTAGAAGAAGCCTCTGCCTTGTCTGTAAAGTGAACCACATGCAAGTATTTGAAAATGAAACACAAAAAGTATTTGAAAATGAAATACATAGGTCTGGGAATCATGGAAATTGAAAATTATTAATTAAATTTGAACTAAATTATGTTGAATTCATCACTTGGCAGGAAGAATACAGAGACAGACTTGCTGGGGCCTGCTTGCCATCTAATTTACATACATATCACTTCTCTGATTTCATTAATATTGTGTGTGTGTGGGGGGGTAGATTAGAGTTGAGTATCTTGGTTTATGTGTACATTAAAATGTTGCCAAGAAACAATTAAATTCTTTCTCCTCCGAGTGTATTCAGTTTTTATGGCAATTCAGCTACTGCACAGAAAGTGATAGGATTTCTGCAGCGCATGTGAAACTAGTTATGTCCCATGTGTTTATATTCATTATGATTTATTTAAAACTGCCAGGATAAGTAATATAACTGCACCTACTCTGAAGGATCATCGATCTAATTCCAGCTCCCTCTATCCTAGGGATCTGGGATGAACCTGTGTGATTCCACTCAGATGCAATTATATTGTTTTCTAAATTGGCCCAATGTTGGGTAAAGAACATATTTCAAATACTTGCTGTATCTGCTGTGGCAATGTGCCCCCAGTTTTGGGTGGTGATGGATGTTGCTTATTGCCTGTGAACCAAATGTAATCTTTGGATGGTCTTTTTTAGGCTGACTGGGAAGAGTGATAGTGACACTAATTAGCTTTGTTCTAACAGGTTATGCACAATAAACTGATTGGGAGTGTGCTGATAGGCTCCTTTAAAGTGGATCTGGGGACAGTGTACATTCAGCCAGGTGAGTGGTGCATTTTCTGCCCTTTTGTCTGTTAAAAGAGATTTGAGGCAGGGAAGGAGAGGAGAGGGAGATGTGCTGCTTTTCCACTTAGATGGTTGTGGTTTACACCAAATTAAAGCTTTTGGGAGAGTTGTTTCCCTGTTTGGATAGCAGAGTACCAGCCAAACTGGTAGCTGGAAAGAAGTTCAACACTGAAAACACCCTGGCAATCTGTCCATTGGTGGGCAGCACTTTTCAAGGATGGAATTTCTTTAAGTGGTCAGAGTGGGCAGCTGAATATTCTACAAAACCCAACTGCACTCGTTTGTTACAGAGCATCCAAAGCTCGGTCACCTGTGTTGGGGTGGAAGAAGTGAAGGGAGGGAGACCATGATGGAAAGTGGAAGGAATAGTGAGAGCACAAATCAAGAGGAGAAGCAGACCATAACAGGAAAGAGAAGATGATGACAAAGAGGTCATCATGGGGCCACTTGACTTGTCATCTTCAGAGCTGTTCAGTGCTTTCTGAAATTTGAAGCTAAGAAAAGATAACCTACCTCTCTTTTGGTGTTTTTTACAACCATCCATGAAACATGCACTTTTTTCTCTTCCACAATTACTCAAGGACCTAGTCGCTTCTTTGTCTTTGGGAAAGAACACATCTAGGCTGCTTGCTGTAGATGTCACACAGTTGTAGCAGGAGTGTAGAGTCATTTGGGCCACCCTCTCTGCAGGGTTCCTGTAAGAGTCAGTAGTGAGGAATGGCCTATCTGAAATGAGCAGTCTATGTCCATGCTCAGGCTGTGTTAGTTTTGAATTCTGTCCCGTATCTCCTGCTCACACTTTAACAGGAGGGTGGTGTCTGAGGGTTGATTTTCATCTCATATCCCTGGTACAGTGTGGTCTCTCCTTCCCACTCCTTCACCCACCCAAGGTGATGTCCAAAGACTTAACATGAGATCTCAGGACCTTTCTTGATGGGGTTGTTGAAACAGGGTTACAGCAAGGGCTGTTGTGGGTGAAATTTCTTGTACATTTTTCCCCTTGAAAGATGGAGCTGAACATGCTTCTGGCTAATTCTTCTTCCTCTGATGGCTGTCCACTCTCCTTCCCTTTCTCAGCTGTCTGCCAGCAGTACAGTGGCCACAGCACCCAGCAAGGGCTTTGCTGCCAGAGTTCTGAGCTCTTCAGACAGTTCTTTCTCATCAAAGAGGTGGCCTTTCCTCATAAAGACTCAGCCTTAGTTCAGTTGCTGAAATCTCACTCAGGCTTCCACTGGTCTTTAGTCATTGATCTCAGTAAACACTGATGAAGATGAGCTTGTTTCTGACAAGCTCTGGATCAATCCTTCTCTTGTCTTTCTGATCACAAAATATTTTGGACCCTCTAGAAGTGTCTGGTAAACAAGTACATTTCAGCACAATCCTCCTGACAGCACAAATATTGTTTGATGTACCTTTTCTGGAAGTGAAGAGGAAAGTACTGGCATGTTTGTAATCCTCTATTTGAGTGTTTAAGCTTGTCTTTCTTACAGGTCATCAGTTTTGTGACAAGTGGGCACTTCTCACAGACCCTGCTGACATCAGGACAGGAGCCAAGGGGTACCTGAAGTGTGACCTCAGTGTGACTGGGAAAGGTGATGCAATACAAGCTACACAGAAAACAGCTGATGCTGAGGAACAGATTGAAAAGTACTGCAATAGTTTGGTTTTGTTTTGGTTTTTTAACTGCTTTCTTCCTTACTAGGTGCCTCAGTAAGTCTGTGCCCTCATTTCTGTCCTTTCCTTGTTAATTTGGGGTTAATAGCAGGATAACACTGTACACCTGGCTGTTCTCACATGATCAAAGAGAGTTTCTACAATCCTCTCATCTAAATTGAAGGGCACATTAGGGTCACTTCTCTGAAGCTGATAGAATTGACCAAGTCCTGTTGGCTAAGTTCCAAATTACCCCTGACAGAACGTTCATTGATCTGAAGCTAATTAATGATTTCTTAAAGCAGTGAAGCAAGAAAAAAAAATATGAGGAAAGCCTATTCTTTCTTCACTCTCAGATGCGAGTGTATATTTCTATATCCTTAGATGAACTCAAGCATATTATAATTCTCCTTGTAAAATACAGACATTTGAGGTTGTAAATATGCTACTAGCATACTTTACATTTTCCTGAAGCCTTGTTTCTGGTTGGTACTGATGTCCTGGATCAAGTCTGTGGAAAGTCACCAGCTGATAGAGCACAGGGTCTATGGGGAAAGGTTGTGGGTGTTGGTTTTTGAGCCTAAAGGGGAGCGCCCAAAAGGGCATCATACATGAAGAGGGTAAAGAAAGGCTCTTTTCAGATGAGTATCTCATTTCAATAGAAGGATGGAGGATGCTTTGGAAGCAAGTAAGAACAATGAAATGTCAAAACAGATTTTTTTACCATGGAGATGGTCAAATGAAACAGGGGTCCAAAGAGAGCTGGAAATCTCTGTCCTTGAAGATATTCAGAATTTACTGAACAAGGTCCTGAGAACCTTATCTGACTGGACCTGATTCTATATCACATAGAAAATGTGAGCAATATTGCTGAGTAATACCATATCATTTTCTTGTGGAAATTTTTTTTTTTTTGGTTCAAATTAAAAAGCAAATTCATACACCTTTTTATGTCTTCTCAGGTGCATGCTAAACCAAGATCAAAATGCTTTTGGAAAAATATCACTTCACTGTCCAAGTTTACAATTTTAAGAAAACAGCTTCTCTTTTCCTTTCAGGAATCTCTTGATTCCCAAAGGCTTTCCATCTGAAAGACCATGGGCCAGATTTTATGTGAGAATTTACAAAGCAGAAGGACTCCCGAAGATGAACTCTAGCATCATGGCCAATGTCACCAAAGCATTCATAGGCGACAGTAAGGACCTTGTGGATCCCTATGTGGTGGTCATGTTTGCAGGTCAAATGGTAATTGGGATCCTCTTGATCACAAAAGTAGGCCTTCTTTCCTATTAGCTGTGCTACAGGCAGGTGATTATGCTGATGTTGTTTAACTTATAGTTACAAAACTTAGGTAAACATGTATCTTGGTCATCAGAAAATGTTCAGTTCTTAAATTAAGCATAAATAAAGTCATGGAGACAATGCCAGCAGATCCAATGTCAGGCTCACAGCAGTAGTTTAGAGGCAGGCAGCAGGAGGGGAAAGAGGATTCTGTAGCACTGTTACTAAAACATCGAGTTACAAGACAGTGATTTACTCAGCAGGGTATTAGGTAAGTGCTATGTTCTGGTCTCCCTTGAGTGAAATAAGGAAGCAGGGCTGAAATCAGTGAATGTGGTTCAATCAGGGTTTTAGGGCTGTGTATTGATTTCTGAATTACTCTGCTGAAATTCAGGACTGTCTCAGCTTTCCCATGTAGAGTACACATTTTAGCAGACTGGCAGTCTGCTGGCTTCATTGCTCCTAGAGCAACTTCAGCATCATACATGATATGGCAGATTATTGCTTAGAGAGGCTTCTGACTCTGGTGGAAAAGGAGTGTAAAGGAGGTCCAGGGCCTGGCTCCCCTGGGGTACACCATGAAACACAGTGTCAGGGAGCCTGTCTTGATTATTGGTGTAAATATAGAAAGGATCAAAATGAAAGCTATTTTAAGCCAGCAATGCTTTCTGTGTGCAAGGAAGCCTTAGGGTCAGCTCCAGTTAGTCCTTTTTAAATGTTTCAGGCATGAGAATGAGGCTCTTGATGCTGATTGCATGTTTTGTCATGAGTCCAAATTGCAAAGTACTACTGTGGGTTAAAACAGGCAAACACATGCAGCACCTTCAGGCTCAATAGAGGGCTGAAGAAGACAAGAATGGGTCACTGATGTGAGTTTGCACACTGGTGTGCAAAACATGGTTTTATATAGAGAGTTGGTGGGTTTTCTGACTCAGTTCTTTCCACTTAAAGAGAAAGTGTAAGACTTGCCAGAGCCAGTGACTGTACGGACTGTGATAGAGTCCTGCCATCTCCTTAGGTTTGGAGGACCTACCCCTCTTGCACACAGGCATATACCCAGAACATGAACCACAATAATCATATTTTATGCTACATAAATTGCCTCATTTAAGGTAATCCCATTGGTACCCATAGCCTGGCATCTGTAATGAATTTAGTCTTTATTGAGAAAAACCGCCCTGCATCACCACCAGATATTTCAAAAGTCATTTGAAGATGTGCAGTTTGTAGCAGAAAGGCCAACGTCTGGCTTTACATGTACATTTTGTGGGTAAGGGTCATGAAGATTAGATTTTATTCCGGGCTCTGCTGTGTGTACATGAGAATTCTTTAGCCATAGTGCGGTCTTTAATTAGATATGGAGGGCAAAATGAACAAGATAATAGAAAAGCCAAAGTGTTTTTGAGATAGGATATTTGTTCTATAAAATGTCCAGAGAGATGCTGCTGAGTGCAATTTTTGCCATACTCATTGCCATTCTCCAGAGTTTGACCCCTCTGGAATTAAATTCGCTGGACTTTCATTTCAGGGCCGCACAACAGTGCAAAAGAACTGTGCAGATCCAGTGTGGCACGAGCAGATTATCTTCAAAGAAATGTTCCCTCCACTCTGTCGAAGAGTCAAAATCCAGGTCTGGGATGAAGGCAGCATGAATGACGTGGCCTTAGCCACCCACTTCATTGATTTGAAGAAAATATCAAATGAACAAGATGGTGACAAAGGTAAAAGGGAAAATGTTTGTTCCAGTGTATACCCTTGCTTGGGATCTTGGCACTGACTAATCCTAATTTAGGGATGTCAAGTGTTGGTTTTGAGACATCTTCTATTGCTTATTTTCACATTATATTACATTGTGCATGGAGGGTCTCACACTGTTGTTCTTGTTAAAAGGCTGCTGCATAACTTGGTACCATCTTTGTGAGTGTGGCAAAGTCTACTCTAATCTATTGAGGATGACAGATGTAAGTTTATAGCTCATGTGAGTTTCTGTTAAGCAATGAAGCCACAAACTGAAAATTACTAAAAATCAAAGGCAGAGTGGGCTTGTGGTTTTGATCTACCCACTGGAAGAAAAGGGTTTAGGTAAGGCTCAGCTGGGTGCTCTCAGAGCCCCAGGGAGACACCATGGACTAGTGTGTTATCCTCTGTTTGAGGAGAGGCTCAGTATCTGGAGTCTTTTCAATAATGTTGAATCTACTTGCATAGCCTTGCTTATGTTGTGTGACCTTCAAGTGGAACATGGTCAGTTACCACTGCTCAGTGTAGGCACAGTAACTCCTTAAACCTGCCAATTCAAATGTATATCTCAGTCCTTAATCAGAAAATAAAAGAAAATTGCGTATAAATTGAGTGACGCAGACGTGGAAACAGTTTGACCTAAAGGAGAAAGCCTCCATTCTCACCTGTCATGTCCCAGTCTTTAGTCTGCAGCAGCAAGCTCTTTTTTCAAGAGATGCAATAGACCTCCTGCCCATCATGTGTGGTACCATCGTCTTCAGAGAAAGAGCTCCAACCCAGCACAGTTGGTTGGGTATTGGCAGAGGCTTATTGGTGTCTAAGATTGCCCTGCAAAGCAGTGTTCTGTGTGAAGTGATTCCCCACTGCCCAGAAATGGGTCCAGGTTTGGCTTTTGGGGCATTAGAGGCAAGATTTGTTGGAGCAGACAGTGAAGACACCATGCTAACACCTAACAGAAAAGCTACAAAAGGTGCTTTATCTCCAGGGTTTCTGCCTACCTTTGGGCCTGCCTGGATCAATCTCTACGGCTCACCCAGGAACCACAGCCTCATTGACGACCACCAGGAGCTTAATGAAGGTTTTGGAGAAGGGGTCTCCTTCAGGGGTCGTCTTTTCCTTGAGATTGCCGTGGAGATACTTTCAGGAGGAGCCCGTGAGTCCAAGTTTTCAAGCATTATCAAGGATATCAAATCAGCTAAAGCTAAAGACTTCAAAGCACTCAAAGGAAAAGACAAAACTGACAAAGCGGGAGAGGACAGGAAATCAGCTTCTCCTTCAGACAAGATGAACTCAACTGAAGTGGAAGTTGAGCCATTTGATGTACCTTTAGAGGTCAGTATGATATTGAAAGATTGGTTGTCATGTGTCTCTAAACCTCCAAGAATGGCACTGGTGTGTGTATTTGGGTTCAGGCCATATAACACTGTTTTTTGTGCTCCCTACAGTTGCTCCGTGCTTTCGCAGTCTTGGGACCTCCCCACAATAATACAGCACAAATGGAGCATTAATGTGTACCTGTAACTCAAAAACCTCTCAAGTAGGATTTGGTGCTCATAAATCTTAGTCTCCTGTCATATTATCCCTTTTGCATTAGCTGCATCCCACTAGAAACTTACCTGACATAATATGTAATAGACAGAGAACCAGTGTGGACAGCTGGGAATTATAAAGCCTGACTTCCTACATTCATTCAAGAAAATCCCTAGTTGTTATTGAAGTCAAAAGAGAATGATGGACGTAGAATCTGTGCAAATGCAGAGACAGATACAGCCTAGCCTGATTTAGTCTCTTCCTTTAATACTGCACTGCCAATGTGGTGTTAGTGTTAGGCTGATAATCCCTTTAGAAGAAGAGATGAAAATTATGTGCTCAGTTTCAACCAGTGTTAACTGATGTTGTTTGCCCAATTACACCTGTTGTATAGGATTACATCTCTGTGTGTTAGCAGAGAACTGGCATGGGTAATTGCAAGCCATTTTTGTGAACTTGTGCTCTGCTGTCACTTTATTTACTCATATAGTTGTAAATTACCTCTGTCTCTCAGTTCTTCTCTGAAGACTAATAGAGGTGACATTCAAAGACATTTATCTCCATATGAATTTTCCTTTATATGCAAGAAATCCATTATTACGAGTAGCTCAGACACTATGGTCTTGGGCCTGGCTAAATACCCGAGGTAGAGAAAAAACCCTATTGTAACACCCACCAACGAACATTAATAGTAATAATATGGATTTATTTCTGGCTGCTGTTTCTCAGTTTCAAATAGAGAATGAATAAAAGGCAACAGCATGTTACATTGATGCTTGGTATTCTTTTGGTTTTGACATTCAGCAACTATTTCGTGCTACAGTAGACAGTAATTGTATTACAACCCTCTGAAAGGAAAAGCAGGAACTGGAGACATTACCAATAATGCAAAAAATGTCTCATAGATCCTCTGAGACAACAGAGGGAAATTATCCATCCCCACAGCACTTATTGACCTATTCCAACAGCAATAAGATATTAAAATTTGGTTTTTTTTATAATGGGAGATAGACGTATATGTCATAGTGTCTGAGCCTTGGCTTTATTAGATACCCTTTTCTCTGGGTATACTTTGAAAAAGCTAAAGTTACTCTGGAGCTGCAATCTGTTTGAGCTGTCGATTTTGATATATGATGTTGTTAATCCTTTCACTGAAGACCTATCATCTTTTACTGTGTACAGTAGAGGATTTTCAAAATGAAGAGATCATGGGCTGTGTCAAAAACTGTTTCTGCTTTGCAGAAGTCAGGGAAACAAATATTAATATATGGCTGATGTTTTTATTCATTTCCTCACTCACACTGCAGAGCTAGTGCTGATCTTTCCTAATGGGCCTCAGTTTGCAGCTGTTGTGAAATGAGAGGAGTTTGGATGAGGAAGATTGTGACAGTTGGGGTGTAAATTTGAGAAGGACTCAAACCATAAAGTGTATCTCCTTTGAGCTTAGTCTTGGCTTGGTGTTAATATGTGTTTTGTTAATGACCCAAGAAGATCAGAAGTGTTAGCTGACCCTCCTTGACTGAGAGTCCATGCCAGGCACAAGCAGATGCTGAGTCTCCAACAGGTGTAAACAGAGCCTAGCAGAGCCTTAAAACTCAACAAAAGACCATTGCACTTTTCCTTTGTGCTGTAAAAAATAGTGGAAAAAATAAATGCCAGTGTTTTCCTCCTTCTTCTCCAATAGATCTATGAAGAGAAATTTGAGGAATTCCTTCTCTTTGGGACATTTTTTGAAGCCACAATGATTGATAGGAAGTTTGGAGACAAGCCAATAACCTTTGAGGTTTCTGTTGGTAAGTGTATTAAGGTCTTACCCAAAGGAGAGAGGGAGCCTCAAGAGCAAGGGAATGATAGGTGTTACTGACTGGGGTGGCTCAGGAATCAGCTTCAGAGTAGAGCTTACATTTGAGTTAAACCCTGATTATAATTTTTCTGGATAACAGTCAAGCTGGGCATATTGATGCCTTTCTTAATCCCCAAATGCCCTGTATTAATACAAATACTCTCCCCTAATATATATACAGCAACTCAGCCAGTATTTACCTTCTTAAGCACTTGGGAGCTCAAGCTCAGATAATTTACTTCAGGCAGAGCTCATTCTATGATGTCCATTGCAATCCCAGTCCCTGGCTGGGAGGGAGCCCTTTGTGGGGTTGATCCTTATCCATTGTCTTGGCCAACCCCATTGAGTAACCTGTGGGCCTGTGAGTGTGGCAGGGGGGGTGATGTACAGCCAAGACTCAAGCTGCAGGCACCACCTTGTTCTAACATCCTCCTGGTAGGTCCTTTCCTCTTCCAGGGGAAAGCAGGACCATACTGCATTAGCTCCTCATTGTGAAGCTAAATTATCACTGGAAGCAGACTAAAGAGAAAATGAAGACATTTTCCTGAACATTGAGTGCATATTTTCAAAGCAGACAAACTTTGTCCTAAGAGAGAAGCTTGAATTGGTTTCATTTCCCTTGCAGGGATTTGGTTATCTCTGTACCAGACCCACCAAGGGTCCAGGTGCACAGTAGCACCTTGGCACTTCCAGTCTTTGTGCTCGTGTCCATGACTGTGCTCAGCTGTAAGGCTTTGTGTGCAGGGAGAGATGCTGTTAAAAATGGGAATCAATGAGTGATACTGTTTCCTGCTGAAACTTAGCAGGAAGCTGAACTGAGGATGACAAGAAACGAATTTAAATAGTTGGACAAGAAATTATAGTGATTCTTGTCAGAATTAATACTAAAGATTAATCTAACTCTGAATTCTGGACCTGAACATCTATTAGCCACCTGTGTAGCTGAAATTTGGACCCAAACTTGGCAAGTTGTCATTATTTACACAAAAGGCTGAACAAAAAATCGAGATCAGGATGTCATATGGGGTGATTCAGCACATTCTTCTCCTGCAGGGCATATTTTCTGTCTGTCTCTTTTAAAATCTGTAATTATCAGTCTGATGGATGTACCTCTTTCCCAGTGCTAATAATTGCCCTTTAAGGCAAAATCCTTTTAGGGAAGATGATTGTATCATTAGCAGAGTTGTCTGGCATTAGGCTTGAAGCTGGGGCCTCAAAGTGTTGTTATTACTAACTCTGCAACCCTAAAAGGAAGAATTTATTTGTCTTAAAAGAGTTTATAATTTCTGAGATCAAACTTTGAAATTATTATCTATATGTTGTGAAGAAGACATACATTTTCTGTGTGAATCAATCCCATATCAGGGCTCCTGAGTACAGAGATATCAACAGTATCAGCAATATTGTTTTGGTTTCTGAATTTCTTTAGTAAAAGCTGAAGGTCCTGGGGACCAGCAGTCAGAGGATCACACCACCAAGTGATGTGATATGCTAGGTATAGGTCATATGAGAGAGGTAAGGAAGCACTGTTTTAGAACCTGACATTCCAGGGAAAAACATAACCTATCACAACTTTTATATGCTCTGGTATGGTTAAAACAGCTAAATGAACAGGAGGGGACAAAGACTTTCCACTGGTATGACTGGCCATTTTCTTCTTTTAAAACCTCATTCATGTTTACCACCTCCAAGTTAGACATCTCCTGTAACCCTGGCTCTCTAGGTAACTTTGGAACTGCTACTGATGGGGTGTCAGTAGGAGCTGGAGGGAAAAAGAAGACACATAATGGAGAATCAGAAGAAAGCCTTCTGCATGAGGGGGAAGATGACATTTCCCATGACCTTGGAATACCCCTGATATCTACCACACCCCCTGAGAAGCCACTGATCACAGGTGGGAATAGGTGAGCATCTGTGTTTCGAAACCTCATCATGTAGGACTCTGGCACTTATTTTATAATCCTGTGGGACTCACTGATGAACCTGGCAGCACTAAAGAGTTTGTGAAAAATGGAGGCTTTCAAGTCTTCAACATCTTTCACAATGGTAAATTTTCTTGTCTTCACTGAAATGAATAGGCCCTGAGCTATTTTATATGCATCTAATCTTAGCCTCATGGGCTCTTGAACCCTTTCTGAAAGTGTTGTGGCTTACACCAGCTGTACATTGGAAAGCTATGGCAAAATGCAACTTCTTCCATCCTTGGTTTAGGGTCCCACACTGTGATCACAAGTAACACCAGCCAGTGTCCAGCTCCAGAAGCACAGTGTGAAATATTGAAATCTGGTGAAGGAAAAGTCACCTTCCCAGAACACTTTCTAGAGCTAATAATTATAGATACAGACTTAAATAGTGAGTAGTAACAGAGGTAGGAGGAAACTGTCATTAAGAAAAGAAATGGAGCAATGGATGAAAACATGCAGAACAGTTCTTCTAAATAACCTTGCTCATAAACAGAATTGTAAAGGTTTAATTAATTTGAAAGAATGATAATAAAAAGAAATATTTTCTTTGTTGTTTTAGTAGGTAGAACAATCCCCGATATTGGTGACTGCCAAGATTGAATGGTACTTCTTTCTTTAGAAGGCCAAGGCCAAGCATTCTACAGATATAAGGACCAGGAGGAAAATATCAGCCTGGATCTGTTTGGTTTCTGGATGTCTCTAAATTTAAAAAACACTTTCACTCTTTTCTGCAATCAATGTCTCACTTAGATCAAATAAGAGCTAGTGAAAGAAAACAAGAATGAAAATATCATGGTAAAAAAACCCTGGTTTTGCAGCAAGTAAAAAAAGAGAGGGGAAAAAACTCAGTGCTTGATGGGAAGACAGTTGCCTTTCCTTGTTAACAGAACTGCAACTTTGGGTACAAGCAGAAGTTATCTTCCCTGAGAGAAGCTGGGATTTTTTAGTTTTCCCTTAACAACAGTTTAGATTTAAAGAAACATTGTAAAAGACTGAATCACTCTTCAAATCAGATATTTGCTTCTTGGCTTGGTCCAGTATTAATAAACTTTTCTCTCAGGAAAGATCTCTTTTCCTCAAATTTATGTAAAATGCTACATCATTTATTCCCTCCTGTGCTATTTAAAACAGTCTGGTCAGCCACAGACACCAATTAATGAATTTTTCAGTCTTCTCATAATGGCATCTTGGTGGCCTCATGACTGGATATTTTTAGTATTAATAAGTACTTAATGGGATATCCAGTAGTTTAGATAAACTGCATTTCTGATTCATAAATGAACCATGGAAAACAAAAAGAAGGGCATATTTTGGAGATTAAAACCACTAAAGGAACTGGCAGAGCAATAAGACTTCTAAAGCAGACACCATGAAACTGCCAGAAATTTTCCACATTTATGTCAAAAACTTAAACTAAGGATGAGCTAAAACTAAAAAAGCGATTTCTGAAAAAGTGAGAATAATAGACATGAATTTTCAGTTTTTCATTTGAATTTTTTCATGGCTATGTACTCTTCTTAGTAAATCCAGTGAAAAGGTTCTTAAGCTCTATGAATTTCAGGTTAAGTTGTTCAGACCCTGGGAGATGGTTGAATTGATTTTCTCTTTTCTGAAAGCACCAAAATTAATGACACCCAAGGCCTGTGTAGCTCTGCTGTGCACCAAATTCAATGGGTAATCATCACCTTGTAGGTTATTGAGGAGAAAGTAAATGGAAAATTCTCTCTATTTTGATATCATATACGGCAGTAAAATGAAATTAGAGAGAAGATATTAAGCTTTAGAAAGATGAAAAATGGAAATGGAAAAAATTCAGACATAAACCTCTTAGGGATGTGTGAAAGTTTGGAGTTACTGATATGACACTCAAGAGAAAATAGTGATTTGGTTTCCACGGTCTTGGCTTGGTGATCGAACACCTGTGGCCAGTTCTATCTGAAATCACTGAGCCTGTCTGAGGCCATTAGAACCATGGACAGAAGAATATAAAGTGGTTTGCAAATGTTCATACACATTAAAAAGGTCTCCACTGCCCCACCATTAGTATAGAAAATGGCTCTCCCATGGCAGTGTGTGGAACCATGGCTTTTGAGGATATGATGAGATATTAATCTTTGTTTCTTTTTCCCTTGTAGTTTCCCACCATTAATAGTATTTCAGAGCTTCTCTGCGTGCCTTTTTTTTTTTTTTTTTTTTTTTTTTTTTTTTTTTTTTTTTTCACCCTGGAAAGCACTGAAATTAGATCTATTGACTTCAAATCTTTTCTCTTCAGGGATCTCATGGGTAGCAAAAGCGATGTTTGTGTTTGCTCTTCCCAGGATTTCTTTGTTAGGCTATGAAAGCACATCCTGTTTTGTCTGTAGTTTGTGTGCTCTGAGAGCACCAAACAACTATTCTTTGCTCTGCTTCTCCTTGAACTGTTCTGTCTCCTCCATGATCTGCTCCCTACCTTGTTTTCACAGGAACTACCAGTACCTGCCATATGATGAGAGGAAGCCCTGTATCTGTGTAAAGAGCTGCTGGGGCAACCAGACCTTTCGGCTGTACTCTTCCAACACTCTTGAGAGAATGGCAGATCACCTGGTGAGTGGCAGCCATCCTCCCATGTATTCAGCAAAGCATAGCAGTGAGAGGCCACGCTTCCCAAATCAGACCTCTGTAATTCCCCCCAGCTGCATTCCTTGTTGTTCATTTTGTGAGAAAGTAGTTTGTATATACTCTTTCCTTTTTCTTTCCCCCTAATTGCTTTGAACTATTAGAGCTGCTCAAATATTCCCAACCACAACTATTTTTTTGGCAGTAGGTCTGCCTTCTTTCCTCAGCAACCTCTGTAAAAACCTTCAAACAATTAAATTATGAGATAAAGAGTAATTTTGTCTCCTATGGCTCTTCCTCTAATATCTTCTTGCCATTCATTTATGCTGGGCACTCCTTAAAGGACAATATTTGCTCTTAGTTTTCCTAAAACATTGACAGAGACAGAATGGCATATCATCTCATGGGCAGTCATTCTGATGTCCTAGTCACAGTGTTTTCCCATAATGATGGGTTTTTTACCTTTGTTTAAAGTTGACTTCAACAGTCTCAAGAAAGCAGGTTTTTTTGTTTGTTTTTTTTTAGTGACTTCTAATGTTGAACATTTTAATGTGGGGCACTCAGATTAAGAGTCTGCTTCATCCCTTATTTATTCACATATATCTCGTGATATACAGTGCAACAATATATACGCAACAACACTGAAGTCATATTTATGCAAGGTTATATCAGGAGAAGAGAGTGACTTATATCCAAATATTTTGAACTTGGGTATTTGACTATTAAATATCTGAATATACATATGTGGGGAGATAATGTTTGTCAGTGCACCCAAACACCCACAGGCCTTGCTGAAAATCCAGATATTTATTTTAGTTTTTAAGAAAAGACTCCATTCCTCATGGATAACAGTAGGTTTTGTGATGGACCTTTCATATGGATCCTAGTGACCACTGAAGTTTAAGATGTTAACTCCAGCAACTTGCTAAAGTTAAGCAGCAGGATTAGAAACAGAACCAAGAAGAAGTTTTTTTTTTTCTCCTACCTAGCAGATGTTTCCCACTGATTGATCTTCTCCAAAGAAGTAAGAACACAAAGTTTCTCCAAGCAGTAATAGCTTGGACAAGTAATTCGAAAGACTGGGAAAAGGTCAAAATATATCATGCTGTTGGAGTCTTTTCTCTGTGCTCTTCTAGTGATATATCAAAGACGTTTTCTGTCAGCCCACAAAATCACCTACCTCATTCTTGCTAGTCATAAATGGTACTGTAACGCCGACAGAATGACAAAATGCCCTCCTGTGCATAATGGCTTTCTCATGTTTTTCATAGGAAGAATCATTAGAGCAAGTAAAGGCCTTGATCAAGGTTTCAGAGACTGCAGCTGAGGAGAAAATGAAGAAGACCCTAAATGGTTTTATCAATCAGAGCAGGTGATAACATTTACTAGATGCATACAGAAAATGAAATTTAATGTTGGCCTCAAATTCAAGGCTAGGCAAGGAAACTGATGATAATTTTAAAAAATTACAGTAAATTTACTGAGATCTATATTTTATTTACCTTGCTATAAAAGCAAAGACATTCCCAAATTACTTTTTCTATTTAGACAGAGAAGATATTTATTGTTATTTACAATATTTGGTATTGGCAATAGATGACTGCCAATCATTGTCATATTATTTTGGCTTTTGGAACTTCAAGAATATGTCGTATATGTGATTAGTATTTAATAAAGTGTGTGATAGATACACTGTAAAAAACCCAACCAAGGTTAATATAAAAACAAAGGATGCCACATATTGGTATAGACCCAGTGGACTCTGTATCAAATGACATGATTTGGCTTGAAATAGATATAACACCTTATTTCTAGATATTATTTATTCATTTTTGTGAAGTGTGGTGCACGGGTTTTGGATTCTATTCCTTGAATCTTATAGGTACCTATCTTTTAGAAATTTTCAGCATTTTTGTCTTCTGGTTCATGTACAGCAGCAGACACAGAACATACCAATGTATTTTAGCCCATTAGTATTCTGACATTGAAAAAATAACAGATTTAAAACCCCTGTTATTCCTGGCTCCTAGGGCGTTCATGGTCATTGCTGAAAAGAAGCCCAAAGGGTCGAACTACACTTCTTTGGACAAAAAGAGGCTCATGTTGTTCAAGCAAGAGCTGGTATGTGCTGTGCTCTTCCTATGTAATTGATACAATGATGATTACTGAAAGCACACTACTTGATTTTTTTTCTATTTTATTTTCTATTTGATTGTACCATATGGGAATGCTTGTAATTCATATGAATATAGTATCTATGAGCACTCAGTTTAATAAATCCCACTAAGTTTAATAAAGTTGTCAGATACACTAAAATTAATCAGAAGATGTTGTTTTTAAATACCGATAAGACATTATAATAATGAGATTATTTTTCTCATCCATGCATCTTAAAATGGAGTGATGCTAAGCTCAGTGGAAAAGTACCCAATTTGCACTGCTGTCAGGTGTCTAACTACTGCGGTGGTGCTGAACTTCAAGACTGTTAAAGTCTGGCCTTTAATATTCCTGGACCTAGTCATCTCCTTTGAGGAACCAGTGGGAAGAAACCAAACTGGGTGGAGCTCATCTGAATATTTATTACCTTTTTTATTGTTTGTAGCACAAAAGATTGTGCCTTCTGTCAGGATCAAGGCTTGCTAATTCCAGGTGGCAATCACATGGTTTTTGTGACTTCCATACATGTAGTACACAGACAAACAAAGACAAAATGGGAGACATTCAATTTTTATGTTGTCCAGCTCCAAAGAATTGATCAGTTTTTGTTGTGACAAAGAAACATTGAACAAAGTGTTTCCCATCTTCTCTTTTCAACTTGAATCAAAGACTGTTTCTCTTCCAGTTCAAACTACTTGATAATAGATGAAAAGTCTATATTGTCTTTCCTCACTGCAGGAAGCAATGTCCAGTGATGCTAAAGGAATCGTTGAACAGCAGAAAAAGAAGATGTCACTGGATGAAGTGATTCGTGAGACTCAGAGCTTTATAGATAAAATTCGATTCTTGGCTGATGAGGTAATCCACACAGAATTCAGAAAAATTTAAAATTCAGGACTTGGCTTTGATTTTCATAATCCCATGTGAAGAATAACTTCTGGCTTGGCTATCTAAAGAGTTCACTTTCAGATATCTGGACTCTCTTCTGCATTAAATGGAGTTATTATCAAACCAGGGTAGGAAACATTGGCTGTGTGGTATGGAGAAGATGCACCACAGATATCTTTTTTCAGTAAGGTCATCCCATACCTGGTGGCTTGGAGAAGCCAACTTTCTGATATGAACTCATGTCTCTGCCTGTATGGACACCTGTATGGATTTGGACTGATACGATCTTGGGGTGCCTGTATTATTTAGCCTGAGAATAACAGAAGAATTGATGTATTTGGTTGGGCCAAAATCCTGCCACTGGAAAGCTGTGCCTCTGAGAGCCTCCTGTGCTAGCAAACCAAAGAGGGCCATGGCTATTCCCTGGCTCAGAGAACAAGTGCACAGAGGCATGGTTTGCATCCTGCACACAAATTGTCTTGCTTCCTAAAACAAAGTGACCCTGCTCACAGTTCCTTTAGGGAACAGCCCCTGGGTGGTCTTTTTTTCAAACCACACTGAAGTTTTTCTTGGGGAAACCTTACCTGGGACAGGGCAAGGCAGTCTCATTGAGCATCATCACCAGCAGGAAAGATGATCATATGTCAGTGTTTGAGCTTGGTCCTGGTCCTTTTTGGTTTTCTGGTACAGATGAAATTGATGGTATTTCCATGGTAGTTACTTATGTGGTCTGTGGTTAAGTTATTTCCTGGGACAGAGCCATACCCAGATACTTAATTTTAGTTTCTCTTGAAATTACTTATGAAGTGGGTACTCCTTAATCACTTTATAAAGCTCTTTACCTTTAGCTGTAATTAGAAATTAGGGACTGCAAAGCCTGAAGTGACAGCCTTGTTTAGTTCAGGGATACATCTGCCACTTAACAGCAGCATGAGGGCATCAGCTCTTAGTAATAGCTTCAACAAAATTTTGATGGTGGTGGCTTATAGAAAGAATTCAGTTTTATTTCAATATGCCTCACTTAACAGCCACAGAATACAGTGCCTGATGTGTTCATCTGGATGATCAGCAACAACAAAAGAGTTGCCTATGCAAGAGTCCCAGCAAAAAATATACTCTACTCCCCAGCGAATGAGCAGAGAGGAAAGGACTGTGGGAAGATTAGAACTCATTTCCTGAAAGTAAGTCTGTGGCACACTGCAAACATAGGTAATGCTTGGGGAGCATTTGGTATTCAGATTTTTTCCAGGGATAGTATTTTACAGATTAATCTTTGTGATGTAAAAATATGCACAGATTTGTATCCACCATTTATTAATATTTGCTTCTTATATTTATGCTTGTCATTCTTTAAGCATATTATTGTCTGGCTTTTGATATATGAGTAATTAATTCCCTCACTATTTGTTATGGCAAGTATAGAACATTGTTTATCAATGGCTGTATACATAAACAAATAGAAAAGGTGCAGCCTCTTTGCGGGCAAAACCATCAGAATGCAGCACATGAAAGTCTGGGAGGACACTGGTGGGAGATCAGCACTCAGCAACTCAGTGAGGAAACCCAGCTATTCAGGGGTAATACAGGAATTATTTAAACTTTCTATTTAAAGCATACTTAAGTTTGTGCAATATATGTCCAAAATACTGTTACGGAATTATTCATGTTGAAGGAAAGCCCTAGTGGAAACATTCCTACAAAGGCAGTGTGACCAGTACTACCTACAGTGGAATATTGCGCAATTAATTGTTGCCGTGACCATCAGGAAAAACCCTAATGCTCCAGAAAACAGTGACTTCATATAATGACTTTTTAGTGGTTTTTTTCACTTTGGACATCTAGGAATACTTTCATAAAACACAGCTAAAGAGCAGATAAAAAACATCTAAGATCCTGAGATACTTGCCATAGATATTTTTTAAGCAAAGTACTATTTGCCTGCAGGAAATAAAATATTCTGCAATTAACTATCCAGCCCCTTCAGTATCCAGATTTACCTTGGGAACAGAAAATACTAAACTCTGAACTTAGCAGATATAGATGAAGTGGGAAGGAAGAAAAAGGAAATAATTGGTCAAGACTAGTAACATGTTATAGTGGAAATGTCTTCTGACCTGCCCAATGGAGTAATATTTTTCATAATACATGGGACTAGCTACTGGAGACCAGCAAAACTGCATGAAATGTCAGACGGGCTGAAGTCTGAGCAAAGTAAGGCATAAGATAGCACTTAGATGTGTGCAGCTATAAGATAGCCTGCAAAACCCTCTGCATATTAGGCAGTATGGAATTTACACAGACGGTTAGTTGAGCAAATTACTAATTCCTTCCCTAAGAATCACAGAAGTTTCTTGTGCTAAATGAGTGTCAGGGCCACTCACTGTGGAGAAATGTCATTTATCAGTATATCAGCTCAGAGAGTGCTTCTTTATTTTACTCTGGCTTGGTAAGACTTAGCACTCAGCCATCTTTCTTGAGCTTGCTGCTGATGTTGAATTTTTGTTTCAGCTCCCAGGCAAGCGCCCTCTGGGCTGGACTGTGCAGGCAAAGGTGGACATCTACCTGTGGCTTGGACCTACCAGCTATGCCCACAGTGCCATGGAGAATTTGCCCGTAGGATATGAGATTGAATTACCATCTAACACCAACTCAGGGCACAGTGTGCTGCCCTCACCTGCTTGCCTGCTGTATAAAAGTAAGGCGCTCTTTCTTCTCCCTATTAACAATTGAGAGAAATGGTCCCAAAATGGTCCCAAAGTTCAGAGCGTGGCACAATCCCTATATAAAGTAACTGTTCTAAGATGATAATGGCTTTTTTCCTTCTCATCAAAAAATACTGGCTTCATTGCCAAGTCATCAATTCTGACACTTTGTAGACATCAGGGAAAGAATGAACTTGTTCACTTGCATTTTTCTCTGTCCCATGGATCTGTTCCCTTGTAGAGGAAGCATCCCTCATTTCTCCTGGTGATGCATAGAACACCTATTAGATAAAAGAATGATGGGAGATAAAAATTGGCGCTTAACAGCCTTTCAGTAGAGACCTACATAACTGATTTTAAATGAATTCAGATGTCTTGCACAGCTTCTGAGTATCTCAGGTGTTTCTTTAATGAGACTGCACTAGCAACAGTTCCCCTTGTCAGATCCTGGTTGGAGAGCAGCTGATGAATCTTCCCCTCCTAGCTGTGTGCTGCACTGTTTCCATGGAGCTGATGTTGCTGTTTTCTCTGCCGTGGTGTAGCCACACACCTGTTCCAGCTGAGAGCCCACATGTACCAGGCGAGGGGGCTCATTGCCGCTGACAGCACCGGCCTCTCCGATCCTTTCGCTAAAGTGACTTTCACATCACGCTGCCAGACCACAAAGGTAAGTTCCAAAGCCTCTTTTGCTGACTGAAAACTCTTGGAGTTTTTAGGGTTTTGTGGGTTTTTTTATAACAATTAAGCAATGAAAAGGGAAAAGCTTGGTTTTGCAAGGAAGTACCTAGGAGGAAAATTAGATGCCTGCTGTTAAAGAGTACATGCTGAGAGTCCACTGCTAACAAACCAAAAGTTTACCTGTTACCCACTACTCCAATAAGAGGTACTAGTTTGGTTTAGCTCAGATATCAGATTCTCTTGGACTACTGGGACTTTGTAGCAAGTGTACCGTTCTTCACATCTTTATTTATGTGTTTTAAATTTGGACTGCTGTCATTGCTAGGTATAAATGGGTACAAGGATGAGCCCTCATAGTTCTCTTTTCCTCTAGCCTATGCATTCAGTCATTGAGCACAGTGAAGATCTTTCTGTGGCTTCTGTAGCCATATGAGGCCAGCACGGCCCTTTGGGATAGAATGTGGCAAAGCACACTGGTGGTTTTAGAGCATTAAAATGGAAGTGAGCTAAAAATAGAGAGGTGGGAGAGTTAAAGGCTGCTAAAGTATGCCCAGTAGTATAAAATATAGTAAGGAGACTATATTGGGGAATAATCTCCCATCTCCCTCAAGAAACTGCAGGGATAAAATGGAATCCTGTGGGGCCTCTAGAGAGAAATGGAAAATTCTACAAAGTTTCAGCAAGAAGGGTTGAAGTACAGCCTGGGCAAGTGAGCAGGAGGGTGATCCCTCAGAACATGGAGACTGACTTTCAAAGGTCCTGAGACCTTTACAATTACCCTGGAGTTAAAATTGGACAGGAATTCTGACAATCATGCCACAAACAGAATTTGCTGAGCCAAAAGTAGTCTTGCTTCACATCAAATAGAGTCTTGCTTCAGAAAAAATATTTAACTCTCCCATCCAGCCCTTCCCCCCAAAGCTTCACAGAAGATTGTTTTAATTTAATTAATTCTAAAATTCCTCTGACATTTTATTCTATTACAAAGCAAGTTCTGTTGCATGTGCCAAAGGGAGCAAAAACAAAAACCTTTCTCTAAATTGTAAATGCCTGCTTGTGCTACTTTTGCCTCAGGGTTATTAATTGATTTTTTCCTGTAATGGGATTTTAACTTCTTATAGAAGATGGTGAATGAATCCAATTAAATGAGTATCTAGATGCACCAGATTCTGGAAAGTAGAATTTGGCCCAGGAAAAAGAGGTGTTTATAGGCACAGAAATGTAAAGTTTATTCACTGCCTGAATAAAATATTGCAGCTGATAACTTGCATGTTTTCTTAAGACTGTCAGCCAAGTGCTAATAGACGGTAGTAAAGAACCTTATTTCCAATCAAAAGAATGATAGCAGGTTATGAGTAAATTTGCAGTTGGCACATCTTCCTCTTTAACTGTTATCTTTGTTAAATATATATTCTGCCTAGACAGCTAAAACATTCTCTAGATGAAATGGTTTAAGCATCCACCTAATTCAAATTACAACAAATCAAAAACTTTTGATTTCTTACGAGTGATTTATGAAAATATCTTCTTTCTTTTTCATAAAGTGTTAAGTGTCATTACACAGCACTAGAAGTAAGATTAAAAAAATGAGCCCTGCAGAAGTGAAAACTGGCCTCGGGGAAAAAGCTTTATTTTAATAGCACTTGGCATGTGCCTGCTTTCCTAAAGCAATAGCTTTCCTCTAACTTTAATACTGAAGTTTGTCTACACAGACTGGTTGTCATGTATTGATCTGCTTGTTAGGGATTTGTGAAGCAAACAGGGAAATGGAGAAATTGGAGGTGCCAGCCTCAAAGTGAAAGATTCCTATTCTCCTGGCTGGGAGGAGCCAGACATATGTGGTGTCAGACATGGCATTGTTCAGGCTGTGGAAAAGGAGGCCGCCAGCAGATGAGCATGTCCTGCTGAAGGACATTCAACCAAACAGCTCATTAAACATTTCCTCTCTTCCATTAGATCATTTCTCAGACATTGTCTCCCACCTGGAACCAGACGCTGCTTTTCAACAGCATTGTGCTTCATGGTGACAAAGAGGAGATCGCCCAGTTCCCACCAGAGATTGTCATCGAGCTGTATGATGATGATGCAGTGGTAAACTCAAACTTCTTCTCACTGAAATCCTGGGCTTTTACATCCTACTGCAAGCATGAAAGGAAAGCTGAGTCACTGAATAGGTCTAAGATGGATCACCTTGCTGAATAGAGCTCAGTGTTACTGTAGTTTGCAGTTTAACATCTGAGACCAGCCCTGAGATTCACTACGTGGCCTTGTATTTTCCTCAGGTGAATCTTGCTCCAAAAGACCAGCTTGCAGAAATCAGAAGCATCTTGCCCCCAAGTCCCATGAACACCCCTGTAAATACTGTATCTAAGTCTGGGTCAAGACCACATAGATTCTGATGCAGTCTCTGGTTAAATATAGATCTCAGAAATTTTGGATACTCTGAAGAGCTAATGAGTACTCAGCTCTTCCTCTTCATAGCTGCCTTGTATCTTACCTTGGCTTTTCCTCCAGAAAGTTTTTTTTTTTGTTTTTTTTTTCATAAATACTAAGCTCTGCATCATCTTGGCTCTATAACCATTGTGAAATACAAGTGCATTTGACCCCTGTATTCTCCTTTATTTAGGGTAAGGCAGAATATATTGGGTCTACAGTGGCTGCCCCTTTAGTGACACTTGCTCATCAAAGTTATGAACCACCAAAACTTTGCTACCACCCAGTGCACTGTGGAAGTCTTTCAGGAGGAGACCTTCTTGCCACATTTGAGCTTCTGGAGGTAAATTTTCTCAAAAATTACACTTTTACATCCTGGGGCTCACAAAAGCTGGCATGGCCTCAGGGTCCATGGCCATCTTGAATTAAAAGGAACTGCAGCTGCAACCATTGGGCCTCATAATCCCCATGCAACTCCTGTCACCCCTTCCACCTTGTCAGGGGCCACTGCTCACACACACACCACTGCCCGCCCTTCACATGCTGTAAGCCTCCTTCTCCTGTCACTTGCCCTGCCCTAAACTGTCTGTGGCCTGAGAAACTGAAAATCCCCCTGCCAATGCAATGACCTGATGTTTGGAGTAGCACATGGCCCTGACTACCAGCCTTGAAGCTCCCAATATTGCTTTCACTCTTAGGAAAATGAAATGGTGAGTAATAAAGACTGGATTAGGGATGTTGAGGTTTTGCATACCCTAACTATGTTAAAAAAACATTACATGATCTGCAGGTACTGTTTCGTTCAGCTGAAGAGTTAGCCTGGTTAAATGAAGCAGAAGACTTCAGCTTCACAGACCCAACTACACAGACAACTGTATCTCACCTGCTTCACTTCTCAGTGGCGACAGCTTAGGAACACAGCTGCACTGCAGAAATTGTGCTGCTTTTCCCTGAAGCTGCTTAGTACCATGTACTTCTTAGGTGTCATGCTTCAGGTGAAAGCTGAGGAGGGCTCTTTCTGTAGGTTGTTCCCTGCTGCCACAACCCGAATTTCTGACAGGAATTATCCTCATGTGCTGGCTTTCGCTGTCTTATGTAGGAATTTTCTAAATCAGGCCAGGCTTCAGATCTCTCCTGTTATGGAATGAGAGGGTCATAAATACACAGTTAAAAATTAGGAAGGTGTTGGGAAATGAAGCCAATGAGCTCTACCAAAGAAGGTGCACCAAGCAGGCAGCAAAGCCTGGAGCACAGCAAGAGGCAGAGATGGTCACACCCCAGAGTCTTCTCTCCTCCCACCCAGCTGGAATAGGGCAGTTGTACAGCCAGATATGCTCCTGAATGTGGAGCAGGTTCATGCGCAATCACAGACAAAGAACAGAAGTGCTGCCTGCCACAAGAATTTAGTAGCTGCACGGAGAAGGCTCAGCCCTAATGTTGGAGAGGTTGTTTGGAAGTTCTCAGATGGTGAGAGCATACAATAATGGAGGAACACTATTCCATAGCAGCTGGAGAATATCATCATGTCTCTCCAGCAAATGTGTGATTTTGCTGATGTGCACTGTCTGCTCACCAACTCTTTTTAACCAGAAAAACATCTAGAATCTTCCTGTGGAAGTCTTCTAAGCAGTTTTGCTCAGGATTTTGTAAAATAAAATTACCATGCTTTCCATTTTTAGTAAGTACAATTACCATGCTTCAGTACATGCATGTCTTTAGGGCAAACTATGTCCTACTAGGTAAGAGGAGCCTTTTTTTCAGAAAGGCACATAAACCAAATTTATTTAATACTTTTTCTGCTGTATGTTTTAACATCACAGCACGAGAGAGAGCATTTCAAGTCACATTCCTTTCACAGTGCAACTGTTCTGCTCTGCCATTTGTCTTATAAAACTATTAAATTGGCGTGTTCTATGTGCCGTTATCAACAGATACTGCTGATAATAGTTTTATTCTTCCAAAAACCAGTCTGAGTAACAAGTGCTTCATTTTTCAGATTCCTGAGTCAGATCCAGACAGACTTCCCCTGCTGGATCCACCAGATATTGGCCAGATTTACCCAGTTCCAGCTAACATACGACCTGTTTTAAGCAAATACAGAGTGGAGGTGAGATACTTTGACTATTTCCTTTTCTTAATCTCCTTTTGTTCTCTTGTTGAACAGTAACAGTAACTGATGATTTTACAATCTTGATCAATAGGGCTCACATGAAAATAGCATTATAAGGGCATGCAAGGCTGTGCTTCCACTAGGGGAACAGTGAGGCTGTGTCTCAATCCTGACCTGCTGGGAAGGGACTTCTCTTGTGGCAGGGTATGGCTGGTGGATGGATTCACACTCTGTGCAGCCAAGGAAATGTCCACAGGAGACGAAGAGCTTCCCCTTGCAAATGACATCACTGGAGCTGAAGTTTGGTATCAGCTATCTCACAGGCTTTTCTGGGTCTCAGACTTCAGCCAAACAATGCCTTCTGCCTGTGTACAAATGTCTACACCTTCCCCACCCTTCCCTCTTATACGATTTGTGTCCAAAGTAGCCTTATATTTGAAACTGGGAAAAGTGTCAGCTTTTCCTATCACTGCAATGCCTGGTGCTGCCCAGCTGCTCTGTTCACTGCCACTCATTCTGCAGCCTTCACATCACCTGCTTACCAGCCCATTTCCCCATGCCAAGCCAGAGTTTCTGCAGGCTAACAGTGTTTCTCTCTGCACACCACAGGTCCTGTTCTGGGGTGTTCGAGAGCTGAAGAAAGTCCAGCTCCTCTCAGTAGATCGGCCCCAGGTTCTCATCGAGTGTGCAGGGAAAGGAGTCAAATCCTCTGTCATACAGAGCTACAAGAAAAATCCCAATTTCACTGGCCTTGCAGACTGGTTTGAAGTGGTGTGTACAGCATGGTACCCTTTTCCTGTCTGTTCTCTGGTCAAACAAAGTGTTAATTACCATTATTCTTCCTTTCTTGTCAAATAATTTCTTCTGTGTCTTGACTAAATGCTAAGGGTTGTCAGTCCTCGTGCAAAAGCTACTGATTTGAAAATGTTTTAAAATACTTCTGCTACAACCATGTCATAAAAGAAGATGATTTCCTTCATGTTAAGTCACAAGAAGATAAGAAAATGTGTTGCAATTAGATTTTTACTGATAGGTTGGAATTTGTGAGCAGCTAACAGAAATATATCTAATATTTTTCCTCCTCCCTTCCCATTTGGCTGAGTAGTGTTTGGCTTCCTTTGTTTTCTTTCCATTTTTGCAACTTACCTTTGTGTGTTACTGGGGTATTAAGGGGATTGATAATTTCTGGCTTATGAGCTCAGGACCTTCTCACATTATCACACCTGCTTTTATGAACTGCAAAGTAATGTATCACCTACTGGCTGGGTTATAAGAGCTGGCATTCTCATAATCAGTCACCATCAGAATAAAACAGTCTGTTCAATTTCCTCTTGAGAAGAGTATATCAAAACAACAACATGAGTACTGAAACACAGAACTTTAACTCCTTTTGTGTTGTTCTAAGAGCTGTTTCCCTCTTGGTAGTTCATCCTATAAGGCATGTAACTACCCAGGTCTACATCTCATTGTTGGGCAAACTGAGGCAGATAGGGTTAATACCCTTCAGCACAGCAGCAGTGGAATTAAGATTCACGATTTCCAACTGCATTCCATGCTTTTGAATGCTCCTGATTCTCCCAGTTTATTCTAACAAGAGATGCTTTAATATGAGAGCATGTGATTCATCTTAGCAGCACAGTCTATACAGTCAACTCTGTATTTTAAACAAAGATTTTTGTGCAGTAAACCAAAATCATATTGTCTATGCTGAATGCATTTTGCATTACAAATATGTTCATAGCTAAGGAGGAGATGGGAGGGAGGGAAGTGTCTCTTATTGCTGTGCAAGAGAAATATTCTATATGTGTTCTATGTTCTTAACAATTCTCTCATGCTGCTGTCTCCTACACTAGGAGCTGCCTGAAAATGAACTTTTGCATCCTCCACTAAGCATCTGTGTGGTTGACTGGAGAGCCTTTGGGAGGAGTACTCTTGTTGGAACACATACCATCAATTGTCTTAAGCAATTCCTGTGTAAAACCCCATTAGGTCCTCAAGCAGCCCCTAACAGAGTAGACACTGCAGAAACTGAGAAAGGTAAGTGTTCAATTCTGACCCCAAATAAAAAAAGACAATGAACCTTCTTAGAGTTTTACATTTAAAAGTGTGCTTTATTGTGCTGAGCATAGGCTCAAACCCTTAATCACATGATTGTTTGATGATCATCAAGTGCTATGACTATTTCTGGCAAATCTTACCTAACTTGCAAAGTTTCAATCTCAGCTTCACCTGAGTCATCCCAGCCTGCTGAATTATCCCAAGAAGAACGATTTTTATCTGATGAAATCTATGCTGAGGTGGAGCAGGGTAAATGGACAGTGGTAGAGCTAGAACCACCCCTCACAGCACTTCCTGCCACTGAACCAGAGCATTCTGCCTCTGAGCCAAGGAAAGAGAAGAAACAGAAGGTGGGTACAGCTGAAACTACCAGCTAACTTGCTCCTGCAGTCTTGCAGACTTCAGCCCTTCCTTATAAATTTGAAATCGGTTGACCCCAGGTTTAGAGATATTGGGTATTGATGTTGACACCCACAATATCTTGCTGGCCCTCAAGAGAACTAGTTAACAATACAGCTTTGACCCCACAGAATTTCACTACTTCCACTAATGGATTCTTAAAATGCTTGCAGACCCAAGTGGGAGAAGATAATTTGTATCTCAATGTTTGTATCCCTTGAAACATTATTATTTATTATCTGTGTAAATTTGCCTATTGCATGGATTGCCCCTGTGGCAACATCTCCAATGTTTAAAGTCATGGCATAGTCAATAGAAAATACAGACATAGCTTTAATAATATGATGATCATGATGAAGTGTCTTGGAATAAAAGAGATGGGAATTCACATTGCATTTTATTTAACTCTTGGAGGCTGACATTTTCTGTGTATACATCTGTTCATGCTTAATGCCATGGGCCAAGTGATGAGTTTTGATTAGTTCTAGTGCTTTTGCCATCATTTGGTAGGATATGAAAAAATCCATCCGACGCTCGACAAAGAGGAAAAAAAGAACCATTGCAGATGAATCAGCTGAAAATGTTATTGACTGGTGGTCAAAATACTATGCCTCTGTGCTGAAAATGCAAAAGGTGAGTCACCCAGCATGCCCAGAAAATTCACAGATGAACAATCTTGTAAACGTAAATTTGCTGCAAAAATGATTCATTTTTGGTATTACACTCATAATGAGGGGTTTGTCCATCTTGTTTGTCTTTTGAAAGGCAAAAGGAATTTTTTCCAGTGAAGGAAAACCTGAAGACAGTAAGTAAATTATTTGAATTTTTCTATTATTTTGCACCAATATTTTCTCTAGTTTCACTTCTCTAATATCTTATTGGCAGAAACTAATATCTAGTAACAGAGTACAGTTGGTGTACTGGGCTCTCTTCTCTGCAGCTGATCAGATGATGGGTAGACTAAAACTTCACAGCCAGTGTTGGGTTAACATGAATTTCCTATCATTCAAGTATCATGCCAGAAGATAGGCAAAGTCCTAAAGGATACAAGATAGACATTATCCTGATCCTAGGCTGCATTTATAACAGGTTCCAGAAAAGAAACTCCTCTCAATTTTGAATCCAGTTCAGGATCAGTGATGCAGGAACAGCTTCTGCTAGGGGACTTGTAGTCATGTGTGTTATTTCCATTGCTGAAAAGCTTTATCTAGCTCAGGTTCTAGGATTTTTTTTTTTTTATAAGAACCTAAAAAAAATGGCCAGAAACAGACTCTGTGCGTACGTATATATGTCTCCATACAGATATATTCCATGGCTCAACAGGTCCTGCCACAATCAAACTGAACTCTGGAAAATTGTATTTGTGGATAAATATGACTGCTTGAGAAGGCTGGGAAAATAAAGAAATATTAGCTGTTTACACAGAGCTGCTATTCAGAATGAAATTAATCACCTTTTTGTGCCAGAGCTGACCATATTCCCCAGTGACTGAGGTGATTTAAAGGTTTAAAGGGAGTGTTGAGGTTGCTCTGAATGAAAGACATGACCTAAATATCGCATGACATCATCTTGGCAATAGCAGATAATGGTGCTTCAATGATCATCAGGGCTGCTGACAGATGAGGAGGAGATCAGTTTCTGAGTGAAGCTCACTTGTCCAAATGGAGGAAATATTTACATAGAAAATGTTCTACGAAAATGTTCTACAAAAATGTGATGTTCATTTACAGTTGTGATATCCACCCACAGGCTCTTCTGGCAGTTGTGACATCAGTCAGAATATTGGTTCTGACTGATGATTTCAGACCTTGTAAATCCTCTTCTGATCATTTCTGTTACAAATTTTCACCTGTGATGATAAGTATTATACATACAGACCATCTCTGACATCAAATATGTATCTCTAAACATTTAGTGCTATTAAACACACAGGAACTACTCAAAAAATTAAAGTGAACTCAAAATCCAGATTTCAGCCAAAGAACTGAACTATTTTAGTGTAATGTTTGAGGGCTCACACTCTTTTTTTGGGGAAATCCCCTCTCAGTGTGTGGAATGTCCCTCTCCCATTTCTTACACTTCTAGGCTTTCACCAGGTGATATTTTGTGATATCTTTAAGCAAAGAAGGACTTGGGTCGTCCTGATATCTGAAGCAGCTGTCAGCCTGAACAACAGCTTTCAGTTTTAAATAAATCTCAAATTTTATGTGAAAGCTGTTAAGATCTGTGTATTTGCATTGGGGAGGAGTCAGAGAGGGAGGAAAAGGGTGGTCTGGGAGGTGGCCATCAGGGAGGGGGTCACACAGGACACCATCACTCTTGGTCCAGCAAGGTCATTATGAAGACTGGTAGCCACAGAGAGCATAAATTGCCACCTCTCTGGCTGGGGGGACCAGTGGTAAAAGAGAGGATCCCTATCTCCAGCAGTAGAGGAATAAGTAGGAAAAGAGCAAGAGGGACTCTTTAAAAAATGTATTTTCCTTCTTTTTCTGAAGCATTTTATGTGCTTTGCTTACTAAAACATACATGATGTCATTAAATTTCTGCAGATAAGCAGACTTCTGACCACATAGCATTGATCATAGAGGATGAGCCAGACAAAAAGAAGAAGGATAAGACATTGAAAAGGGTACAGAAGGAATCTTCAAATCTAGCAACACTACAGGTAAGAGAAAAGTAAGGCTGAGGTAAGGCTGTTGTAATTCACTATCTCTCCTAAGTTTGGCACCAGGAGCTGAGTTTGATAAACCCTCCTTACATACATTTCAGACACTTTAAAATTAATAAAACACACTAAATTATAGTAACAGTCCCCTTCAGCACAAGGGGCATGGAGAAAGCCAAGGTCTCATAGGGTAGATGTGGCCCACTTGGTCTTAGACATCGAACTTATTGGTGCAGACAAACCCAGAGAGACTTCAGTGAAATTCAGTTTTGTTGTTTTCATGTAAAATACTGTAGTTAGAAATCCCAATTTTCATGTTAGAAATATTGAGGCCTATTAAGAATGCCTTAAAAAAAGAGATGGAAAGCATTGATGTGATGGCTAGTGCATCATCCCTGATGGGAAATAATCCTCAGCTCACAATAGATTTGGTTGGGTAATGATGGAAGGAATTCAAAGGAAACTATATGGCTTGTGCAAAATGTCTGGAGAGATGGGAAGTTTTAAAATATTAGGACAGTTTGGATTAAATTGTAGCTGAATAAATGGGAATTTGAAATGGCTGTTTCCATTTTTTAAGTGACGGCAGTAGTATAGGCCCTTCGATTTCATGCTTGAAAAATTACTGTGGGAGAGTATTGAAAAAAACATGAAAAATTATTTGGTCTTTTGTGCTATCCTAAAGCTCTGTCCCCACAGCACTTCATTATTGTCTGCTTTGCTCTCAAGTTTTGACACATTAACACAATAGAATGGGTCAGTTCAACAAAGGCACAGTGCAACAAGGCAAGGAAACAGAAGCAAAGGGTGGTACGTCCAGTTTTTCACTCACACCAGTGCTTACAAATGTTCATTTTGGCCCCTCCAGATTAACTTCCACCTGCTGCATTAATGTGTTATTTCAATAGTTGGGAAAAGACTTTGGTTGAGGATAAAATTGGTCCTGTTTTAAATGGGGAATTGACTTTTTTCCTCAAGGACTTTTGCAAAACCTTGGTTTTTATTAAAGTCTGCATTTTGGGAAAAATGAATTTTTATTCATTCTCTAATAAAAAAATTGCTATAAATATATTCACACTGCACCACAAAATATAAGCATTCTTCTATTTTCAAAGATTTATGAAGGAGACTTGGAGAGTGAATTTAATAACTTTGAGGACTGGGTGAAAACTTTCCAGCTCTTAAGAGGAAAATCTAATGATGAAGTTCATGCTGACGCTGAAGACAGAATAATAGGAAAATTTAAGGTAAGCTTTAATGTTGATTAAATGGGTAATAATTTAGAGACTTTAGGTTTTAATACATATTTCGGGTATACCAGGGATAAATAAGACATTGATAGCCTGTTGTAAATAGAATTAGTTTTATTATATCTAGAGTCAAGTTTTTTTCTTTCCCATTTTCTGATAGAAAAAAGCATCATCCAGCTCCAAGTGATCACTTCTGTTTTGAAATAAGGAATAACACGGAGTTTGAAATTACAGAAGAGGAAGAAGAGATATTATGTAGTCCAGATTTTACTAATGCAACTTGGTTTCTACACTACCAGTTACAGAACATTTTATGTAATTTTGTGCAATTTAAATGTAGACCCTCACAGCTACAGCCTCATCCTGGGCTCTATTGGGCAACCTGAAAAGTGTTCAAAGCCTGAGTAATGTTATTAGGATTTGTTTGTAGTTTAGAGGAACTGATTAAACTCATTGATATCTCATCAGCTTGCAATGCAGATTTCTGTCCAAATGACTTGTTAGTTGCTTTCATACAGTATGGGCTACTCACCAACATAAATTGATATTTATTTACATGAGCTGCAAATGATGCCTCAAGTTCTAGCTTTCATGTTTTTCAGATTCTGTGCTGCCCAGAGGTGTAGTTCTGAGCCTCATATCAAGTGTTAGTAAGCTCTCTTCGCAGAGTAGGTAGACAAAACAAATCCTTTCCCAGCTTGAGACCAAGGACAACAATTACATGTTTTCAGGCCCAAAAGCATAAACAACAGTGGACTGAAGAGGAAAAAAGAAGAAGATGGGACTTCATAAACTGAAGCTGTAATTGGACAATTAACACCAAATACGCAAATGGACCAAAACTTATAAAAGTGTGAAACCTTGTGACTGGGTTGTCCATTTTTTGTGACCATTTTGGGTTCATCTTGGGATCCTTGGCCAGGATTTTGTATTGCCCAAGGTGTACTTTTAAAGGCCTTTTAAAAAAATACCTGATTTATTCTCTTAGTTCTGCCTAGTCTCTGTACCAGGTCAGCCTTCCAAAGGCATCACAAAAATACAGTTGGATTCCTGTCACACTGTTATGAAACTTACTCAGTGGAATTACTAATTTGACAATATACAATTAAGGTCAAAATATTATTTTTAAAATATTAATGATAAGAAAACTAGATTTAGAACACCTACAGGTATTACTTTTAAGTGGCCAATAGGCATGGAGGTACTCCTTGTAAATACCTAAGTATGATAGTACCATATTGTAAAGAAAAGACATTTTAAAAGGTGATGTTTAGTGCAATGCAGGTTGGGTTCCCTGTGAGGGCTACCAGGAAATAAAATGCATGAATGTTTCTTTTTCATTCAAATAGTTGGGTTTTTATTGCACTTGATCTGTTTTCAAGGGAGTTAAAAGTCAATGTATTTCCAGGGCTCTTTCTGCATATATCCAAGTCCTGAGGATGGCACCTTGCTGGATGGAGGGCAGCCACGCATCCTGCAAGGGATACCTCCAAACCACTCTGTCAAAGTGCTCATCAGGGTTTATATTGTGGCAGTAAGTAGACAGATGCTCTTTTAACCATGAAATAATTTGGATTGTTCTTTTCAGTTTACTTTAAGTGTCTTTGCAGTGAAGCTTTTGAAAATCTTCATCCATGGGGTTTGGGGTTTTTTCTGGTCATATTTCAGACAATGCTTCATACCATAAAAATGAGTGTTCAGAGTAAAAAATGTTATATATATTCCTCACAATAAATCTGGAGATTTCTGCAAGACTGGATAATCACTTTACTTGTTCAAACTAAAAACTTTGGATACATAACTAACATAGTATAAACAACCCGTTCCAGCCACCGTATGCAAATGCAGCCAGTTTGAATGAGTAGAGTTGTTCAAAATGACACACATTTAAACAAAACCTCAAGTAAGGGGGAAATGGTATCATATTTTTGAGGGGCTGTGAATATCATACCATGAAAGTTCTACACGTGAATAAATTTTGGGGTCGAAAAAAAGAAATAAAAAGCACAAGATGGGAGAGGATTGTGTGAGAAGTAAAATGAGTAGAAGAAACTCATATTTCAGAGAAGCAAGAGAGTTGCAGGTTATCTAAGACAGAAAGATGGCATGCAGAGAGACTCTGGCAACAAAATATGAAGAGATTGTTTTAGTTCCTGAATTAATATAAAGACTTAGAGGTGTTTTCCAACGTGAACAATTCCTTGATTCTATAAAGAATTGCTTTGCACTGTTCAAGGATCTGGAACAATATTTGTGGGTAAATCTTTCCTGAATTCTACCTACACTTGTGCAGCCAACTTCTTCCTTAGCATTGCCTCTCCTGCTCGGACTTTTCTGTCTTAGTGAGGAGATGACACTTCCAGCTTTGCAAATGATTTTCTTCTCCAGATCATCTTTTTGTAGTAGCCTAGAAAACTACAGGCCAAATTTTACATTGCAACAGACAGGCAAAGCCCCTGAACTTCCAGAACACCCAGGACTGGGCAGGAAAACCATAGTCCTGTGTAGGGACCCTGCTGTATTTGAGGAAACTTCTTGAGGACACAATTTTTCATCTTAACAGGCGTTTAACCTCAGCCCGGCTGATCCAGATGGCAAATCAGATCCCTACATTGTGCTGAGGCTAGGCAACACAGAAATTAAAGACAGGGAAAACTACATCCCCAAGCAGCTAAACCCTATATTTGGAAGGTCAGTGATGACTTATTTTTGTATTCAGTGTAATTTGTGCTTTATCTCTTGCTACCACTGTTGCTGTCACTAAGTGTTTGCAGATTTCTGCCTGTTTGTATGTTTTGAAATTCTGATGGTTAAAGCATTGGAAATTGGTGTCACACTGTATGATAATATTTTATTTTCATACCCATCAAAACATGATAAACAACCAAGCAATGCAATCTGTGAGAGGTTTTGCAAAATGATGTGTGAGAGGAAATGAGGCAACAAATGATAATTGTCTGTGAAAACTAATACAATCATTAAAACAAAATAAATACCAGAACAGTAAAGTGTGATTTCACAATATTTGTTACTGTTTCAGGTTGAGTAGAGTGCTAAATAAGTCTCATAATTCTGGGACATATGACTTTTTTGAACTTGGCCTTCTGAATGGGGGAGGTGTTGTAGTGATCAGGACATCCTGTCTTTCACTAATTGGTTAAATCTCTTTTACAATCAAGTTTATATTTTCAACTTCCCATAACATCTAAACAACACTGTACCTGTACCAAGTGAGAAGGGACTTCTTACCTTTGCTTTTGTGAGATTTGTTTAAAACTTTTGCCTGATCATTTTGTTGGGTGCCCCCAGATCCATATATTCAATATTTAACCTGCAGCTTTTGAAAGAAAACACAAAAGACTCAGATGTCCCAGACTCTTTTGAGGGTTCTGAAAAATGTATGAGAAGCCCTACATACAGCTGTATTAGCCTTACTGGATTCAGGATTGTGGGAACAGTCTTAGGACAGTACACAGGGTGCCAGGGAAGCAGGTGAAAGAATATACTTTTCCACTGTATGTTTCCAGCATGTTCCAATATTAAATTGAAGCAAAAAGTACTACCAAAAAAGCCCACTGCATATTTGGAGAGACACTATTCAAACACTGTTTGTGTGGCATTAATTAGCCTAGCCTTTTAGGCTTCAAAATTGATTTGACTTCATGTAGGTCTCAATTTTTCCGGTAGATCATTTGAAATCCAAGCTACATTCCCCAAGGATTCGTTGCTCACAGTCTTGATCTATGACCATGACTTCATTGGGACAGATGATCTTATTGGAGAAACTAAAATTGATTTGGAAAATCGTTTCTACAGCAGACATCGAGCTACCTGTGGGTTACAGAGTATATATGAAATGTAAGTACTTCAGGCAGCAACAGAGTTCACACTGAGTGACTTGACTTGAAGGAGAAATTACAGATGTGTTCCAGATATTATGTTTTCTCCAGCACAAAAGTGTCACAGGGGGTATTTTAATTAAAACTCACCAAAGAGCTTAGTGGTGGCTCTGGGTAAGTGCCAGCCTCAGTGGCAGCAGGTATTTTTAAATTAACAGCACTGTTGGTTCAAAAACGTATTTTAGATAGTAAACAGCTGATGTTTACAAAATACCTGCTTGATAAACTGCCTTTGGACAGGCATAAACGGCAAATGGGAAAAAATTCTCAGAGAAATTATGCCAGGGTTCTGCTTTGCTGTCTGCTATTCAGCTGCAGCGGGAGTGATTGCAGCCAGGCTGGAGGGACTGGTGTGGCACTGGGGGGGAGCAGGAGCAGAGGCTGCTGACACGACCTCTGCAATGGGTGAATCATGGGGCAGAGAGGTTGAGCTCCTCTGACAGACAGCTGCACTCTCAAGCACCTTGTGCATAAAAATTAATTAACAAAGAGGAAGTCAATCTAAAATAACTCTGCTGCCCTGGGGTGGGACACTAACTTGGAAGATGCGTTTTGGGGCTCTTCTGTGATTTTTTCTCATTTTATCTACAAACCAAGGGTGGACAATGTCAAAAAACAATCCAGGAACACAGATCAAACCCCAAAGCTTCCTTGTCAGCTCATTCTCCAGTGTGAGATATTTCTTCATGTGCTGATTACAGGTCCCAGATTACCTGACCTCATCCTTTTTATTTGGGAGCTGCAGAATAATTCTCCTTGAATGGAGGCAGCACATGTAAACTTGAATCTTTCAGGTACAACAGAGAACAGACTCTGTTCCTTTTCCTCATGGGAAGCATGCCCATGCTATTACTTTATCTAAGCTGTAGGCAAGGTTGCCTCAGCTTCTCCTGTGTTTTAAGAGAAAGGTTGATCTCCACAGAACTGAGCAGACAGAGGGAATGTCTCAAGTAAGAAGTAGCGCTGGACAGAGGAAAATTTGACTGAGCAGATATCAGGGCCACTGACCACAGAGAAAATCTCTGCATGGAAATTCCTGATCTGTCAGTGCCATGTTCTGAAGGAAAACCTCGCCCATTTTTCTTTGCTCTGTTCCCCCCTTGCAGAGAAGGGTACAACGCATGGCGAGACGCAACCAAGCCAAGCGAGATCCTCACCAAGCTGTGCAAGGACTACAGAATAAGTGGGCCCTTCATGCGGCCAGGAGAGATACAAGTAGGAACAAAAGTCTTCAAGGGGCAGACAGTCTTCACAGAAGATGAGAACGGTAACAAAGTAGTTTAGCATCCTTCCTTTGCCTTGTAGCAGTACCAGGAGCCTGCCAAGATGTAGCTGGAGCCCTGTTGTGTTATGTACCCTGAAGATGGATTACTGGAGCCAGTGTCTGCTCTTAAATACTCGTGTAACTCTGGCAATGAAGGCTGTGTCTGCATCAGCTTTTGCTGTAGCTTAATTGCTAAGAATCTGTAGAGTGAAACAGCTGCTGCAGATGATTTGACATTCCCATGGTGTCTGTTGGGGCATACCTTGGACTAGCTCCTACCTGATCCCAAGGACAGGATGTCCAGGATTGGTTGGAGTGTGGGGGACCCTCTTGGAACATGTCTTCTGGCTTAGTGTTGGTCTGTGCATGCACTGAAATCCTTCCCCACAGAATATCAAAGTAGGGGAAGTCAGGAAGAGTCTTTCAAAAAATGTATTCTCTGTCTAAATTAAAATACTGGAATAGGCAGACCCAAGAAGTGGGAAGTAGAGGGAAGGGAAATACTGTTTTGAAGGGAGTTGGTCAAGGTCAGACAAATCTCTGACCATAGTTGTATTCCAGGCCACTTACCAGCCAGTCCTACCTTACCTGCTTGTTTTTCCTCTCTGTTGGCTTTTTCCTCCTTTTGGTTACTGCCACTCTTATTCCCCTTCTGAAGCACTGACATTTTACTCTGTAAATCCAGGTATCTGTGGGGTCCATGAATCCATGGATAATGGATTATGGCAGCGTAGAACTTACAGGTAGTTAGATAGTCAGAGCTCCCAGGTTAAAAAGAGGTCAAGGAAATTGGGACCTTGAGTGTCCATATCACATTGGGGTGGAGTAGGACAGCCACCAGTGAAAGGTGCCCCTGTCCATGGCAGGGGGGATGGACAAGGATTGTCTTTGACTATTCCTTCCAACCCAAACTATTCTATGACTCAGTTTTGTACTTCAAATAAGGGAAGAGATGTGAGGAGGGAGAGTGACAGGAGCTGGTCTTGGTGACAGTAGTGGACACTCTGGCAGTGCAAGGAAACCTCCACTCTATCAGTGTTGGTTTGTCTTTGACCACATTCTTCTTGGCAGCCACAAAATACAGCTCCCACCTTGAGTGGAAGGCTGCCAGGAAAGCACTGTTGAAGGGAGAAGTGTTGAATCATTTTTGATTTCTTGGCCTGAGGGAGATTTTTTACTCCAGTATTGGTGTTTGTTTTCCTCACTAGCAGATGACTGATTGTGACTACCAGCAACAGGATGTCTCAATCAGAATTCTGATTCACTAAAATGAGCTTCAGACATACCAATGTCAGATAAGATGATGGAAATCAGAAGCAAGAAAATATAGAACCAGATGGCAAAGACCAAAGGACTTCCATATGCAAGTTTTTCAATATTGTACAGAAATAGAGTACTGCATACAGTCTTTACATAATTTCTATCCAGACTGCTCTTCTGACAAGTATATCTGGGTCCTTATTTCCTGATGGATTTCTATGGTGGCCGTGATTTGGATCTGTAAAACTAGCAAAGGCCACAGATTTGAGCTCTAGAGGTGTTCTGAAAGGGGAAAGCAGTCCCATTTCCACTGTACGGGTGGAGAAAATTGTAATTATCCATCAGCTTTGACTTGCAAAGAAAGGAAGAATTTAACCTTGCTCTAGGAACAAAGAAGTTAGGATAGGATAGGATAGGATAGGATAGGATAGGATAGGATAGGATAGGATACAAATAATCCAGTTATAACAGACCTATAACAATCATTTAGTCCAATTGCCTGTCCACTACTCCCAGGAATACCTGTAGCCAACAGGAAATGCATCTTCAGAGGTAAAAATAATCTTTAGAAAGGTGTCTTTGAGAGGATACAGGATACTGTAGGATAATCTTTGTCATTGTTACTGGGGCTGCCTGACTGAATAGCAGTTAGAGGCCTTGTTTTTAGCTAGCTAAAATTAGATGTTGGTGCCCAAGAGAGAATCAAGATTCATAACCACAGAATCATCCTTCCACACTCTCTGAGCTGTTAGGGAAGGTTTAATACCTACTGTTTAAATTCTAAATCAGTCTTTTGCCAACAATCAGTAATTCAGACATAGCAACATGCGTAGGAAAATGATAGCAATTTGTTGATGCAAATAAATCTTAACCTTCTTCTCACTTAGGGACTTCTGATCTAGAAGATATCACTTGTCAAAAGTCTGGGCTCCTTTCACATGGAGCCCACACAAAAAGGGAGGAAACAGAAGCTCAAGAGCTCAAAGGGCTTTCTCTGCTTTCTAACATCCACGCTACTTTCAACATTAGCACTGCTCCTTCCTTGAGGTACTGTTCTCTGGGATTCTCTGGGTATCCCTTCCAGTGGCCAAGGTGAGAGGGTCAGGAGGTGAATTGTTCTTGCCCATGGACTCCAACTTTTTGCCTCTGAGATGTGATTCAGTTCTCTAAGGCAGTCTTTGCTGTTGCCATCACAAAAGAAGGTATAGTTAACTCCTAGTGCCTATTTACTGTCAACTTTTTCAAATCCAAGTCTCCTTGTCTTTCATAGGCTTTAAAGTTTGCAATTTTCTGTCAAAAGAATAGCTGACATGTTTCCTCCATCTTCCTGTTAAAAACTGCTGCTGTAATAGTGGAATGATTTGTTGTATTTTGCAGGAAAACTGCTGCCTGAGTGCTAATCTTCTAATTAACCCAGTGGGCCCCCTTATTTATGCAAATTAAAAGCATGTCAAGGCTATTCTTTATGTAGGTGGAATACAGAAATCCTTCCTCTTAACTCAAGCAAAATTTTGATGAGTACCTCTAAAAACTAATGAAACATACTGCCAAGGGGTTCAGTATTATAATTCAGCTGTTATTGTTCTTTCTGTTTTATTTTTTCCTACAGAGGAGCCAGTTGAATCATATGAACACCTCTCCTTAAAGGTTTTACGTGCTTGGGAAGAAATCCCTGGAGCTGGCTACAAACTGGTCCCAGAGCACATTGAGACTCGGCCTCTCTATCACAAGGACAAGCCAGGCATGGAACAGGTGGAGCAGCTCAGAGGTGGTGGTGATGGTAGACCCAGGAGCAGTTTTCATTTCCTCCAGTTATTGTGGTTTCTATTTCTAACTGCAAACCTACAGTCAGCACCACAGTGTTGCACCAAAAAACCAGGAAATTCTCACCCATGTGTGTACACAGCCACTTACCAAATACACAGTAATCACAGAAGGTGTAACTGCAAATTTTCATTCTTTTAAATGCTTTACTTTATTAAGTTAACAGAATCTCTGCTTGCATCTAAACCTTGGTTCTATTTTTTTCTGTTCATCACATACTATTTTTGCATGGATTTTACCTTGAAGCTGACAGTGTTTGAGCTCTATTTCAACTTCACCAAATACCTGAAAGATTGCAAGAATATATGCATGAAAAAGACACTGTATAGAAAGTTTCTAGACTAAATCATAGTTACAGGATATTGATTGGTTGGTACTTGCAGAGGAAGTGGTGCTTTTGGATCTCAGACCTACATTTAAAGCCCTTTAAAGCCTCTGCAAAACTGGATTACAGGGATGTTTGTCTCTTTGTTTTCAAGGGTCGTGTACAGATGTGGGTTGACATGTTTCCTAGTGACATGCCTCTGCCAGGACCCCCTGTGGATATTTCACCAAGAAAACCCAAAGGGTAATACTCTGCTTTCCTGCCACCACAGTGGTAACTACTCTTCAAAGACTGAGTCTTTGAGTTTGGAAATAAATAGAAAATTAACTACTAAAACACTCCTCCAGTTCTGAGGAAACTTTTCTTAGGTTCACATGACTTAAAGAGGAGCATCTAGTTTAGTTTCCTCCATTAAGGAGCTCAAAGAACTGTTGGTTGATTTTTTTCAGCAAGAGCTATCACACATCTCTTACAAAGATATCCTTTTTTTATCCTTTATCCTTTTATCCTTTATAATAAAGAGATTGCAGGTGGCTTAAGGCAAGTAATTCTGATGTTATCATCTACTTGTTGAGCTGCAAGAATTAATTCTGCTTTCACTAGCTTATTTCACTGACATATCTTACTCAACCCTGGTTGAACTCTTTAATCTGCTGCAATAGTATTGCATGTATTGGATTTCCAGCAATTTATTCAAGGATAAGATCAAGAAATGCATAAAGCAGCAACAGATAGAAGAGAACTGTTTGGAATAGCCTTCTCCCATTTCCTTATGCTGCTTTACATGCAATACTGCACATAGCTGTTCAAGCTAATTGAATATTGTAAAGAAAACACAAAAAATGAGAGACAGAATTCTCAGCCTACCCTGTATTTTAGCAAGGCCTTTCCTGAGAATTTCATGTCTGAAACATCATCAGGTACTATTCCTGTATTATTTGATTTGACAAACAAACAAACAAAAAAAATTCCATGTAGTAACTACCTCTTTCAGGCCAGAATTTTCTGTAAAACTCCTTAACAACAAATATTTTCCAATCCAAACAGATTTAAAACTAATCAAGCCCATAAAACCAAATTGTTGCTGCCATTTTCATAGTCTGTTATAGCAGGGGAAAATACTGTCAAACATTAATTACGAGAAAAAAACCCAGTACATGTAGACACAAGTTACAGATCTTGCTGACAAATGCATATTTGCTGCAGCAAAACAGGCTCCAGTCCAGCCTCTATAAAACTTCAAACACTTCGTGAAAACATCTCTTATTTATAATCTTTTATTGAAAAAGAGTCAGGTGGAGCATTGTAGATTCAAGTTTCTCTGGCTATTCAGGACTTGGTTTTCATGGAGCTCCTTAAGAGCTCCATGGTGTAGAGTCTCTGGTAACTTCTGAAGCAAATTGTTCCATACCCTGAGCTTGAGGCTATTTCCAAGACAAAACATGTCATATCAGGAAAATTGTTTGTTGGTGTTATCAAACATAGTTTGTCTTTTTCACTTTGTAGCTCATATGATGACCCAAGGAATACATAAATTTTTCAGTATTAAATTTTATGTCACCTGCAATATCTGCATTTCAGCTCAAGCTTTGAGAGCTTTGGATGACCACCATAAACGTTTGGATATAGGGAGTGGAAAGGATAGAGAAACTTAAATTCCTTTTACTGTTGTTTCTACCTGCTTAAATGCAAATGTCTTCAAGCAGTCCTCTTCCCTTTTAATGCCCTAGATTGCGCAAAATGCAATTTCTTCTAAAAAGCACCTCTCAGGGAGCCCTATTCTTTATTAGCAAGCTGATCATTGTTTTGGAAACTGCTCTGATGAAATCTTTCAAGTCAACTTTGCCTTGTTCCACTGTAGTTTTTTTGTGAAAAGAGTTGAAATGAACAGGAATATAAAAGCAAGGAGTTTTCCATCCCTCCTAGTTTGGCAGTGACTCTGTTGTTGTCCATTATACTCCATGAGCTGAGGGGAACCAACACTCCCACTCCATCACTAGACTCTTGTAAAAAGAAGGGACCTCAGTCTGATGCACAGATACAATATTTCTCACTTTATAAAAGTATGATTTGATAGAGGTTGGCATTAGTGTCTGACATGAGCTTTACACACAATCTTTTTTTCTTTTTCAGATATGAACTGAGGGTAATAATCTGGAATACAGAGGATGTAATTCTAGAAGATGAAAATATCTTTACAGGGCAAAAATCGAGTGATATCTATGTAAAAGGGTAAGTTCTTCATACTTGGCTTCAAAATAACAGAGAATATTTCATTCAAAAAATCAGAGGAAAAAAAAGGTTATGAGAATATTTGATGAGTTATTCAGTGACCCTTGCACTTTGCTCTAAATGCCTGCCAAAATTAGTCACTCATATTGGACACTGCTCCCTTTTTTTTTTCCTGTTTTACCTCCTCTTAAAATCAAGTAACTAAAATGATATTATTAGTTCCTACTCAGGCAGAAATGGCACACAACAAGCACTAAGTTCACAGTTTAGCACAGGGAGATCAAACACTTGCAGAACTCGAACTGTAAGAGCTTACACAGATGCAGAGGGGTTGGACATAATCAAAGAATAGAATACCAGGGAGGACTAGGAGGAAATAATGGGCATAAGTGGTAGCACAAAGTACTGAAAATCTCAGGTGCCAGACTGGTCTTAGCTTTCTTGCTGTTCTTCCATTCCTAGGGAGTAAGTTTAATATGCCAATATAAATTGAGTGTTCAGAGCAGTAGCAGAGGAACTTTTAGAACATGAATTTGAAGAATTAAAAAGGACCCAGATTTTGTGCTGAGCTGTGTGATAAGAACATCACCATTAGTGCCAGAGTGGTCTGACACAGAAGCCAGGAGTGGAAAACTTTTTGCCTCTGTGCCTTAACGATGAAGACACAAATCCCATTATGTTCAAACACTGCATGTGGCACTGTATCTGTCTCCAGGCATGGATTTGCACTTGGGGCAGTGTCATGTTCCAGATTGCTACTGTTTTTCACAATTCATTTTTAAAACTCCTTTGGGGTTGCAGGGGGAAAGCTGCTCTTAGGATACAGCACAAAAACACTAATCATTTTTCAAGGTGTGATAAATCATATACAGAACTAAAACATACCTAGCTGGGTCATTACCTCTCATCAGATGAGAAAACTGTTTTTAAGAAAGAGTTGTCCTTTGTATCACAGCACATCTAATATTGTGCACACTGTAGCAGAAACCAAGAGGAAATCACAAAAAACACGAGAGACTTTGTATAAACTACCATGTTTATACCTGCAAACAGCACCTGCTAAAAATTTAGGCTCTAATACTGAGCACTGATATCAGTCTTAAGACAGTGATACAGAATTTCTTAGTATGGCAAAACATCAATACAGGATGATTAGTGCTGGATAAAAGACTGATGCTGTCACCATTGCCTATCCCAAAAAAGAGAGGTGTCATGACCAATGGCAAACTGGTACTGGCCAATGGTACTTCAGGGTCTGATTGAAACAAAAACCATGTTGTCATTCTCAGCTTTTGATCACCACTGGTCATTACAGCAGCCTGTGTCCCAAGATACCCAAGCCAGGGCTGTTGTTGCCTGTCACAGTCCCAAACACCCTGTTGCCTCTTGCTGGTTAGGGAGGAATTAGTAAATGGTCAGGCCTGTAACCAAATAACAATTAAATTCAAGATTCCCTGGTGACAGTGATGCTTTCCACTTTGTGTTTGCTGTAGGTGGATAAAGGGCCTGGAAGAGGACAAACAGGAGACAGATGTACATTACAATTCTTTGACAGGAGAGGGCAACTTCAACTGGCGCTTTGTGTTCCCATTTCACTATCTCCCAGCAGAGAAACAAATGGTGGTTACTAAAAGAGAAAACATATTTTCCTTAGAAAAGACAGAACGCAAAATACCTGCTGAGCTGGTGCTTCAGGTGTGGGATTTTGAAAGACTCTCTTCAGATGATTTCTTGGGTAAGTATGCAATGAAACTGCCTGAGCTTCATCTGAGGTCTCACCAGATCTGTTTTGCAGAGGTATGCACAAAGTGGTGTCTGAGCCCCAACTTTTGCTTTTCCCTTTCTGAAGCACCACATTGCAGACTTACACATTTCTTGTAAAGTCACTGATCAGGAATCAGAGGAGAATGCCAGGGCAATACAAAGGAATGGCTGAGAGCACAGAAAGCTCCTCCATGGATCTCATCTGGAAGCTGCTATTTGAACATCTTTGTGTCTGTCTAGTCCCTGAGTGTTGTCACCTTATTTCTTTCTCCAGGCACTCTTGAATTGGACCTGAATGGGTTCCCTCGAGCAGCAAAGGCAGCCAAGAGCTGTGACCTAGGCACAGTTGTGGCAGCAAGTGAAGAAAACAAGATCTCCATATTCCAACAGAAGCGCATCAGAGGCTGGTGGCCTTTCATCAAGGCTGGGGAGCTCACAGTAAGCAGCTCACTACAGATGAACAGCTTTTCTCTGGGACTAATATGCTAATTTTGGATTTTGAACAACCACCACTGGCAATCTGTAAGATTCCTCCAAATGCTTTAGTGGTTCTCCATATATTTGGTTCAGAAGAACCCAGGTAACTGAGCACTAAAGTGCCTTTTCAGTCACGTTCAGTTCCCTAGGGGCACACAGACCAAGAGCTACCAGCTACTCATTTCCAGTAGTATAGCCCTCTAAAAATTCACCTGCTTTGACTCTTTTTTAGGGGTTTTTGTCTCCTGTCTCCAGACTTTAATTGTTTCTTCAATAGTGCTCCTAAAGCTTACCATTCCTTCACATTTCTGTCTATTCCCGCAAAAAGAATTTTTTAATGAAAAGTGCCATCTTCAAGTTCATTGCCTTATAGCTGACTGTGTAATTTCCATAGATTTACTGAATGGACTCCACTTCCAAATCCCAGATTTACTTCCCTATTCTCAACTCTAGTACAATTGATTCCTTTTCTCCCAGTCCACTTTGATTTCTCCCTTGCTGCCACATTTATGACTTTTATTGGCATCCTTCTTTCAGTTCTGTTCTGTGCTGAATCACAGCCAGTGGGCATAGATCACCCCTTCAGATTAATACCATCCACAAAGGTGTAGGATACAGGGAAAATTGCGAATATATGTAAAGTCATTTGACTGATTTTCATCCATCACAGATTGTGCAAAGCTGATTTGATTTATCCACTCTGAATTGTAACTGGAATCTTTAAATCCTATCTTCCTTTTGTGAGCTGAGACCTCACAGCTCCATGGCTCCAGCGCTTGTGACTGGCTGAATTTCCCCCTGCTGATGGATTACATCTGGTCCACGCCAGCAACACAGCTTCCAGCTCAGACATTCAGCTCTGTCAGGATGTGTGATAAATAGAAGGCATGTCTTCTCAGATGAATTGCATTATAATTTATGAAGCAGAAAATATATTTATGGGTCTGGAAGAAAGTATCTGACCTCTCTTTCCTACATGTGTCCTTGAGCATAGGACAGCAATTTGTGCCTGGGTTTTCCTTTGTGCTTGCTCTTCAGCTGCAAAGACTATCTTATTTTCCTTAATCAATTTCCTTTGCCCTCAATTGGTTCCATCATTTCTCCAAATCTTACTGTGAACTAGTGAAAATAACCCAGAAATGGATGTTTATGCATTCTCTCTCTGATCCAGGGCAAGGTGGAAGCTGAGTTTCACTTGGTCACAGCAGAAGAAGCTGAGAAGAATCCAGTAGGCAAAGCTCGAAAGGAGCCTGAGCCCTTGGAAAAACCCAAGTGAGTAGGAGCACACTCATTAAACATGCTAGGGCAGGATCACTCAGGAGGAGATGGGAAGGGCAACAACCTGACCTCCTTGCAGGACACCTCATTGGTGTGTTTCACACTTTTCTTCTCTTTCCTGTTGCAACCTTCAGCAAGTAATTTGTAAAGCTGGTGCATGGCCTAGTGGCTGGCACTGCTGCTGGCAGCACCTTCCAGGTTTGCTGAAATGTCTTCCTCTGGAAGCCCAAATAAATGACATTACTGAGCATTTGTCCTCAGCTGGAATTCACACATGAGCTCATTCTATAGCTGACCTGGCCCGTAATAACATCTTAAATCATCATAGCTTATACATACAGTCAACATCTCAGTTTGGTCACCTATAAAGATCAGATGGATTATATTTATTATATTAGTAATAGAATAATTTAGGTTGGAAATGATCTTTAAAGTCATTGAGTCCAGCCATTAATCCAGCCATTTCCAAGTCCATTGCTAGCTCATGTTTCTAAACGTGACATCTATACGTCTTTTAAATACCTCCAGGAATGGTGACTTCACTACTTCCCTGGGAAGCCTGTTCCAATGCTTGACAGCCCCTTTGGTCAGTAAGTCTTTCACCAATACACAGTCTAAATTCCCCTTGAAGCAACTCGAGGTTATTTCCTCTCACCCTGTCATTTGTTACTTGGGAGAAGAGACCAATTCCCACCTGGCTACAGCCTCCTTTCAGGTGGTTGTAAAGAGCAATAAGGTCTCCTCTGAAGCCTTCTTTTCTCCAGGATGAACAGCTCTAGTTCCCTCAGCTGCTTCTCACAAGACTCGTGTTCCAAACCTTTCACCAGCATCATTGCCCCTCTTTAGACATGCAAAGGATGTGACATCCATCCCTAATTTTATTGTACTTCATACCCAAAGAATGAAGATGATGATTTTTCATCATAAGACTTTTTAATGAGGCCATTTTAAGTGTTTTAACAGAGGCAAATTATCCAGAAGGAGCAGTTTATCTTTCAGTACTTGTCACATTAAAACAGTATCAGCTGGATTTTTTGCATTCAGAAAAAAGTACTTTTAATCTATTTTGGCTCAAGTGCTTTGTTTTGCTGAAACACATGAGCAGGTTTTTTATGAGCTAGATAAAAAAGAGTGAGAGAAATTGATGTTGTATTTTCTGCTACCAAAGCTTCTAAAAGTCAATTGCTAGTCATAATGGTAATCATTGCACATTCTGTTTAAATTTGCTGGTTTGTGATACATCTCAGGATAAACGTGAGGAAGAAGGAAGAGGCATAAAGGAATTATCAGATCAGAGGTATCAGAGCATTGTTTAACTTGGTAGACTTTAATCAATCACTTCACCCAACACCTTTACCCAAAGGCAGGATGAGCTTTGCCTGACAAGTGTTTGCTTGAAAGATTCCCAGTAATGGAAACTAAAGTACCTCTTTCAGAGGAGAGAGGACTGGGATAGCTCTGAAATACAAGTGGTGGAAAGCAATTAGCCTAGGAAGTTTTAAAAGGGAGTGTCAAGTGTAATAGAAGGATTACATGTCCAGAAGGTTGTCAACACGATGCACAAGGCACTGTCTCATTTTCCTCTCAGTTTTTGAGACCCAGCCCATGCACCCATGGCTGCCTAGGGCTCCCTGAGTTTTCAAATCAAGGGCATTTTATCTGCAAATGTACTGCTGGGCCAAAATGTTGTCACCAGACTGGTGGCCTTTTTTCTGCTGCACAGCCTGGAGGTGTTTTAGCCCAGAAGCCACAAAACCAGAGTCTTCTTCCAGATCTTGCTCTGAGTAATCAGCAGGTTTTGTGGTGTGAAGACACAGCTAACATATGGCTTAACATAATTCTAATTTTGATTGAGAAATATGCTTCAATTAAATCAAAAGTAGGGTGGGAATAGTGTCATTTGACACTACTCATCTCAGAAGCAAAACATTCAGGCTCCTTTTGCAGCTGCTCATGGTACAGGTGGGAGAGTCATCCCATTTACCTAGCACACATATCCTAAGCTGGGGAAAGAGATGACTTGGCCTTCTGAAGGTCCTTCCTCTCCCCATGCAGACAGCCCATGAAGGACCAGACTCAGCACCTAGGCTTTAAAGTTAGGCAGAATAAATCCTAAGGTTACTAAAGCAATACCAACATGTGAATAGTAAAAATTATTTTAGCTAGATACTCACTCACTGGAAAGAAAATAAACTAACTGCTGAAGACATAGCATGCCTCAGTTTCATAAAGTTTAAAGAGATTAAAGTTTCCAGCTCAGTGCCCCCAGGTGATGCAATATGTAGTTCATACATGCAGAGTAGTCACAGTCAGTTGAGAGATAAAAAATAATTGATTCTACCCTTCAAATGAGTTCTCTTCAGGAAGGAGGGGATCTCAAGGACCTCTTTTTGCAGGACCTCCAGATCTCTATGCCAGTACTGTAGATTCACTCTATTTTTATTTTGCTTATCACGTAGGAACATCCAGAGAGGCAGAGAAATTTTCAGATTGTTTTGCGAAACTATTCTTTTTAATTAAGAAACAAAATAATTTCAAAACAAGAACTTATTTTCTAGGAGCTATAGACTGTAGCAGACTCTTTAATGTACCAGAGCAAAGGTGGACAAAGATTAAATGTCTGTGAACTAGAGAGAGAAACATGCAAACAAAGAATAAGGTTCAATGAGTGTAATTTCCTGCTGGCCAAAGCACTATGAGGTTATCCATCTCTTTAATTCTGCTAATGAAGACATGATGCCTTTCCGGATGCAGTCTATTGTAATAAATGCACTGCTATAACTGATAATGAGTTCTATTGCCTACGTTGCAAAGGAAACAAATTAAATAAGCAACAGTCTGGCTTCCCTGCCCCCCTCCCCCCCCAAGCATTTATGAAAAGTCCTCAAGCAGTTGGTACATGCAGACTATATCTTGTTACTCAAGCAGTTTTAATCTCCAGGGTATCCAGTTTTTTAATAATTCCTTTCAACCTGAAGGGCAAATTTGATGATTTTATTTCTGAATTATTTCCACCTCAATAAAAAGCCCAGTCTTTCATTGAAAGATATTCAGTTAGCCTTTTACATTAACAGACTTGCTGTCACATTGACATTTACTTCCACTGGCTGAATGCTGAGTTCACTAGATAACTAAAACTTTGCCTAAATTCCTGGAAAACCTTTCTGGAGTGAGGCACGGACACAGATTTTTGTGACCCTCAGTTAATTTCATTCTCCTTATTGCTGCACCATCTGCACAATTAAAGTGCCATTGGATAAGAAAGACAACCTGTCCCAGTTTTGCAGGTGTTAATGTTGCCCAACACCACAGCATTCATCAGGCCATCCCATGGAAAAAGCTGGCAGCTGCTGCCTTGGGTAGGGCTGTTGGAGCAGCATCACAGTGGTCCCCCAGTCAGGTGTCATGCCAGAGGCCAGGCCAACATTTGTTCCAAAACAGAACATTGTTTTCCTCTTTGTATGCAGTCAGATTTGTTGTACAGTGTGAAGAAACTTCTGGGTATGGATAAGAACACAACATGGGGCAACATTTGGGAAAATCTTGGATTGTGGAATGCAGATATTCTCCATCTGGGTTTGATTTCATCATTCCCTGTTTTCATAAGGCCTGTTTTAAACTTGCTTCTGAAAATACACTATTTTGGGCCACATGCCTGACCTGAGCTGGCTCTGATTATTATGGCACCATTGCTATCACTGTGCAATCAGATTTTTTGTAGTAGCTCATTACCACTTGTGTGGTGCTAAATTCCTTGAAATTACTAGACAGCTTTTGTACTCAATTTCATGATGCCTGTATTTCTTCTTTAGGGTTTGTCATCATCTTGTTTTCAATTTTGAACCCTATACCATGGCATAAATTGAAGTGTTTATGATGTGTGAGCTGGAATTTCATTACAAGTTGCATGTGGAGCTTGGTTCAGGAATGGGTGGAAGAAAAGTGACCCAAGAGCTTGTGAAACTCATGTTCATTCCCTCTGATCCCTGTAGTATGTTCCAAGGAGTTAAAAGTCCTTTTTAGTGTCAAATAGATATTTTGCAGTGGGATAATTTTGGAAAGAGATGGATCTGCCTTAATAAGAGATTTTCTTTTTGTTTCTTCCCCTTTAGCCGACCAGAGACATCCTTCTCTTGGTTTGTAAATCCTTTCAAGTGCCTGTATCACCTGATCTGGAGGAATTACAAGAAGTACATCATCATTGGCATAATTCTGCTTATTCTCGTTATCTTCCTGGTTCTCTTTATCTACACACTGCCAGGTGCAATTAGTGAAAGGATAGTTATAGGAAGAGGGTAGACCATTGTGGTCAATCAAATAAGACTTCCACTAAAACTAAGGCAGTCAAAAAGGATTAACCTGAAACAAATCTCATTCCTTGTAAAAAGAAAAGTAACTATTCACATGAGAAACTGGAGCTCTCAGAATATTGGAATGTCTTCTCTGAATGCTCATTCAGACCCATCCCTAATGTACATTATCATTCATGTACATTAATGTACATTAATGATGTATATTAATGATGTACATCATTACTGCTGCAATTTTCTTGACATTATTATTGAAATTGTCATTATGCACCTAAAGCTGAAATTAAAAGCAAATTCTTCAACGCTATACAAAAATTAATTTCTCAGTCATCTATTTATTATTACAGAAGAATGATTAAATACTAAGGTCAAAATCTTTACATGAAGAAATGTATAATACAGTCTTTGCATAGTTTTGTAATTAATTCTTTTAACTGTTTTATAATGTCATGATTATTTTTAGCTAAAAGATATTATTAAAAGAACTCTAAGGCTAAACTGTCTCATTTGGTGTCATGTAGAATTTATCCTGCACCTCTCAGTAAAAATGCTGTGCTCTACAAAAACATCTCACACACTCATAAATGAGATAAGTGCTGCTGACAGGGATGTAGTAGCAGAGATTGAAAGAACTTGTTCCAGCTGCAATTTGAAAGTGCTGGTGGTCTCTGGAGGAGAGGGATCAGGAAAATGAAGACTCATCCGTGGGCATTGTGGTAACAAAGGATCCTTGCAGGAAACAGGAAAAATCCTGCTGCTTGAGAAGCAAAGGCAAAGAGCAATGGAAAAGAAAAGGGCTGCAGAATGGAAGAAACCATGGAGTATTAAAGTAAACAAGGAATAAAACCTGATGCAGTTGTCAGTGTGAAAATCCTCATCCTACTTTGGAATACATAAAATGTTGCCACCTGTGTCATGCACAAGGCAAGGCTTGATAACTCAGTGATTCCACTTGGCCTTCAGATGAGTGGTTATGAATTTGAAATAGCCATCCAAATCTCCTCCAGTGTCACCCATAGTTAGACCTGTTGTAAAGATGACCTTTGTGAAAATGTTTTCCACCATGCACCCTTCACACAAAGTGTGAGCACTCTTTGCAAAGCAAAGACAAAGAGATCCTATAAATGCTGATAATTCTACCAAGCTCAGGGTGCAGGAAGAGAAAAGCAGGCACCTTGATAATTCTCATAAGCCACTTACAAGGGAAGCTTGTTTGGTACTGCTCATACCTGGCCTGCTAAGGCTGTGCAATGAGCCTCTGTGTTCTCCTCTGGCCTACAACACAGGTAATTGCATTAGTCTGGAAAATGGATATCAGTGAAACTTCCATAGACAGGACATCTCACTTTTGAAAAGCATTTTAGAGGCTTATTTTGGATGGGACAACTTGCTCTGAAAGTGTCTCTTCCCATTCCATTGATGACAGAGGCAGATGGCTAAAGGCAAGCTGAAAGCATCCCATCCCCACTCCATCCAGCAGATCATGACTCAGTTTTTCTTCTAAATTTCATCTTTTAAGTATATAACAAATATAACTAAATTATCCACATATGTGAGTATATTACAACTAGATATGTGGCAAAGGATCACAGTGGGTCGTTTTTCTCTTCTATTTTCCCTTAGAAGTCATTATTTTATCCAAGAAATTAAAACATAATTACATGGTTAAATCTGTCCCAGTTGAATGTAGTAAGATAGTGATGTGAAAAGGTGCTGATGACCCTTAAGCCCCTCTTCATCTCATATCCCTCTGCACCAGGCCATTGTCTGGTGCAGTCTCTGCTCACACACAGTGTGTGACATATTCCTCTGAAAGCATGTTTTTTAGTTTTGTGCTATTTTGCAACTGAGCTTCTATGAAATAGAATAGAAAATGTTGTTTCTCCTAATATGTTTCATAATACCATGAATTTTGGAAATGCAATTTAAAAGCTCCAGTGAGAGCAAATAAAACTATTCTGGTGCAAAGAATGAGAGAGAAATATTAATGACTGGAGTATGCTGTGACAGCCAAAAAGGCAATGAATCTGAATTTTTTCCATTGTGTTGGGTCAGAGGTCCTGATGCTGCATAGCAGCTGTTGTGTTCATCTGTCCTTATTCTGCTTGTTTATTCTGTCTGCCTTGGACTATGTGAAGCACTGGACTGTTATCTGCTCTGTCCTGATTTTTGCAGAATATTCTGTAATATTACTCCCAGTCTGCAAACTGCACTGGACCCAGCAGATAGTCATTAGTCACTATGAGACCAATGTTAAAATGACTTGTATATTTGGAAGAAAGAAAGCTCTTGTCAAGGTGATATAAGAATTTGCTTTCTTCACGTATTAGTCACAGAAAGGTTTTTGGTTGTCAGGCAGAGCTTCTCATTGCTCTGTGTGCCAGGTGCCAGCTCCAAAGGGGTTTTTGTCATCTTGGCTGAATAGCCTGCTTGCCATCAGCTCCAAAGTGCAGAGCACTGTCTCATTCCAGACTAATTTATACTTTTTTTATCAGCTATTTGTGACTGGGGAAGATCTGGTTGCAGCCTCCCAGACATTTGGTATACGACAGCCACCTCTTCTTTCCATTTTCTAATTAATCTCCATCTCAATAGCAAACAAATGTATTTTCATGTATTTTTGATGGAGAAAGAATAATTTATAAAACTCTCCCAGACAGCCTCTCTTTTAAGCACTTCTGTAAGCAGCTATGAAGACTAATCAGAGCTGCACTGATTAGCAGAAATTCTGTGTCTGCTTCCTGGATGCCTCTGCCGTGGCTCCAAGACTCCACATCAGGAACAGAGGCTGCCTTCATTAGGAACAAGCCAGAAAGATTTATGGAAGTTCCTTCCCTCCCTCTGACTGGAGAGTGGCCCTGGCAGAACCCTCTGTGATGATGCTGACAGTTCATTGACTGGCTAACTCCAACATGCTGTTCTTTCAGAGTGATCTGCCCATCACTTTCTCATGTGGCAGCTCCTCAAAAGGGCTGTGCTTGACCCAGCAGCACAAGAGAGCACTGCTCCCAGCAGTGCCTCCTCCTTTTGCTGCAGGAGTGGCTGGAGCTCTTTTCCAAGCAGCTGGCTCCTGCCAGGGAGCAACTGGAAAGCTGCAAGTGCACTGCAGGCAACTGCTGTCTCAGAAGTTGGAGTGGAGACTGAAAGAGGGGAGGGAAATCACCTCCATTTTACATGTCCATGTGCAGCCTCCATTTTCCCTCACCATTCAGATACTGAAAACAGAACAGACCTGTAGGTGATACCAAGGTGATACCTGTAGGTGCCATAAGACTTCCTTCCCAAATGTCTTTTAAGACAGGCACATACAGAAAATTAGTATCCACTAGTGGGCAAAATTGAGGATCACTGGAGATTGGGAAATATTGTAAGATATATATAATAATATATAAAAAATACACGCCAGAACTCTGTTGCATGTCTACACTTCTAGGTGGGATGGTCACAACAATATAGTTGTACTGTCATCACCTTCTTCCAGTGGATTCCTTTTCCTTTAGCTTTTGTAATTCTCTGAAGTAATCATCCATTGAGGGTCCTTGTGTGTCCTCAGTCCCTGAACCAGAGCAGTCAGCTACCCTGGGACATCATATCTCAGAGGCATCCTTCACCCCTCTTTTCTACCTCCAGCCAAAGTGGCTACAGCTGCTCCTGCAGCCTCCTTTGGAAGCCCTTCCTCTCCACTCTTTATCCTGGATCAAGGCATCTTGCACCCATGAGCAGTGGTCACAGCTGCAAGCCCCTGCTGGGCCAAAGGACATATTTCAGGCACAAGAAAATCCAGATAGGTTTGTCCTGCCCAAAGCATGCTGGCACACAGCTTAGCTTTTCACTGCTACTTAAATGCCAGATTTTAGAAAAATATTAGGAAAAGAGACAAATGCAAAGGCTGATATAACATAAGAGACAAGGATTTATTTGTTTGTTTACCTATTTGTTAGTGATGTTTCTTTTTCCTGACAGATAAGCAATAGTTAATCCTCTCCAGAAATCAGCACACAGTTCTAATATCCTGACATAGCCCTGACCTGTCAATATGACTGTACAGCATATAAATATTGGCTGCATTTAGTGCTTGTGATGAACTTTTAATTAGCCACAGCAATAAAACCTCACCAAAGCACTTAACAAAACACTTTTCAAAAGCCTCTTGACACTATCATTATGCTCTTGGCTCTTGGTGTGTGAACAGTTTCACCCAGGAGAGCAGTTTTGCATTTGGCCAACAGCTCTCTGGAGCTGGTACCCACCATGCAGAAGGATGCACAGAACTTGTGCAAAAGTGCTGCACTACAGCAGCCTCAAAGGTTGTTTTAGTGTATGGAACACAAATGTGGTGAATACAGTACAGAAAGTCAATATATTAAGAAAAGAGTGATAATAGGAGCAACCCTTTAGGAGGATTTGTTCTGCTCAGTTAGTGCATTTCTTCCCCTTCATTATCTTTATTTGGAAATGGTTTGCAAGTCCCAACCTCTGCTTTGACTGGATGCTGATGGTATGCAGCTCACACAGATACTCTATCAGCATCTATGACCATAAAATGGATTTGCTCATGGCTCTGGAAACTGGATTGTGATGTACCATGGCCAGGTCTTCCTGTTCTTGGCACAAGGAGCTGCAGGAGCTATTTTTGAGGAACATTTATGGACTGGGTATTTAAAAATACAACAATATGGAGGATGAGTTTCAAAGCCAGGCATTCTGATTTTCCCTCCCAGGGCCATGATAGAACCTTAAGAGAGTTGAATATCTGCCTTAACCAGTGCTATCCTTGTGATCCTGGGTCAGCATCTATCACTGGTGATGGATGTGCCCTTGAAGGACATGCCCACCACAGACCTTTGCAGTGTGGAGTCAACACATGTGCTGTAAAAATAGTTGTTGGAGTTTTGGACAGGAAAGACTTTTCAGCCTGGAAAGTGAAGCTGGGCTGCTTTGTCAGCATATTTGTTTCATTTTCTGTAACATCTGTGATGGGGAGAGGAAAGATGGGAAGCCTTGATGCTTTCTACTTTCTCCACAGGTTTTGGTCAGGGCCTTTTTAAAAGCATATTTTTAAATTTGGTTTAAAACCAAAGACTGTGCAGGCAGATAAACAGGGAAAGTTTGGAAAGACCTATATTTGTAGTTCAAATCCTATTACAATCCTCTAAAATTCAAGTGACAGTAGAGCACCTACAGACCCTCAGGTCAAGAGCCAAAGCATCTTTATTTCCAAAAACCTTACCTTCCCACACAATAGCTCTAGTTTGGGAGCTGAAAATTTATAGATCAACTTTAGTGGTTCCATTTCCATTTAGCGGTTTGAGAAGTCAGCTGGATTTATGGAAAGGGAAGCAGAGACAGATGAGAACTTGGTTTTAGTGTTTCTGGCTGGACTGTGAGCCATCAAAGTCAACTGCGAGCCATCAAAGTCAACTGCCCACCCAGCAGCAGCTGAGTTCTTCCATCAGCCTTCGGAGTGTGTTTATGATACAGGCCCCCAGAGTGTGAGATCTTCTGTAGCTGAACTCTGCCTTGCCAAAGCCTTTTGTTACTATGTTGGGCAAATTATTTCTTACCAGGTGTTAGGTTGTCTAAGGTGGTCTTCCCATTGGAGCCAAAGAGGAAAGTTGCACCTATAGCTCTCCTGCCCCTGTGGTCACTGGGATGCTGACTTAATTCCCTGTGGCATCATAGTCTGTGTCAGATCCCAGGTAGTCCATTGCTTATGCCACACACAAAACCTTTTTTAGGCACAGAATGAAAGAGGTCTCATAAATGCCTGAAAGGTTGTTCCACTTGGTTATTATTCAGATATGCTAATTTATTCATGGGGAGAAAAAGATCTTGCTGCATACAAAACCAAGCCCTGGTTGCTGCAATCACTTACATTTCATTAGCTTCACAAAAAAGTGACAGGTTTGATTTTGAATTTACTCCCATTCATTTTGCTACCTTGCAAGGAAGTTCCTCATGAGTCCCCATGAGCATCCTGAGGACTGCCAGAGAAGTTGAAGGACTGATACCTTATGAGAGAAATATCAGTTTGTGTCCAGTCCTGTAATGGCTGCAGTATTTAACAAGCCCTGCTGATCACACCTTGCTTTGTTAATTGAATTCATCCAATGGGGCTGAAGGACAAGCAGAGCAAGTGATATGAATCCTACCTGTTAACTACCTTGGGGTGGCTCCTTGTCTTCAGACCTCTCCTCTGCATCCTTCAAGGGCACAAAGTTTTTCCTGCAGTCTCTGATCACAAGGCAAGGTTTCCAAATCAGCTCTTACTCACTACTAAAATTAAACACTCACCATTGCCAAGTGGCCTTCTAAAACTCCTGTTTCTTCTCCCCTGTGCCACCTGTTCCCACTACTGCAAGAGCAGAAAAGTCATTCCCTCTTTGGAAGAAAGCAACCTCTTGAGTTCTTCTTTCATTTTAGATTCTGATGGAACGAGCTCTTCTTTTCCAAGCAATGAAAAGCAGACACATACACCTGGTATATCTGCGCTCATCATTGCTTCCTGTGAGGCCAAGTACCCACAGCATGTTAATTACTGAGCATAATTATTGACTTTCTTCAGGTATTGGCTGTAAATTAAAATATAAAATCAGGTGGTTCACATCTCTGCAGTCCTTGGGACTGGGAAACTTGCCTGTTTGGGAAAAAGTGAAATTTAGCTTCAGAAAATGCATTTGATGAGCAGGTTTGGCAGCACAAATCAGACCCAGGCCTGGAACCCAGCTCCTGTGCATTCTAACCCAAGTAGAAGCATAAAGGAGGAACCAGCTCCCAATTTCACAGCCGATCCTGCTACCTCCAGGTTTCAGAGCAGCTTGATCCTGACAGGAGCAGGCTTATCAAGTGGAGCAAGCTGCCCTGTGGGATGTGTGGTTGGAGACGGGTTCTGATGATGCTGAGGCTCCTCAGCACTGCTCAGGGCCAGTGTCTGACAGTGATAGCTCAATCCTGCATGACCTGGTCTCATCTCAGCTCGATGGGTCTTGTAGGCAGTTCAGTATATTTTACAAGTTTTTCAAAGGTTGATTCAAAAGCACTGGGAGTTTCTCTTGTAACTGAATTAAATAAATGATGATCCCTGTATCAGGAAAACACACAATGTGGGGGCTTTTGAGTGCTTTTGAGAGAGTAAGGCAAATTTGTCAACAAAAAATGCTCTTTTAACCTGGGGCAGCTGGCAAATACTTCATATGGGATAGCTCTTTGCACTGCTTATAATTACATTAACTCAGAGCTTTTACCAGGCTCTTGATCTATGAATGTGTATGACTGTGATCTCCTATTTTTTAATCCATCAAAATGCTTGTCATTGCAGGGCAATAAGGTCTTTTATTCAAGAATCCTCGTGAGCTGGTTTTACTTTATTTACATACTTCACTGAAAAGGAAGCAAATGAGGAGGGGCATGTGTGCATTTGCAAGGCATCTGTTGAGCTGTGTGCAGTTGGAATGCATCCTGCTCACATCATGCAAAGCCCTGGTGATGAGACACACCATCAGGGAAGAGCCCCTGAAACATTGGGATGCCACAGCATCCATGCCCAATTAACTAATTAACAGACAATATGGTTTGTGTGGTCAATCATCCCTGGCACAGCTTAAACATTAAACTGGAGTGACTCTGTGCCAAAGCATCACACAGGAAAGCAGTACTGCTCTTGCTGAACACAGTGAGAGTTGTGTTTGTGGTGTGTGTGGGTCTTGAGATTGCTTGACTTCAAAGAGTCAGGAGACTGAGAGTAAGTAACTTTACTGCTGAAGGCTTTGGAAAAAAACACCTCTGCTGGTTCTTATCAAATATATGTGCTTCTCAAAGTTTTGTATGCTGGAGGACACAGAACACACAGTAAAGAGGGAGCCACTGTGATCAAATGCTCCACTATCAAAAAGCTGTAATACCTTCAATACTTACATATTTTCAGTTCATATTTTCAGACTTTTGTAGTGCAGGGCTGAGAGGAAAAACCTCAACATGAGGGCTGGGAGAAAAAAAAAAATCCACAAGAAACCTCTCTGGAAAAAAAATCCTTCTCTAAACTCCTGCAGTGTGACTGCAGGCCTGGAGATCAGTCTTTCCCACCAGGCTCTCAGGGTGCAGTTCTGAACAGTGGGTGGCATGGAGAGCCATCACCTTGGGGACATGAGGGCAGGGCTCCTGTGAGATGCCCTGTTTGCACAGGTAACCTGGGGCAGGCACTGTGGGCAGAGCAGAGTCAGCTGCCTGTGCTCACCCCACCACTCCTCCTGCAGCACCTGATGCAAGGACCTCACCAAGAGATCTGCAGATGATTATCCAAGCCTGGATATGAGCTCTGGCTGCAGATAACACCTTATGGGACATACTGAGATGGGGCAGGAGATGCCACAAAGCATTCTTAGCAGTCAGTGGCAGCAGAATTGAACCCTCCTGGTCAAGAGCATTTCAATGCTAGAAGAAGGACCAAACAGTACACAGCAGAGTGATTCTGAGTGACAGTGGAGAGAGAGCCCCTGAGTTCAGATTTTGCAGCAGCCCTGATCCAGGACAAGCTGTTGCAGTAAACCTACCAATCAAACCTTCATGGTTATGAAATAGGGATGTAGGTGCAGCTGGATCCTGGTCCCAGACTCAGTCAACCATTTATATCTAGAAGGTTATATAGGCACAATCAATTCTTTATATCCCTTAGGTAAGATTTCAAAGTTTAGCATGCAAGCATGTGTCAGCCTTGAGGAGTAACCTTGAGAGGCATCCCTACACAAGGGGAGATGGTGTCATGCAGCCTGCTGCCCTGCAGGAGAATCCAGTGGACCCTGGGCTGCCTGCTATTTATGGAGTAGGGTGATTGACCTGGTCATATATTACACACCTGCTCTATTTTGGGTTGGCACACTCTCAGCTAATCCTCAGCTGTTGAACAAGATTTACGGCCCTTAATTATTTTGTTGTTCTCTCTGAGCTGAACATGGCCTTCATGACCACCACCAGTGGCTATTGCATAAGCAGGAAAAGGGGGAAGCACACTGTCACAGTCAGGGAGGTGGTAAAACCCTTCAAAGAGTTTGAAGCTCTCAGAAAGTGTGCCCTCATATTTAAACCAAGGAGAAAGTTTGGTCTCTGGCAGTGGCTAAGGTAATGAAAAACATTTCAGCTGCTTCCTCTGTACTCCACAGCACAATAAATAAATAGATATTGACTTCCCAGCAGGTCCTCTCTGAGTGCTGTGTGGGCAGGTGTGGGAATGAGCAGTTTGGACGACTCCAGCCTCTGCATTAATGATGTAGCCCTCGGTCTCTGTAGAAAGATAAAGCTCAGCAGCCGTGGGTTTCCCATGGTGTCAGTACAAAAAAATGCAACTTACAAAGTGTGAGTCACAAGAATTCAAAAGGAAAGCCTCAGCCTAAGAAGACTCTAGAACTGAGGGGCTGCCTAGGAGGACAAGAGAGCTCCTGATACCTTTGCACATTATCCCTCCAAGACTGTCTTTTGGAGCCTGTCTTTTGTTAGAGCAGATGGTCCATTATAACAACAATCCGAGCCACCAATGCTGCCTTCCTGCCACAGGGAAGGACCAGCAAGCAGAATTCAAATGCAGCTGGAAAGGAGGCCCATCACAGATAAAAAAAAGGAAGAGAGAGTTCAGTCACAGCCACCACAGGAGGGATGGAAGGTGTTTGGTCAGGGCTAACACCTCAGAGTTCAAACCTCTTTAGGGTTCAACACTGAATAGCAGCACTCAGGAGGAGGAGTGTCAATGCCTGAACTCCTTTCCCCTCTGAGAGCCTCAGGGCATCTCAGCAACTACCAGCGAGGAATGTTCCTGCACAGGTAGGATCTGAGGTTGGGTTCATTTAGCTGAATTTGGGTTCGTTTATTCTGCCTTCCTCTTCTGTAATCTTTTCCCCTACTTAAAGCCCAGCTATCTTCATTTGGCTTGGCTGAACTAAACCTGTCATGTTCCCATCCCTGCCTTGCCTTGTGAGAAGTCTTGGGAAAGCGAGAAACCTGTGCATGAGGGGAGTTAGAGATGGGCACAGGTCCACTGTGACCTGCCACCCAGGAGAAGTGACACTGTGCCACCTGCAGAGCTCCAAAGGCAGCTCACTGGGCAGTTTTCCCCAGTGCCAGCTCCTAGAGAGAAGTCCCTCTCCAGCAGCTGGGGGACAGCTTCCAGCTCCAGCACCCTTCTCTCACCCTTCTGCTCTTGGCACATGCCTCCTTTCTCTGAAGGAATGAAAGGACTTATGCAAGGCAGTCCTCAAAACACTTGTGTCTTTCCTCCTACAGAAGTTATTTTCTGTGTTTTGATCCTCTGTTCTCACTGTCCAGGCCCAGCAAAACTGCTCCAGCAGGTATCTCTCACATGGGCTGCTCTGCCTCATCTCAGCCAATGCTTGGGCATGACCTATCTGAGATAACATGAAGAAAGTAGGAATTCTCTCACCTCTCTGTTTGACCTAGGAAAAACACCATTATCCTGCTATCATCACAGCACTTTTCCATCAATCAGATATCTGTTTATTTCTTTTCAAATGGTGGTATCATTGCCACATTTTCACAGCTGTTTTGATACAGATATTTCTTGCATTCCTGTTGGGGGTTCAGGGCATTGCTGCTCCTCAAAAGCAGGAATTTCATTGCAGACTTCAGGAGTCGAGTAGGCTGTTCCAGTCTGCTAATTACTCTTATTAAAGCTAACTAGCTGAAGAATTAAACTGTGTGGCAAATAGGTGCTTGATTGAAAAAAAAGCCCATTTCATCATGAAACCAACCCAGAAGCTGGATGCTGGTTCCATGAATAGCAGCAGGGAGCTGATCCTGTTCAGAAAGGCTCTCCCCTAAGGCAGGTGAAGGTACAGAAGTTTTTTACAGCTGATTTAGTGATCCTGGAAGACTGACATCAAATAGATGGCAAATAGATGTGCTTCATCTCAGTTTCCAAATTCAAGAAGAGTGAAGTAAGCATAGTTAAGGGCCTGAGATAGGTTCTATACCAACTATTGGAGATGTAGCCACACTTGCATCACTTTTTTACTTAGTTTGCAGGGGGAAAAAATCCACATGTGAGTCATTAAAGACCTTGTGAGCCTTTAACATACTGTTAAAAGTATCAATAGAAGGAACATCTTCAGCACCTGCTCAAACATCACTTATTTGAAGTGCTCTTATGGGCTGAGCTTGATTCCCTGAATGCAGTGTCTTTTGTTTGATAACGACAAAATACCAGTTCTGTTGGGTATGTACTGAAGTTTGGGGTTTTTTTAAAGTAGCTCCTCCAGTTTGGATTGGATGACTGGGAAGAGCAAAGACTGCAGATTTCCCAAACCAAATCCCTCCAGTCCAACTTAGCAATGGAGCCAAGAGAACATAGAATGGTAGAACATAAAATTTTGTACAACTTGGGCTGAAAGTTTCACTAAAGCTCAGGCCCAGGAAGATTTCCCAGGATGGAAAGTTTTATCTCAAACAGTTACAAATGAGCAAACTCACAAGTGCTTATAAAGCAAATTTGGAGATTAGAAGGATCCCGTCTTCAAAGCAGGTGAGTAAGTAGTAGAACATCTATTGTTCTCACAGAAAGTGTTTTTTGCTTTCCAATATGTAATTTCTTTCACGTTTTCTTGATTGCTTCTTATTCTATCCACCCTGGGATGGAAGTGGATATTACTTCTTTCTCCTTTGTAGAAACCTGACATATTTCTAGACCTTTTAATTGTTTCTGAGTCATCGACTCTGAATATATCCAAATGCATTGGCTGAGGCCTCATTCCTGCTGAACAGGGCAGCAGGGTAACCTCAGGGGCTGTACAGTCTAACTGCAAAAGTCACCTTAATAATTATTCTGGTGTGACCTGCTGAGCTGTATTGCTTGAGGAAAGGTGGGGGAGCCAGGCAGATCCAGTCACCTGCTCTGTTGTCCCTGTTTCTTAGCCATGTATGGAGCCAAACAATGGAACAAAATGGCCAAAGAAATCAGTTTATTTCTCCGTTGTTAATCCCAGTGGATCTATAGGGCTGTTCTTAAAGCTTTCCATTTGAAAGGTACTTTGGGAGTTCATAGTACACTGAAGAATGAAGGATATCTTATTGTATCAGGAGTCTTCTACATCTTTTTTACTCCAATGTATCAATATATGCAGAGTGACATTATGGACTGTTATATGCAGAATATGAGCAGAGGAGAGAGTAAGAAAAAAAACAACTCCACTCAGAGAGAACTTCAAAGACCAAGAAAGGGGCAGATGTGATTTATTTGCACATCATCTAAATTCTATGTCTTATCCTGACCTCAGGTCAGATAGCAATTATTAAGTGAACTTTGTAGATCAGACAAAAAATGTACCACATTACAGTATCCCCCAAAGGCTGTCTGCAGTGCAAACTCAGCCTCCCACTTCTATTGGTAGTGGATTACTTGTGACAGGCTGGGCAGAAGATTGATTGTTGTTATAAATTATTTCGTGATCCCTCATCTGGTGCAAGAAAAGGCAGTAATTCAGCTTACCAGGGAGTGATGAATAAAAAGAAATTAAGGAATTAATTAAGTGCAATTCTGAAGAAGTTTATTGGTGAAAGATTTTTGAATCCATGTAAAATTTCACTCAGTTCTTTTTATTCCGGTTGAAGTCAGTAAGATGATACCAGAATTCCACTGTGAGATTTTGCATCTTGACTAACCATAGCTAGTGAAGATTTTTTTAACTATTTCTGTTTTAATGTATTCTTTGATTTAATAAATTTAGTATTTTCCCACATTTTCTACAGAGTGCTACAAGCTTTTTATCTGTATCAATGCATCATGAAAATATTCCAAGGCTGGAACAGAGGAAATGTGTAAGAGAAACTGGTTTCTACCAGTGGAAGAAATTAATATACTGGTTGTGAAATTGATATTAGGTTTTCTAGAGGGAAATTGTAAGTGGATAATAAAAGGATATAGCTACATATTAATTCACATTAAAAGGGTTAGACACAAAGGATTTTTAAGAAAAAAGTGTGATATTCCATTAAGCACTCATGATGGGAGTGACCCACCCTGGAAAAGTCTTAATAGATGACTGAGTGAAGCCACGAGGGAACTGGTGGCACACACTATCCCAGAACCAGGACTCGAGCACTGGCCCCATCTCCACAGCCCCAGTCCTGAGCTCAACATCTCATCTCTCAGTGTGAATCGTGAATCATATTCCACAAATGCCACAAGTGTAAATAAAAATGGTGCCCTTGTATTTTCTCAGGCACTACTTGGAGAAATGCTCAACTCTAGAGCTAACCTTTTCTTTCCTTCATCTTCCTCCGTGCTCCTCTCACAGCCCATTTTATGGAGTTTCAGTGCTGACTTTGTCCTTTGAGTGGTGGGGAAAGAGGAGGCTGTGGTCCTGCCCTGCAGGTGTGCACTGAGGGGCCATCCCTCCAAGGCAGGCAGTGAGCCCACAGCTCAGCCAAATCGTGCTGCAGTCTGAGTGCTACAACACTCACTGTCCACAGCATTATAAAGTAGCAGGAAAGACCAAGTTAATCCCTCCTGTACCACCATGCACCAAAGAGCTCAAAATTTTCCAGCCCTGAAGATTCAGGAGGGACAGAAAGGCAATAAAGCCTCCTTCACAGCACCAAGTTTCTTATATCTAATCCTTTCAGTGAGCAATATCTGGCATTCCTTGAGATGCCACAATTTGGGACATTTACTTTTTACTCTGAGTTTGCATCATTGCAGTCTCTTGCCAGAAAATTCAGCTAGTAAAAATGTCAACCTCTTCTTTTTTGTCTTTTTTTTTTTCCTTCTTCTTTTTCTTTTCTTTTAAGGATAGGAGGAAGGAAATCAGTAAAAGTAAAAGTTCAAAAGTTTAGGTGAAAGGCAATGAAATGTTTAAGAAGGGAGCAGAGAAAAAAAGGTAGATTATCCTAGGAAAAAGAGAAAGTTGTACGTCTGGAAAATGTGGATTGTGGAAGCAAGACTGCACAAGAGCTTTGCTTCCTTGTGCAGGGCCACAATACACATATTATCTCAGCATAGCTCACACCTGATTCTGAAGGGACATGGCAGACAAAAAATGCTCCAGAAATTGATAACCAGATAAAATGTTTTTGATCCAGGAAAAAGAACTGATGAAGGAGAGCCACATTGGAGCCAGAATAAGTGCGTTTGGGAGGTTCACGGTCCAGTCCCAGCTGTGTCACTGGTCTTCTGGTGATTTGGGTCAGCTGCCACTCTACCCAAGTTAATTCCATTTGGAGGTTTGTGACTTTTTCTTCCTTGCTTTTAATTTTTCAAGTGGAAAATAAATCTATATAACAATTTTTCCACTTGAAAATCCAACATAATTCCTATTTTTTTCTGTCCTCTCTGGGCAGATTTGAACCATTTTTCACATTTGACTAGGGTAGAAAATGTGTCCTTACTAGAGTTTCCATCTATCTCCTCTGCACAGAAGTCTTGGAATTTGATGGAAATAATCTGATTCTTGCTCCCATCTGATTTTGGTTTTCTTTTTACTTCCCCCAGTATCCTGGCTGAAATAATGTCTTTATTTCACAGTCAGAAAATTAAATGTGTATATATATATATATATATATATATATATATATATATATATCCATTTTAAAAAAAATCAGTGTGTAATGAAACCTGTTTTCCTGTTCTCTGGTTGTGTTTGGAGAGCAGCTCATGAGAAGTGCGGCACAGAAGGAGCCATTTGCAGGACACAGACTTCTTGGCCACCCTGGGCCCCCCCTGTGCACTTCTGAGTGTCTTCTGCTGGCACCTCCACCATGGAGATCTGATGCACATCTCTGAGCACCCTGCTGCCCCTATGGACATGCTGCAGCCTGGTCACTCCACTAACAGAACAGAGGCAGTCCAGCTGGAGGGTGTAATATCACCAAATCTTTAAAGACTTAAATGTGTTCGTGCTCAGTTTTGCCCTTCTGACCATCTTCTAGAAAGTTTCAGTCTTAAACCTGTACCTTTCCTAAAAAGGATGGGTATTTATGAATGATGGTGGGTCATGAGCCACAGACAGGTTCTGGACAGGACTTTATCCTCTATTTCCCTCCAAGTCACCTACTTAGGTGTCCTGCCTCTTTTCTGTGCAACACTCTCGGTGTCCCACTCCCCCTTTCTGCTGATATTCCTCCATCCCACAACATTTGTTTGACTATATGTAATACTTTTTGGAGAGAGAAATTTTACGTCTTTTGTCTGGTTGGTCCAACAGCAAGCAGAAGGTGCCAGTGGGATTTTATGAAGCCTGCTCAAGGCAAACACAGTGTGAGGCTCTTACCTGCAGCTTTGTCTACGTAGGCACTGTAGGGCCCCGTCAGTGGATTTGTAAAACCTCAGTGGAAGGGAACTGTAACTTCTGAGAGGCTGGGGCGATGGGCTGAGCTCTGGAAGATCTGACACTTACATGACAGCCTGCCTTGCCTAAAGGAGTAGGAAGGTACCAAATACCCTCAGGAATTTGGGCTGGATTATATAGGAAGGTGTCACTCTGTGAAGATGTTGCACTAAGAATTCACAAAACTCAGAGAGTGCAGAGTATGGAAATAGATGCAACTTCTTGCAGTTTTTTCCTGCAGTAGTGAACAGATACTACAAAGATGTATAAGGATGGGACACAAGAGCAAACCAAGAAACTGTAGAGCTGCAAAAAGGAAAATTTGTTCTCTACTGTAGCAGTAGGGTTTTCTTCTTACAGAATGAGAGGAAAAGATGACTGATTTCAATTTTTATTGTGGTCAACTGAACAATTTGAAAGAAGGATGACAGGTTTGTAGTTTTGTGTTTTTAACTTTCCACTCTGTTTCTTTTCAGAACATCAGGTAGGTTTCTTCTGTTCTTATTGCATTTTCAAACTTATCAACTGTTTTATACAGTCTCCTGATTTGGGTACTTTTATCTTGGAAGTGTCCTCTGGAAGTCATCTAGTCCAGTTTCCTCCTCAAAGCATGGCTATCTTCAAAGTTATATCAGCACCTTCCTGAGTTTTGGAAATCTCCAAGGACAGAGAATTTTCATCTTTGTGGGCACCTATTCCAGTGCTGACTGACCAAAATGCCCATACACACTGGTCTGTCTAGGCAATCTCCCCTCTGTACAGGGACACAGGAAGTAAATATGACAGTTCAGGGCGTCCCCATTTGCCTTCATATTCTCATCATGTCCATTTTTAAATGATTACAGATGTATATATATAAACGAGACAGCAGTTAATTTGGATACTTCATCATAATTCACTGGGAAAATTTGGCACTATTCAGCTCCTACTGAAGTCATGTCTCCTCAAAGACTCTTCATGGGATTCAACTCAGTACTCAGAACTTTAAGGCTTGTCCATCTTTTCAGAAATCTGTTTCTGAAAATAGCCAATAGAGTTGTTTCAGTTATTTCCAGGCTCACACTCGGTCTTTCCTTCCACATGTAGCCAGTAGGTAAGGTCTGGAGAAGTCATGTCTCTGGATAGCAAAGGAATCCATTTAGTCAATCAGCTAGCTGACCTCTAGACAGCAAGCAAAGCCTGAACTCTAAAACTGCTTATTCTGCTTGTGTTTTTATGAAGAGGAAGCATGATCCTGCAATACAGCTGAGTCAGTTCATGAGCACTGTGGGATGAGAGAGCAGCTCAATCAGACCTGAGCTACTCCTGCTAAGAGAGGCTTATGTGCCTTGTGTCTAAGGTTGCAATGCAAGATGTAACCAAAAGTGTGTAAAAATCCTTCTTCACACATCAGTTTCCAGTTTTAGTGGGTTTTTTTGACCTGGCCTGAAAAGCTGGCATCTCTCTAAGACTTGACAAGATGAAAACTGAATTGATGATTAAGAAGCCATCTGTCCCTTATCTTCCTCTCATGGCATATATGCAAATAAGTGTCTTGATTTCCAAATACAGTATTTGCTTCCGAGTATGATTTCACCTTTACTGCTTGATTATGTCAGAGCTTTTAATCTCAATAATTAATTTAGTAAATGGATATTTAAACACACCCCTCCTCCCACTCCATTTAAAATTAAATCTGAGATTTGGAGTTTCTTTAATCAGGAATAAAAAATTATCTCCCTGTTTCCTCTAGTTAAATCAAAATGTCCCTTAAAGGCATTGATAAATGGTTTCTGTGGTACCATGACTATCACAAGGGACTCAAAATGGGCTTTGAGAGTAACTGTTTCAAGAAGATGTATATCCCAGTGGCTGTACAGGCAAAGAGGGAATGATTGTAATTTCTTCCGGCCAAAGACAGCTGGCTGTGCTTAGACAAGGTGTCTCACAATTTTATGAGACTCTTTTTACACTGTTTACCCTCGAGATATGGCTTGAGTCTTTACTGGAAGATTAATGAGTGAGAAGTGGTTTGGTTTATGTTTATCATGCAAGATTGTAAAACTGAAAATGTGAAAAGGAACATGATATTTTCTTACTACCTAGAGATCTTGGCTCTGCAAAATTCCAGTCCTACAAGTTCTGTTTTCCAAAAGATTCTGGTAAAGCAGCTAACAATTAGTAAATTTGATAATCTGTGGTAATTCAGAACAGGGCATTTTTTACCTTGGATTGGCAATGGCCCACACTTGGAAAAACTGTCTCTTGAGAGACGTACACTAGAATGTGATGGGTAGGAAGGACTGAGCTTTCAGAAGTTACAACACTCTACAAAGTATTTTCCTGTTCATTTGTTCTGTTTTCCTGTTTATCCACCTTAATCAAGGCTAACTAGTCCTAAAGCTCTCTAATGCTGAGTGATATCAAGACCAAAAAATAGTTCTTTCATATTGTTTTCTCACTCTTTTACACAAGTTATGGCTAGCAAATGTCCTTCGTAGTCAACTACCTTGGGGAACTTTTCAATCAGAAAGTTTGCCAAAGACATCAGATAAGACCTAGAAGTTACACCCCAGACCAAACAACATCAGTCTCATCAGTACCTTGGAGCTGAGTCTGAACATGGCAACTATCATAGGGCAGCAGGTAGTCTTGATAGTGTATCAAAAGTAATGCCAGAGAATGCTGGCATTTATCACAATGAAGAAAATGTAACTCACTGCACATCAGTTTCTAAAATGTTGACATCTGCTGCCAAGCTTGTCATCACTGCATTGCCTTTGTGATCAATAAGGAGGAACGGGTGTTGTTCATCTCATCTACCACAGGCACAATGAATCAGTCTACTTCTGCCTGCAAACTGGAAAGGGAAGCTAAGGTGTCTAGTTCAAATGGAGATGTCTAAAGCAATGATTATCCCACTGTGGAGGGGTTGCCTCACCCTGAGCACTGTGCAGTTCTCAGCCCCAACAAATAAGAAGGAAGTGAAAGTCCTTGAGCGTGTTCAGAGCAAGACAACAAAGCTGGTAAAAAGGCTGGAAGGCACGTCCTGTGCCATGGCCTTTGAGGAGTGGTGACAGACTCTGGTTTGTCTAGTTTGGAGAAGAGGCAGCTGAGCACCAATCTCATTGCTACAGCTTCCTGAGGAGGGCAAGGGGAGAGGGCTGAGCTCTTCACCCTGAAATCCACTGATAGGATGTGGGAGTAGTTCAAAGATGCACCAGGAGAGGTTTAGAGTGGATAATGGAAATAATTTCTGTACCAAGAGGGTGGCCAAACCCTGGAACAGGCTTCCTGGAGAGCTGGTAAATGCCCCAAGCCTGTCAGTGTTTAAGAGGCATTTGGACAATGCCCTTAACAAAATGCTTTAACTTGGTCAGCCCTGGGATTGATTAGGCAGTTGGACTAGATGATCCTTGTAGGTCCCTTCTAATCAAAATACTATGTTCTGTTCTGTTCTGTTCTATTCTATTCTATTCTATTCTATTCTATTCTATTCTGCTCTGCTCTGCTCTGTTCTGTTCTGTTCTGTCCTGTCCTGTCCTGTTCCATTCCATTCCATTCCATTCCATTCCATTCCATTCCATTCCATTCCATTCCATTCCATTCCATTCCATTCCATTCCATTCCTAGCCAGTGTCTGCAGACTGGCACAGATACTGCCCTACAGTCCTTCTTTTGCCCTTCTGCCTCAGAGGCCTCTGTCAAAAAAAATGAGGTGCCAACTTACAGACTTTGCTGAAGTGTTTTGAGAAGCACAGAGATCTCAGATAAAAGGAGTTACCGTTATTCATTTCACTTACAGCTGTCACAATGACATTTTTTCTCTCCTGAGGACTGAATTTAGAGTAAGCAGACTGATAAAGGGGAGAGGAGCAGAGTCAAAGGTCTTTTGCCAGTGAAATACCTTGGCAGGATGGAGCTTACTCTGATATGCAGCTCACAGAGGAAATATTAGAAGGCCAGGACAGAGGTGAAGTGAGGCGATGGCTCACTTCATGATGGGATGAACAGTCCCCATGGGACTGGGTTGCTTGGCAGAGTCTGCTAGCTTTAGGTAGCACCCACAAGATACTGAAGAAGTTCTTGTTCTAGTGCTCTCAATATAAAACCCCTGTGAGAGAATGAAATGTTATGGTAATTGGCTTAAACATTGCTAAAGAAGCTGTGACCACCAAAGCCCACTCCCCACTCAGATACATCTCTTGATAGGAACTGGACTGTGAGTGAAGCCTCCCCAGGTCTAAGGAGAAGAATGTATTCACAAGGAAGGCCAAACCCAGCAGCTGTCCTGACAATCAGCCCTGGCTGTGTTCCCTGTTAGAGGGGCCCATAGACTTATTTGCTGGTGCTGGGTTTGCACATACTACCACCAAGCACAGACGGAGAAGGAAAGTTTTTTGGTGTATGGTGTAACCTCTGGTCAGAGGGAGTGAACACCCATCCTGTCTTACACAAACTGTCTCCATTGTAAAATCCCCCACCATGGGAAGGCCACATGCACACAGGACATTTCTGTGAGAGGCAGCTGAGGTGGTGTCATAAACCATCAAAGACACCCAAAGCACCCCCAGGCTCATCCCTGAGGCCTCGCACCAGAGGGCTGCATGTGATGCCAAATGATACAACAGATTCAGAGTCTGTTACAAGAGAGAGTTCCAAACTTCCCCCTAACAAGGTGAGGTACCTGGGTATTCCCACCCAGCCTGAACATATATTCATCCACTGAACTCTGTGCTTAGCAGGACATCCAGCACTGAGAAGATCAGAAGAGGATCAACATGACACTGTTGTGATTGAAGGAGTGGTGATATTTTCTACTTAATCTGACTCTCCGTCACCCTCTTTCTCTTTCCCCCCACTCCCTTTTTCTATTTCTTTCTCACTTTCTCTCTCTCGTATTTACTGTTAAATACAATCCATACTATTGACTCTGGCATATGGTCTCATTTGCACCTTAATCAGGGCAGAGGCATGTCTCTAACAATGTTAATAACTGGATCTTAACAACTCCTCCCTTCTGCATCCTGAGTATGGAGATACATACACACATATTGATTTCTCTAACAGATGCTCTGAGCAAAATCCCTTTGTATCCCATCTTGCATTTTTGAGGCTTCATAGCTGTATTTTCTATCAGTTGGAGAAAACATCTTCACTTAATCAAATCTGTCTCTTTATAAAGTGCAGTGGTTTACACCAGAGATGTATCTAACCTTTCCTGCCTTTGCCACAGAAAAGGCAGTAACAAGAACAAAGACATTTCTTTACCATAAGAGGAAACACAGGGGAAGTGTTCACCCCTCCTGAATGTGCACACAAGGTCGTTCTGGCATTACAATGTGACATTTTTAAGATTGATCATCTCTTTTTAATTGCACAAACACAGAAGGTAGCATCATAGATTATGACCAGAAGTCATTTGCCACATAGACACTGCAAGAGCAAATGAATTTGAACTTCCTTTGAAATTGGAAAGGTAGTCACAATATATATGCTGCTGTTTATACCACCTACCCATGGGCTATCTGGGGAAAAGCTATTTGAGCAAAATTGGAAAATGCTGCAGAACAGCATACTGGCAAAATAATCTCTCTTAAGCTAGTATCCTGCCAAGCGAATTTAGTGAAGAAATTTAGATCTGAATAAAGAGATAAACTTCATTTAGCTGTGGCTGAAAATATCACGACTAACATTTTTCCTTTGAAAAATATTTGTTTTCCAGAATTCAAACTTCTCTCTTAATTACTTATCACACAGCCACAGTGAAAATGCCTCTCTTGGCACAAGATTTTCAGATTTTCTCGTTGGTTTGGTTTTTTTCAGTTTGGAATGCAAGGTCAGAAATGCTAGAATTTCCCAATGGTAGAAACTGCCATTTCTGAGGGACTCAAAGGATGGAAATTAATTGGAAATGTCCTACCCAGACTCTGATTTCAGGCCTGCTGCATGCCTTTCATAATCCCCTTGAAAAGATAAATTTGCAAAATGAACACATTTTATGGAAAAATAAATAACAGAAATGGCAAGAAGCTTCTTTCTCTTTCAAAAGAAAGACAAAGAGAGCAGGGTAGAGCTATAGAAGAAACCAAGTGGAAATTAGTTACCTACATACCAGAGTATATCAGGGTGTGCAGCTGAAAACCAAAGGATTTGGAGGGAATTTATTTATGTCTCAGAACTTTGTAGTCTCATATACTGCTGTCAATATCTTTTTCAGTGGAACAGAAAAAGGAACAGGAAAAGGATCAGGAAAGCCTAGATTGCTTGTCCTCCTGGTGATACACTGCAAAGTACAGCTCTAGAAGTCCCTATTGCTCTTTGGGGAGTGAAACGTGGAGTGTTCAGACATCCCTGAAAATACAAAGATACAACAACAGTCCAGAAAAGAGACCTGGCTCAGGCAGTGCTGTCCCAAAGGCACAGGTCCCAATCCTCCCATTGCTAGCTCAAACAGACCATTGAGATTGCCCCAGATGACTGTAAAACATTGCAGGTTAAATAAACCAGCTTTAATATCCACATGGGGCAGGAGGTTATAATCACTGGCTAGTGCTGGTCTACACAGGCCAAGGTCTCTTGGATTAAACTATTCCTTTCCATGTGACCAGATGTGGAGAGCAGTATGTCAGAGACCTTCACCTGGCTTTTCTTAACAGTGGTTACAACTGTCCATTATGTCACTCTGAAGTCAATATCTAAAACACACTATATAAATCCTATTTAAAACTGTCTACTTTTTCTTTCCATTGCAGTGTCAGGAGCTCAAATAGAGAAACAAGCACTATAGTCATTAAAACTTAGGAATGGCATATCTTTCCCTGTACAGCAGAGGTACTTTTAACACAAAAACCTGTGTTCACTCTTTTTAGAAAGAATTATCTACAAAAGCATGTACTTTGACATGTTTATTGGTTTACATGTAGCATCTAATCAACGAAAATGCTTTGTACTTCTTGCAGTGCATGGAGCTTTATTTGGTTACACTGATGGTAAATTCCTGCACAGAGTGTGTCAAGGCTGTTTGCTAAGAGCCCCTGGGAATCACTGATTGATTCCTCTGGCTGTTGTGTGTCTGCTTCTGCCTGTTCCCATTTCTGACATAATCTGGTTACTTTAGGAATAGATCCCCTCCTTCCTTGCCAGAGGCAACTGTCTCCAAGTGCTAGCAGGGATGAGGATGAGTGTTTCAGAGCCCTGGAGAAACTAAAAAAAACCTTTGACACAAGCAGTAAATTATATTTTACATTTGGAAGAGCATCTGGTCTTTAAGTGACCTTGCAAACTGTGGGACCAAAGAGAACATCCATACACTAACTGGAGAAGAGGCAATAATTCACACTGCACATTATCTTCATTTTTCCATGAAAAGGGGTGTTCAGTGGGAAGGCAAGAGATTTCCATGAGCTTTCCTGGCTTCTTCTCAATCTCAAGACACAGAAAGGTTGGATGAAGATGGTAATTTTCCTCCACCTTATAATTTCAAACAAAAATCTGCTGCAGCCACCTGCTTGTCTCCAGGACTTTCTGTTTTGCCTGACAACTTCTATTTTTAAACTGGCTGAATTCCTCTCTGTAAGGAATTGCCACAGCCACTGACACCGCTCCCAGTCACACCTCCCAGTTCTACCCTGCTCTGGACTGTGGATTACATTTCCACATATGTTGTGCTCTTGTTGCTATTTTATGTCTGTTTCTCTGGTTCCTGCACAGCACATGCTGTGTGGAACTGACTGACATAAAGGAACAAAATCCAGAAATATGCCCAAATTCCTTTTGCCTTCCTCCAGGCTACAGAGCAGACTGGATTTTTCTGCTTCCTATTTGCTTTCCACTTCCTACCGCTGTTCTTATTTTAAACATTATCTTCATATTTGATTACCGTAGTTTGTAATTGTGCTTGACTTAACAGTGGAAAAAACCACAGCAGTTCAGTCTGTTATCTTGCAGACACTGGTAGCTTTCAAAGTGATTTATACCTCCAGCCACACTCCCCTAATACACTGGAAAAAGGTCATTTGAGTTTTATTGCTCACTCATTCACATGACCCTAGGCCCTGTGTGGCACATGCATGATCCAAGATCTCATGGTCCTATGCATTAACCATGAAAGTATTTTTAGCATAAGTCAACAACTGATTCATTTCTTGTCTGAAATTCTTTAATAATTTGATTTTTCTCAATTATTATGCAAGTTTCCTCTGAGTGAGTGAGGGTTCAGTCACTCAGGATCAGACTGAGCATTCATCGAGGACAGGACACCATGCTCCGCTGCAGATCTCCTCATACAGCACACGAAATGTGGAGTGTAATGAGATTATAAGTGCTGTGTATAATTGCAGTGTTCATATCCCTTATGAAACACTACGGCCTTTTTATTTTTTTAAGACACTTTAAACCTGGTTTTAATGTCATTCCTTTCTAATGTATCCATATAATCACACATTTGTGGCCCACTTTTCAGAATCAAGAACTCCTGCCACTGAATTCTATGATTCTACAAATGTGGTGAGAAACAAGAGCTTTGGGAAAACAGGTGAAAATCCGAGACTAGCTAGGTCAGGACCAAAATCTCAGCTCTGAACACAGGCATGAGAGAGCCTGCATGTGGTCTGTGCACAGTGTCATTTGTATCCAGATGGTAAATTTTGTTTAGTTTTGTGTTGTTGGACTTGGGTTTTTCCCCTCAGTGTTTAGCACAACCTAATCCCAGTATTCAAGACAATAATAAATGTTGAAAGGAAGTTTGTCACATGAGTTCAGGTCAAGCCAAGCCCTAATCCTCCATTTCCCCAAAGTCTATGATTTCTGTATCTTTAATCATCTATCTGGCTACATGCTTATCTATAATCTAAAAAAAGAACAGAAGAAGGAACTTAATGTTCACTGCAGCATTCAAATTCTTTTCAGTCTCTCATTACTGCTGTCTCTGCTTAAAGGAAAATTTGCTCTACCCTACTGAAAGTTTACTCTTTTAGGCAATTATAAGACAAAAGAGATCTTTTATCATAAAATGTGTCCTGCACAATTCTATACCATTAGATACAGAAGTATGTCACCCTGTGAAAAAGCAAGAACACACCTGAAGACAGGAATTTGATTGCTAATAGTATTTTCTGTCCTGATTCAACATTGAGACTACAGAATTATTTAAGTTGGAAAACACCTTTAAGATCATCAGATCCAAACATTAGCCTAACACTGCCATGCTCACCACTAAAACACATCCCCAAATGCTACATCCACATGCTTTTTGACCAATTCAAGGGATGGTGACTCAGCTATTTCCCTGGGCAGCCTGTTCTAATCCTTGGCAATCCTTTCAGTGAAGAAATTTTTCCCAATATCCAACATAAAACTCCCCTGGCACAACTTGTTGCCATTTCCTCTAGTCTTATCATCTCTCACCTGGAAGAAGAGACCAACCTCCACTTCACTACAGCCTTCTTTGAGATAGTTGAAGAGGCTGGTAAGGTCTCCCCTGAACCTCCTTTTCTCCAGGCCCAGATCCCTTAGCTATTCTTCATCAGACTTCCCCTGACCCTTTCTCAGCTTTGTTGCCATGTTTGGACATCCTTCAGCACCTCAATGTCCTCCTTATAGTGAGCTGCTCAGAACTGAATGCAGAATTTGAGGTGTCACTTCACCAGTGCCAAGGACAGGAGACAATCACAATCACCCTGTAACTCCAGTAATTTTAGTACCAAATCACTCTGACTTTGCAACAGTAAAATGAGACACCAAGTCTCCAGTGTTCAGTACATGGGCACTGCTCAGAGTCCAGGAGCATGGCCCAGAGAGACAAAAATTGTAGAAGAATTAGTCAGCAGTTTGACAGGGGATGAGCTTTTGTTAGCCTTTCCTCAATGGCCTTTATGTCTCTAAATGTTCCTGCTTTAGGAGTCCTCAAGAGAGGACTTTCTTACCAGCTGCTCAACCCATTTCATCATCTGAGACAAGGTTTATGTTTTGCATATTGAAGACCTAATACAGCTTGGGAAAAGCTCTAATGCCTCCAATTTGTGTATGTACAAGGGTTTGGGCTTCATAAAAGCATTGGACATCTTGTCTTCATGGCAAGCCAAACCCAGCCCCAGAGCCCACACGACTCCATCTGGAAGATGACATGTATTTACTGTATAATTGTTTAATTTGGGTTTTCTTAGAGGCCCAGCCTCTGTGATTGGACTTCCTCATCCTCAAAGGATTTTCTGAAGGCTGTGACACATCAGCTGTGTGGTTCCCTTGGGTCTGCACCAAGGTGGGTGGAGAAGAACATCCCCCTTGGCTCTCCACCTCACCCCCACTGCTCCCAGGAAGGTCAAAGTACTCTTTGATCACAATCTGGCAGCACTTCTATGCCAGTGAGGGTGTGTGGACAGTATCAAATGTTCTCCAAGACATGTGGAGGTCACGTACCTCCCAGCTCACAGGGACACAAGGATTGTGCAATGTACTGGGAAATGTTCAAGGACATGTTCTGCATACACAAGGACACTACTTTGTGCTTGCACAGCACAGAGAGAAATGCACAGGCCAAATCCAATGGGAGCAGCAGGAGGGGCACAAATAGAGTCAGGCAAGTTCTGTGGTATTCCATCCTCCACTGATATCAGTTGCTCAAGTCCTTTTTTCCCATATCAGATGGAAGTGGCTGAAACCTGCAAACATCAAGAACCTCTCTGAAAGATGCTGCCTGGGCAAGGCAGGGGCTGGTGTTTGCTAGCTCTCAGTCCCAGAGACAGGAGGAACAGCATGGGGCAAAGAGGATGGGGAAATCCTCCCTATTCAATCATTTGATTATAAGTTTCCTCAAATCTTTTAATTACCTGTTTCTTCTGTACACAGGTTGTGAGGGGAAGGCAACGATGATTTATAGTGGTGTGTCCAGACTGTGAACTCTCCTGACATAATTCAAAAACCTAACCCACAGTGTGTAGTTTATTTTCTTGCCACATTATTCCATTGATGAAAGGGATGTCTTTCACACCAATTGGCTGGAACTTGTGTAGTTATGGAGAAAAATTGGTGTAGTTATGTCCTGTAAGTCTTAGAAACTGAGTGATAGTGGTAGGGAAAAATCTAAAGTCATGTTCACAGGTACCCATGATCACGGTCCTGCACACCAGAGTTTATAGATAGTTTTATTCACATTGAGTGGCTACAAGATCAGACCCCACTTGCACAAGAAAATATACAGCCCATGCACTTGACTGTATTGGCTGTGGATTTAAGTCAGGGTTACGTTGTTCTACACATTTCCAAAAGGAAAACTAATGTGCATAATCTGGAAGAAGAGTTCAACTTGAAGAAAAGCTTTAAAGTTCTCAAGTAACTTAATTCCTTCTCAGAGCATGATTACTAAGAAATTACTTTTATCCTGTAAGTACTTTCCAACATAAGTGGTGCTGATGAAAATTAGCATGAATTTGTGGTAATAGTTTTACAGACTTAACTCTAGAATTTTGAGGATGTGGCTTTTCTGGTGCACACCTGTGTTCATATCTCCAGTGTTTGGACAGGTATTTGAAAAATCACTCAATCTTTTCTTATTTTTTTGGATTGGATGATCTGAAATGATTCTAAGCAATTCATGGTCCAGGTACACAGTGTGTTAAGGAGCTTTAACTGAGAGATTAACAGCCAGAATTCTTCTGACTAAATACTGGCTTCTGTGTATCCATGTCTCCACCTGGACTGCATCATCCAAACACCCATAGAAGTCTGCAAAATAGACTAGAAAGATTTAATATTCAGTTTGTTTCTCTTTGCAATAGTGTTTAAACACACAGAATTACTCCCCACAGGTCTGTCTTCATCGACTAACAGATCAATATTCAAGAATGCTCTGTGGGCATCCAAAGTGATTTTACAAACCTTAGCCAACCTGGCTAATTATTGATAACTGCCTTATCAGTCAGAAATTAATGGGACAAGCTTTTTTATTTGGTGCCTAAAGTTGGTCTGTATTGTCTTCCACTGAATTTTGACCTACTAGCTCCCATTTGGGGCTTTACTTTGTAGCGTAGTAACTTGGACCATTCAACAGACCAGAGGTGACGTGTTCCGTCTCCTCTGGTTACTATCTGAGCCAGAGAGTCATTCTGAAAAATCCAGCCTTCACCTACAACCATCATTTGCATACGTGACAATTCTTTTCTGTATCTACAGACAAAAACAATTTACTACGCATTCAGAAAATTAGGCAAAGTCTGTAAAAAAATAGATTCCTAAACAGGCTTACATTTATTTTCCTTCTTTTTCCGTCTCATCACTATATTATCAATTATACAGCTTAACATAGAAGACTCATTTAAAAATCCACTTCTAGCACAGGTTATGATTGATTGCAGGGCCATGTGGATCCTCAATGGATGGCTTTGCCAGGGACAAATACATGTATTTGAAAAGAAAGAGCCATTCTTGTCCTTGCAGGATTTGGAGGAAGCACAGGACTGTGATCTTGAAAATCTACTTGAACAATGAGGTGAGAATTCATTTACCAATGAGAATAGTTCTTCAACTTGTTCTTCCACACTATAAATCAGCTGAAGGAAGTTGGGGGGAAATTTTGTGGCATTGGCAAACCAAAGATCAATCAGCAGCAACAGCCATGTGTCATAACACACTTTGTAATCTGTGTGTGGTCTAGATCAGACCACTAAATAAGAAAATAACAGAAAATGTGGTTTCAGCAGCAGCTGAAGTGATTTCCTCACACAGGTTTGTTTGCAGTCTGCAGCACTGATCACAAAGAGCAAAAAAAGACAGTAATAACAATGTCCTCTCCATCCAGTGCTGTCTTTTCATTCTGTTTGCATGGGATCTAATATCTGTCATGTGTCATTCTGGTCCATGCCCAAAATCTGACACCAAAATCATGCAGTCATCCAATCCAGAGGGAGAAAATGTGCAGCTAATTCCTGCTTTCTCCACTCTCGAGTGCTGAAGTAGGGCCTGCCATGCAGTAGCTCAAAAAGATGTCCTGCTCACACAGCTATCTCCAACCATCTGCAGTAAACCATAAAGTGATGATTTGATACCTCTGTAAAATAGACCAGAGTTGAGAATTAGAAACAGGAGTCATAACCTTGCCTCCAAATCAGGGGACCTTTGATTTAAAGGGAGTCTTTTTGTGGCAAAGCACTTTTTGCAAGCTAGATGGTCCCACTGCCCTTACACTGGAGCTGTACTAGGGATGGGAATGAGGCAGAAGACTCCTGGCCCATTACCTTTTTTATCTGTACCAAAATGTCACAAGTTAGAAAATTTATGGGTGCATTTTTAATTTCTCTTAGGATGTATCCCTCATGTAGTCTCAAATCCTGTTTTATTCATCTGTCACACACATCCCTTGTTGAAGACAATTATTTTCATAAAACAGGGAAAAAATAAAACCATCCTGCTTTGACACAGGGCTAGAAATTGGCAGGGGATGAATGCTTGGTATTACTCCAAGCAAAATGTCTGGGTTGTACACTCCCTGTCAGAGAGAGCATTTGTGTGGATGGTCAGGAGCAAAAGTGGAAAGTTTTCATGAAACCAGAGGTGCAAACACCTGCTTAATAGTTCCCAAGCAACACAGAAGTGAGCATCAGTTGTTTAAAATTCCTCTAGCTACAAACTCTAGTGGCTTCACAATGTATTTTTTGAAAGTCCCTGATGCTGAGGAGGGTCATGTTTGGCAATGAAAGAAATCTCACATTTACCTGTAAGTTGTTCCCATTCTAAACCTTAGTGTGAAGCTAAGACTCTTCTGCCTCTCCAGAAATCTCCACAGAACCAGATGTATTTGTGGAAGGCTTGTTTTACTCAAACACATGCTGTTAGGTTTCATCCAAGAGTCCAGAGGAGGAATTCTAAGCTCCTTCCATTCAGACTGCCGTAACAAATTATTGAACAGTCTTTGCTGGCTTTAATATTTATGTATTTAAAGAATAAAAAACAGATGGTAAGTGAAAATAATCCTGTTAGCTTTTGTTATTGTTTTTTAAAATAATCTTTTGGGGATTTATCACTTTCTTGTTCATTAAATGGCTGGAAAAACAGATAATGGCTTTATTTTTCCATTTATTTTTGAACACCTACAATGCAAAGAGATCAGATAAAACAACCAGTGGGATAAATCTAGTGGGGAGTATAGCATAGCATTATCAAAGGCAGTGGCCCTAGACTGTATCCTTTGATGAGAGCCAGAAGTTCATTTAGCCTCACAACATCTGCTGTTAGGCTTAGTATTAATTATTTTGGTTTACAGATGGGAAAAAAAAGGTGCTAAGAAGGTACTACAATCATTATGGTCATTCAGTCTTACATACAGCTGGGAAACTATGTGGTTTCAAAAATAAAGACATTTGAGGCCATTTCATGGCCCATGTTACCAACAACTGCAGTAACAAGCAATTTGGAAGATCCGATTTTTTTTGGTGCTGAGTTGTTTCTCTCTGTGCTGTGTGGTGGCAGCAGAAGGGGTGCAACACTGATGAGTTTCCACCTGGTCCCCTGGACCCCAGTCTCTACTGGTTGTGTTATCCCAGGTTCTCCAAGTAGACCTCTTCCACAAACCTTTGTCCTTCCACAGGCTCTAAAAAGAGCTGCACTGAGCTGATGTGTGCCATGGCAGTGTCAGCAGCAAATCACCTCCTTAGTGTCACCTTTCATGGGGGCTTTGCAGTCCCTCATGTTGCTGGTGCCCTGCCTTATTTCATGAAGAGGCTGCCATTTATACAAAAATGTCCCATACCGCCTTTGGACAAACAGGTGGTTTCATCCTTCTGAAGGTGTTAGATTTCACTTTGGAAACAAACCAGGCAGTAAACTGACACGAAGCTCTTTCTCTGCCATAAACTTAGCTAAGAAAAAAGAAACAAGTGTTTCCCCAGGCCCTGATATATCCCTACTGTCTGCCTATTTATGAGCCTTCCTCAGCTGGGCTGCAGCAGGGTGTGTGATCACGACCAGGAACGCAGAACAGCTTCAGTGACAGTCTCACCCCATGGGCTGTCTGCAGGAGCACTCCAGAGCTGCCCCAAGACTGGGAGGATTGGCACTACCAGCAGTGCACTCTGTGGTCTTTTCTAGGCAGCAAGATTAATTCTCCCTAGAATGAAAAATCAGTCAGAGCTTATAAGCACCGCATACATTGGTCTCTGGATAAAGAGATCTCATTTGAACAGTTTCCATATTAACGCTTTGAGACCATCCCAAAGTCAAAAAACCCAAACAAAACAAGACCAAAAAACCCAAGAACCATATACACAAACAGCGTCTTTAAGTTATGACATCTAAGAAAAAAGTATCCTTTTAATTTGCATTCTGTCTGATTATTTGAGTCATGACATTTATTTTTTAAGTTTTACTGCAAGCACAAGGAATCAGGAACCTGGTCTATGTCAAATATGACCATCCAAGTCAGGAACTAGAGCTATGTGAAAACAGCCACCAGAAGATGGGAGGTAGAACTAGTCAGTCATTTCAGACATCATTCTGAATAATAACTGAAAACAAACTGAAAATATTGCACTTACTTTTGATACATAGTTCTCCTTTGGCTGTTTCTAATGTCTTCAGCCACTTTTTTATCACTTGTCTATTCAGGATTCAAATCAACACAGTGAGAGTGCTGTTTTGGACCATTAGATACCATAAAAATATGAGTGGAAACAAAAGGTGAATGAATTTCAATATGCTAATATTACATCTCCTTCTTCCTGCATTTTGCCCACATTACATAAATCATGGCAACATCCAGCACTAGACTATCAGGAAATGAAAGGTTTATAGCAATGCACAACCCATCAACAACAGGGATTAGAGTTTTATCAACCTAGGATGTGATGATATACATTTCCCAAGAAATGTGAAACTCTAACCAGAGTTTTATACCTTAGCACTATGTTTTGTAGCCGCTATGAGATGCCATAAGAAATTATGATTTTTAAAATGTTATTGCTTTATTTAAAAAAAAAAAAAAAAGGTGTATTGGTTTCTGTTCAGGAGAAACTTATTAAATTAATGATCTGTTGTGGGTATACTACATTCCCAGCTATCTTGTACTACCAGGAATGAGAGACTTATAGGTATTAAGGTTCCCAAAAAACTCTGACTGAGACAGATAAAACTCTTCCATCAATCCTCATGGTCAATCCTTGTTGTGTTTTAGAAACAGATACATAGAAATGTTTCACAGAGCTCAAAAGTATGCCTATGCTTCAAGTTGGAGGTGCTGGGTGCAGGATGTTGGATTCACTGGCAGAGGCACTAAGTGTGGTTTTACATGGATGAATTACATACACTGGATTTTGAATGATGGGGCTGCCTCCTTTTTGCTGGTTTTTACAGTCACTTTTTCAGCATGGAGGAAGTTCATCTCATACGGATGTTCGAAAAACTTTGAGGTTGTCGACAACAATTAAGTCTTTGTTTACAGTCTGCCTGACGAGTTACACTGCAGTAACTGTGGGAGTAGATGCTCAATATCTCAGAATCCTTTAATCATGGGAAAATTATTCCCCTCAGCTTCTTCTTAAAAAGGCTGAATATCCTGCAGAGGATATATTTATTCAGACAATCAATTACAATACCATGCTGACAGTTTAGAAAAAGGACTTTCTCCTACATAAAGGCAAAATGGTAGAAAGACAGCGTGTCACCTCTGTTTGGGCAAATTCTGTGTATTTGTAGGGCTGAATGTACTCAGAAGACAAAAGAATCAAATTACCAAGAGCTGGAGCAGTCCCTCTGATCAGACATTAAGTGATGGAAATTTTGGATTATTCTTAATATAAAACTCATTCACATCTTCCTTTCAAACATATGTACCAACAGGGGACATGCAGCTCCTTTATTATTTTCTCTTTGCTGTCTCTCTTTTGGGGATTTCAATTCTCAGGTTGACTGATTCTTCAGTAATTAATCGTTTGAAGTTTTTATACATCTCAGCAGCCATCATGACTCAGAAAACAACCAGTTCTTCTGAATGGATTGTTTAGGCAAAATAGTTCTATCAATCACCCATGAAAACATGTCCTGTTTTTCCTAACCATATTTCTTGTTTGGACATCTGAACATGCTTAGAGGAGGAGAATGGAGGATGGATGAGCAGCTAAGGGGGAGCACAGAGGCCAGATATGTCAGGCTGGATTCCTCTCTCCATCTCTGCAGTGGTAGAATCAATCTACCTCACTTAGACATCACACTTCACAATCAAAAAGGCAATAAAAGGTGTGTATGTGTCTTGCACAGATGGGAAAACAGACAAAGAAAGGGATGGATATAATTAGATGTGTCTTCCTAACTTAATTCAACTAAAACTATAGATTCTAGCTGCAAAAAGCCAGGACCCACATTTTCAAGGATCTAAGGCATGCAACTTTCTCTGATTTCTGCAAGAACACCAAGAACACTGAAACTCCTGCAAGGCTGGGCTATTACCCATGGCCTTTCCCATCCAGCACTACTACCAAAAGGTACAGAAAAGGGCTTGCAAAAATATTTGCTGTTGTTCCATCAGTGACCTACCAGGCACACTGAAAAGAGCATTACTGTTGTGACCAGTTGCTGAATTTATCTGAAGAATTATTTCCAACATTAATAGGCTGCTGAACAATTTTGCCTTAGTTTCATTACATATAATGATACATCCTTGCAAGATAGATATTCTGGTGAAGAGTTCCAAAGAGGTTACTGCTTGAGTCAGGATCAAAGGAAACCCAATTGAATTACATTCGCCACAGTCTCCAATGTAAGAAAAAGGAGCAGGGATCTGCTGAAAGAGTGACTGGATTGTGTCTGACTCCTTCCTCTACCTATGGCACTGCCACCCACCCACAAAATAGAAGTGAGAATAGTTGTTTCCCCAGTAGTGCTCATAAAACAAATTAATAAGAACCTCTAGAAGTACCTGGTGCTTTGGAGGCGCTATTACAGAATTCAGCTGGGATATGTGCTAAGCTTTGAATTGATCTGTGTCTGTGAAAAAGCTGAAAAAACTAAATAGATTTCCTGACTCACTGAGACTGAAGTGAACTGACGTGACCTGTGGATCTAAATAGCTCTGTCCCCGTGAAATTAATGCTGATGCTCTCCCTCCTTCGTGGCTACAATAACATTTGTGATTAGTTTTGACAAGAGTACACAACAGAAATAATTTTGGCAAACCAGTGATTCTTCCGAATACTGCTTCTCATCAGCAATCTTTAATACGCTTTTTTGACTGATTGATCACTAAGAAGCAGACTGGAGTCTTGCAAGTCTGCCTTGTGGTCTGTTCTCATTTGATTTTATTTACCATTTTATCATACCAAGCTGGGTGCTTAAATTATAATTCTGAAGCTTAAGATGGTTTTCTTTGATTATTTTTAATCTAGCTGTTCGTATGTTGTGCCCACTTCCTAACATTTCTATAGAAACATTATCAATTTTATGTAAAATAATGCATAGTAATCAACTGAATAATGTTAGCTTGCTACTTGCATATCATTTTCACGTCAACTGATCAGCAAATTAAGAGCAAATCCAGTGAGACTCCTGTAAGGATTCATGTTTCTCAGAAATGCATGTTGCCAAGAACATTCCCAGGTGAGGTGGAAGTGAATGGCTGCATTAAAAAAGTCTTTGTTCCAGCCAGAAAAAAAAAAAAATAAAATCAGCCCCTGATATAATCCTTTCAAGACTTCAAATAAATATTTTAACATCTCTTTGCTTGCTTTCTCCTGCTTGAGCCTGTACATTTTGTTCTGGCTGTATTTTCAATTTCTCCTATCATAGAGTAGAGACTTTTAAAGGAAAAAAGGGTGAAGTTATTACAAATATGCAAGAAATACAATTTCTTAAATAACACCAACTGTTATTAGGATCAACACCATAATATTCAACATCAGAAGAATCAACAGATTCTTGGTATCTCAGACTATGAGATTTACCCTCGCTAGAAAAAGAGTGATGCTTGAAGAGAAATAACTGCTCATCAACTAATAGATGTCACTGCAACCCACTAAAAACTCAGAAAAACAGAACAGGCAAGGCAGGAAAAATGTCTAGTGTTTTTCCTACACTGTCACTGTGGCATTAGGAGCCAATCAACTGAGGGAAACATGTTTTCCTATATATATTCTGAATTTTAAAATTAAAACACTTTTTTATATGCTCCAAGAACATGTGGGGTAGACTAACTGTGAACAGCAGCAATATTTTCATATCAAATAGGATCAAATTTCAGAATTTCAACATTCCTTTTTCTTTCTCCCGTTCTGGTGTATCAAAGCAAAGAAGCTTTGATGTGCTGCATTGTTTTAAAAGAAGGGAATTTCTAAGCCTGGATCTAATACTCAGTCAACTGTTAATTGTATATTACCTTCCAAATTTCTGCTGTTGGAGAAGGAAGAGAGCGAGACATATGCCATGAAAACAGGTCCCTGAAGGTACAAAATTTGAAACTTTGGTGACAGCCTCAAAAGCCAAACCCATTTTTCACCTGTAAGAGTGAAAATAATTTTTCAATCAAAGGCCATTTTCCACATGGTCATTATGAGCACCTCTATGGCTGCTCCACAGTGTTACTTCATGTTTAGGCCATTTCCTATATTTAGGTGCACTTAGTGCACTTCATGCATTTATGCCATCTGAATACTAATGTGGGGAGATAACTTTTCTTCCACCCTCCCCTTCCAAAGAAAGTGAATCTACTGAAGTCATGCTGTAACATGTCCATAACTGTATAATGGTGAGCCTTCTCATGTATTGCAGTTCACATCTAAGCACTCCAGAAAGGAATTTCTTGATTGCCCTATTTTGCTTCAGTTTGTGTTCCCAAGTGTTGCTGGACAGGATATGAGCTTTTTTCAGTTGAAATAAAATATGAGTTGTGCTCCTGGAGCACCCCAAATGCTCCCACTGCTGGTGGGTGTTCAGTCTTCAGAGCCATGGTGGAGCAAGTCCAAATTAACCATCCTGAAATAATAATAAGGTTTTTAAACAGAGCTTTGATGATGTCTTAGACAGCAGCTTCACCCAGATAACCATGCCTAATATCTGCTCACAGCTCATTACTGTGGCAGTTCATTTATTCTTCTTTCAGAGCCTGTTTTTACTTTTGACTGCCTTTAAGAAGTCCAAATGTGAAGTTGCACTTCCATTAACCAGTGTGTTCTCTTCTTTGTTATAAACCTATGACCTAGTAAATGTAGCTGGGTTCTACCTGTGGCTCGGGTTGTGAGAAGGAATGAATCATTTCCCCTTTTGTCACATCCATTCTCCTTTTCATTCCAGACTAAAGTCCCTTTTAAAGCCTTTCTTTTCCCCTCCTAAAGCAGTGTGATTGTCCTTGTTGCCTTTCTCGGTTTTGTTTCAAGTTGTACTCTGTTCTTTGGGAAGACAGGGTGACCTGGTCTATGCACACTATTCTACACTACTATATTGTTTTATTAGAGATAAACATGTTTAATCAGTTTATTGCTGGAGAAAACCTCACTTGGTGTTTATTTGTTGCACTGGTAACTCTGGCAGCACCACAGCACTTTGACATCAGATTTCAAGAGAATACTGGGAAAAAAATCTCAAAGCCTGAAATAAGAAAAAAGCAGAGGCACAAGCAGAAGAGGGCTGTTTGCATAACCTGATGATTAAAAGACCTAGGGAAAGCCAGAGAAGAGTTGGAAGGCAAAGTGGTGAATTTGTAGTCCGAGGATCATCTCAATTTGTGCGACAACTAATCGCCAAAGTTGCAAGTGATTCAATTAATTTATCTATTAAAAACAAATCTGGTGAACAAGCTTTCTATGCCACATAATAATTTTTAATTAGAGGAAATCTAAGCACTGAAACCCCAAATTATGTGTTTGAGAAAGAGACAAGCAGTGAACCCGACATTCAAACTTACTGAAATGCTTTACAACAAGATGCTGCAGCAAAAATATTATGGAACTGACTGGAGGAGAGAAATTACCTTTTTCTAAACTCATGTATCTTCATTAAGTGCATGATTGTGCCCTTTTATAGAACACAGGACCTTTGTCATTAGCATTCAAGACACATCAGTTAAAAATGTCTTCTCAGGAACATTTTAAAATCCAAACTTCTTATGGAAAAGATGTTCATAATTCAGCTATATGAGAAGTTCAAAATGCTTTTATGTGCTTTCTCCTGCTTTATCATAAGTAACTCACCCTTCTTGTTCTGCAGTGAAGACTAGTGTATTTTTAAACATTATCAAGACCTCTCTGAAGCTGCTTCAGAAGTTGCTACTTGATGCTGGCTATAAGCAAACGTTTATGTGCATCTTTTAAAGCTACACATTAAGATTAAAATTGCAGCCATTACAGCTCCAATTCTGAAGTGTCATTTCACAGCTAAGAATAATAACCTTTCACCTAAACTTTCTGAGAGATTATGTACTATTTCCCAGATTCTGTAAACTTTCAAAACCCCTTCAAGTGGGCCTTTTTTCAAATTCTCATCTTCATTTGCAATTCTTGTGTATGAAAAGGTGTACATGGATGATAATGACATAAGAGGGATAACAACAGAAACTAGGACAATAGTTAAAGATGAACATGTGCTCGGAGATTATTTTCTATGTCCAGTTCTGGTTCCTATGAGTCAAAAAATACATGAAGAGACTGTCTGAAAAGAGGGCCACAGAGATGTTCAAAGGGCTGGAGAACCTGCCCTGTGAAGGAAAGTAGAAGGAGATAGTTCCTTTCACCCTGAAGAAAAGAAGGCTCAGTCTTCCGAGGGAGATGCATCAGACAATTTGTATAGTTAAAGGAAAGCTACAAAGAGGATGGGAGTTTCTTCACAAAGATACCACAAGGAGAGGAGGTCAGCAGGTACAAGTTGTACTAGAAGAGGTTTCATGTCCATATAACAAAGACATTTTTTACAGTGAGAATGATCAGTCACTGTAACAACCCCTGCAGGGCTGTGGTGGAGCACCATCACTGAGGGGTTTCATAATTGCATCCAGGCTCCCTGGCTGGACCAGGTGACCTTTCAAGGTCACCAGCCAGGGCTTGCTGGGTAACTAGAGAAGGACCAGAAGCTGGTGTGTCCCTGCTCATGTTTAATATGGTCATCAGATCCCTGGAGAGTTCAGAGATCCAAAAAGGGGCCACCCAAGGCCAACCAAGGCTCCTTGTACCGAGATGCGTGATACTTAACAAAGGTCTCTTGCTTTCCCAGTGGTCTCTCTGGCAGAACAGAGAGATAGACAACAGCATTATAAAGATGTATTTTCTCTTCAAGACTGGCTGAATTTTTTCTGTTGTTTTTCTATGTGGAAATGAGGTTTTTGAGAGAACTCATTAAACCTGCTTTCTCCAGCTGTGTGCAGGGTTAGCTCAGCACTAACTCAGCATGGAAACTGCCTCTCTTTTTATTTCCATACTGCAGCTCTGGGAGAAGCCTGCTGTCCCTGCTCTATCAAGCCAAGACCCACATTAGGATGATGCATTTGTGAGTAAGCATCTGAAATCTGTCAGGTCACAGCTCAGTCCCAAATGCCCTCAGGCTTCTCTCAACTCTCCAGCTGCTTTCTTGTGTAAGTGGCTGAATAATCAACACCAGCTGAAATATCAAACTTTCATGAATCTTCACATATAGGAACACTACATCTGATTGGGGTAGGGTGTGAGAAATTGGTAAGGGTCATAAATGGGCAGCAAACCTTCAGAGGTAGAGAAATCTGATCATCTCCAATACAGAGAAATCACCTCCTTCCTGAAGCTCAGCTCTTTATAATTTTAGATGCATTAAAATGAAATTAGTGATCTATTTTTGTGTAGCTGTCTTACAGAGGATACAGCTGCATCTGTCTTTCAGGCTGGCTAGTTAGGGAAGCAGTGATGCACTGTTTTGTTGTTGCAATGGAATGTCAGGTGACCCAGGAGCATCAAATCCGTTATTATGTTTAGCAGCACACTTTGGTTTAGCTGCACATCTTGCTCTTCCTACTCTGAAAGCAATTTCATGTAATGCACCATTGTGTTCTCCTTCTGAAATTGTTTGAAAGGACTGCTGTGGCACAAGAAACACTGTCTACTTGCATACTCTGCCACTGGGATTTGATAAGAAATGGCAGCAAATGTGCTTTCCTCTCTGGTCCAGGTAGTTAGTAGGACTACCGACTTCTATTATAGTTTAAAGGATACAAGTCTATTTAGGATAACAAAAGCAGAAATGTGAATTGAAGAAAAGTATTTGCACTTGCCATGTTGTAAACTCAAAAATTTGTAAGGTTTTTATTATTTTCTCCTACTTTTGCATTTTAGAAACCTGTAAAGAAGCATGCACACAGCGGCATATACACACAGGCAGGTATACTGCTTAAAACTATTTCCTTGTTAATCTAGTTAATCTTACCCTTGAATTTTGCAAACATAGACATTCAAAAGCATGCAACTGTCAGTAACAGGTCTGTTCTCATGTGCTACCATTTTTTTCTGCTTGTAACAGCCTTTTGAAAAGAAGACTGGTATCTTACACTGCTTTTAGGGTGTCATTTCTCGTCACTTCCCTATGAATAACAATTTCAATCTGACTGTCAGATTGAAACAAGTCAAGGGGAGACCATAACCCTTTGTTCAGAGGAGTGGATGCTTTGAGAGGATGAGTGCTGCTGAAGTTTGAGTGACCCACATCCAGCACATCCTGGAGCCTTGACATGGAGGTTCATTGAGTGGAGGCAGCCACCACAGAGCTGCCAGTGAGAAGCAGGATAAAGCCCTACAGACTGTTACAGCCCATTCACAGCAAAGCACCTCTGCTGGCCTGTATAATTTGCAGCCTTGACAGATATGGGCCTGCAGATGCAGAGGCTAAAGAAGCCATAAGGGGCTCCCAGGCAGCTTCCTGTGAGGCCAAAAGGGACCATCTCTCATCTTCAATGTTCTGTCTTCTTTATAATGCTTTGAAAACTCTTTTTCTACGTAGACCAACATACTTGCACACACTTGTACCTTCAGCAAACTCTTTGGCTCCTAATTTCTGAAGGAAAATTAACTTTTCTACAAGGATAATTTCCCCATTTCTGTTCTGAGGATTTTATGGGAAATTATATCCTAGGCACAGGGAAGGACAGAACTCCTCTGCATCTCAGCTTAACATCAACTGGGGAAAAGGAGGAAGGAGACGTTTATCTGGGTATGTTGCTATTCCTGCAGCTGTAGCTGCTAATACAAGCTGCTCAGAGCTCCTGGTAAGGGCAGATGTGATTCCTGATGAATGGAGTGTAGGAAACAGGCAGCCCTGAGGGTCACCACGCTGCTCATCCCCCTTTCTTATGGGCATCTGCATAATTATCCTCCAGGCTCCAAATGCCCTGTGGGAGGAGGGAATGTCCAGCCTGGGTTGGCTGAACTCTCTCCTTGCCTTCCAGCCTGAGTTACCACCAGCTCAGAGACAGCCACTGAGCTGAGCTGCTACAAGGAAGGAGCTGTTGTGCCTCTGCATTAAAAACTATCTCAGTACAGCACACACATGCTTCCTTATTAATGTTTGCCTGCCATAAAGCCCAGGGGATGGATCCCAGCTGGCAGCATGGCAGCATGGCAATATCTCAAGAAAAATCCTGTTCTGTTAATGCCTGAGCAGTGTATATTATTATTATCAACTTGATTGTTACATATTATAACCAATTACAGTTATAACCCCCAACCAATTTAAATTAGACAATTTAGAGGACACTTAACATATTATCATTAAGAAAAAAACTTTAAATAACAACTTTGGCATTAATTTACCTACTTTTAAAAAAATGGGACCTAAAAGATGTTATCATTTTTTTTGTTTTCTCCTATAGCACAATCTCAAACTACCTCTCAGAAGGTTACACAATGGTGGGCAAAATGGGAGCAAAAGTAATTGTAGACCCAGGGCAAAGACAATCTAACTCCAGGCTGAGAAGGGCTGGGTTTTGTGGTGGTGCTGATGCATTCAGGCATCTCTGAGCACTTCACCTCTCCTGTGTTTCATTTTTCACTATTTAAGAGATCAGGAGTTATATTTCTCTTAACTTTATGCTTTTCCTAGGGCAAGCGAGTTAAGACCAGACCCTACCTGTAAGAAAAAATCTGGGGACAGATTTTAAGAGTAACACCTCTCCATTCTCCTCCCCACCCCCCTCCCCCTCAGTAATTCAGTGATGATGGTTTCGTACAGAATGGCTTGCACACTATTTTTCTTGTCTTTTAAAATTCAGAGCAATCCCAAGACTTCCTCCTCTACTAGCAGTGATGTATTCCCAATATCCTCATTAGCAAGCTTTGGGAGAAACAAAGCAAAAAAAACCCTTCAGGAGAGATAAGATGGAGAAGAAGGGAGAACACAGCAGAAGCTCCAGTCAAAAATCTAAGAATAGCAATGATTCAACTCAGGCTAAAAATATCTTCATTTCTAGTGACAGGATCCAGATGTGGAACAAACACCAGTTCATGTCACTGAGCTCTGACCCAACACATGCAGTGAAGAGTGCAAGCAAAGAAATGGCAATTAAGCAGAGTTATAAAACTGATTCATGGGTTCAGAAAGCAGCAGCCTTTCAGTTCCCACGGCAAAGAAACCCATCTAGCTGGGCTCACCCTTAATAAAACAGGCCAGCGCTTTTTATATCCAAAAGCTTTAATAGCTCATGAATGTCAGACAGCCTTTGCCAGAAATTAATCTCTGCTTTGCAAAGTCCTTTCAGCTCTCCATGTCATCTCTGAGCTCCTGAACTCACTGCAGGTTTCCTGATTTGTTTTTGGCAGAGAGCAGAGCTGCAGAGCTGACAGCATTCCTGGCTGGCTGCCCCAGGGCTCTGCCACCCCACTTGAAGGAGCTCTGGGGAGGATAATTTGAGGGCAGAAAAGCAAGGGGAAATTTCTTTTCCTGGAAATAGCTTTGCTGACTTGCAGCTTCCCCATGCTGGTATTATTTGCAGCACATCCGTGGACTGATGCATATGTGTCACAATTATGGTGGGTCCTAATTGCAGGTTGCACATACATCCCATTAGGAAAGGCAGGAAAGGAATACAGCCTTGTGAAACTCACCCTTAGAAAGGCATTATAAGTGAAATTAAAATGCTTCAGCTTCATAACACTCCTGCAGATCTCCCCCACCTGAACTGTGTGCCCCGCCAAGACCCAACACAATCATTTTAATAGAGCTTTGCTTTAGCAACTGTGTCATGATTCTGAGACAGAAAATTTTGAAGAGCAACTGACTCAGACTACAGCAAAAGAGAGAGAGCGCAGTGTCATGAAAGAGCTGTTTGATCATCCTCTATTCTCCTAGGGAAAAAGCATAAGCTTTTTCTGTGAACTTATGCTCTGTCTCTGAACACATAAGGCTGAGACAAGAAGACTGCCCTTTTCCAATGCAGATCTGGGAAATAGAGGACTTTTTTCCGACTTCCCTTAGTTCTGGGAGAAAAACCTCTGGGGCTGGAGGATGATCAAAGGAGCAAGGGAACACAGAGCTCCTTATCTACAAGTCAGGTTGGGACTTGACCTCTGATACCCTAATGCAGTAACCAGATTCAGCTGAATTACATGATGACAACTGCAGCTGTGGCACCCAAATTCCTTTGCATGGAGAGATTTGAGAGACCTGACAGCCTGCAAACTTTAGGGACAAAACAACAAGACAAAAGAGATATTAAACCACTTTGGAGATACTTAAACGCCATTTCTTGGTCCTTTTGGTGACTTTTCTTTTTGCTTGTGACCTTTTTGGGGATAACAGCATCCTGGGGTAAAGGGGGGCCCTTGTGCTTATGGAAGAAAGGCTTAGAATGGGGAGAAAGCAGAGTGCTCAGTGCAGTCCAGTATCTCACAGACTAAGGGTGATGACCACATTTGTTATCAGGGAGGCAGGGCTGTCACAGGTATGTCCATGAGCCCAGATCATTCGTTTTGCTGTTCAAATCATAATAAATTGTCAGTCTTTATGCAGAATGATGCCAATAAAAGCTTGGGATAACCAACAAGATCAACCTGTGCTACCAGGGAATTATTCTGGCACATCCCTTTTTGCTTGTTGGACAAGTTACCTCTTAGTTGGGTACTTAGTTGGGTTCTGCTTTAACAGAACCTTCCATGCACAAGGAACTTGTCTGAAGCTGGCCCTGCCCATCCAGAATACAAGATAGAAACGCATTTTTCGGTTTGCTCCAGGGGTGAAGAAAACCAAAACTACCTGAAGAGAAGGCCTAGGCAGCACACTCCTGCTGCCCTGTGTCCTCACTCTTGCAGAAAGCTGGTGAGTCAAGCCAAGCACGTAACCAAGGAGCTTCACAGACAACTTTATTGCTGAGGTGACTGAGGTGAGACTGACTGATTTCTCTCTTCTCTACCTCTCTGAAACTTACTGGCACTTACTAAATTTCAGGCTCCTTATCTTTGTCAAAGCTGATGAAAAAGGTGGACTTTAGAAGTATTGGGAGGGAATAACTCACTAACAAACTGATAGAAATGCAGTTCCACAGACTTACCATATTTGACATTAGGCTTAAAAAATCCCGTCTCCAAAATTGTTATTACCAAGGTCACTCCAAAACAAGAGTAAAAAAAAGATAAAGCAAAAGTGTCTGAAGAAGTTATGCTAGGTGCTTCCCTTTGTATTTCAAGTCACCAAAATCTGCCCAGTTTACAAGAAAACGTATTTATTAGTATTTTTAGGCTGCACTCCCAAAAGCCTACAAAGCATGGCTCTGTCTGGTGATGAAAACTTTGAGTAACGTTGGAAAATCCATCAATTCTCCATCCAGATTGTGCAAATTTAGCTGCCCTAAACAGTAGCAGCCAAACATGCATTTTGATAATGGTGATTCTTTCATACAAGAACTATATCAAAACTCCTCATAGGTTTTTTGATCTCACAATAAATCATCCTATTTACAGACATTTGAGTGTTTATTTATGGACTTAATTGTGAGCCACAACAGTCATGAATTATATACTTCAACATAGTTTCAATGTACCTAAACATGTCCCTGGTGAAAGAAGAGTGCTAAAAAGCACCTGTTTCCTCATCAAATTAAACCTGATTATACTTCTGTGTCACAAGAACTACATTCAATAGTTCAGTCCTTTAAAATACATAAAAAAACCTAGTGTAAATACCCTCCAAAGTGAATGACCCAAAAATCAAGCAATTTGACACCCTGCTAAAACCTCCAGTATTATCCAAATTCCTCTGTTTAACTTCTCCTCAGTCCCTATTGAAAACTTCATGGTACCTGTAGGCCCTCCAGAAGGAAAATAACTGTCAGAGTGAAGGAAACATGGAAATTGATCTCCTACCTTCTCCATTTTTCGAAGCTGCAGTATGTGAAAAGGTGAATTGTCATGAAGATCAGCCCTTGGTTAGTTGATTTCTTTCTTCATTGTTGCTAAATGGCATCTGTAAAGTTTGGCCATTGTTTCCCTACAGAGCACTAGATGTTACAGCACTATTGAAAATGAAAATTTAATATTAGCCGTGTGGCTGTTTTGAAGACCTGTTTCCATCCCAAGGAATCCTTCCATCCACTGTAGCTGTTTGGAATGCTCCTATGGCACATGCTCATGTCCTGGAACACTCTGACAACTGCTTTGGCAAACAAAGCAGATCAGCCCCTTTTTCTGCAGGAAAAAGGCAGGAATAGTGCTGGAAAACAGCACTGGAAGGAAAGCACAGAGAAGGCCTCACTGATCATACTTGTGGTCAGCACTGAAACATTTCTAGTTCCCCAGCTCTCCCTAGGGCAACAGGCTTAATATTATGCCAGCCCCTAAGACTGCAAATCTAAAGAGTGTTAAAGCTACCATCCAGATTTTCAGGCCCAAATTTCTCTGTCTGCCTTTTAAAACCTAGGGATGGAGGAAATGCTTTGCTAAAATTTTATCAGGCTAAAATTTAGAGGAGACAGACAGCGCTGTGTTCAGTCCAGGAGCCTTAGCGATGGCCTGTGATCCAGCCATCTGCCTGTGGATAAAAACATCAAAACATCCCTTTCCCCAGGCTAAAACTGAAGAAGATAATTTTACAGGAAAAACCATAATTATATCTATACCTACATATATATATATATATATATATATGCAAGTAGACAGGAATGTAGGCCAGTAGTATTAATAATTACTGACTAAGGTCTTTGACACAGTATCATGGGGGAAGAGGTAGAAGCTCAATATAGTCCATTAATCCACCCAGGCAGATTACTCATGGTTGCAATATTGAATTAGCTTCTTCCATGACCTAGATAAACTGGGGAAACAAGTTTCAGGCCAGAAAAATTACCTCTAGGATTTGAGTTTTCACTGCCAGATCATCCAAGAACTACTTTATTTTCGACATAATAGGAAAATTCTGCACTCATTTAGTGCACTCGTTTCACCTTTTTGGTTTCAAAATATTTTGCAAAGTCAGCAACTGCTGGAAAACTTTCGCTCAGGGAACTCTTCACTTATGACTGAATTCAGGTGATGTGTTGTATAGAGACATAAAAGCAGGATACCATAAGCCATGCTCTCTCTCTTCCTGCCCAGAAGCACAGAGGGGTACTACATTGGTGGGATAGAGCCACTTGAGCTAGATGCCAGCCACAACACATTCTCATGATGAGCACACACAGTTTTTAATGCTTTTTTCCATCAGGTGTTTAGACACACAGCATGCAAGGGACTACCAGGTCACCTTCACCTCATCCAGTGCTTGAAGCCTGGCCCTCCACATCTCTGAGAAAAGCCATCTCTGGAGAAGTTGAAAGGCTGTCCCCAGGGTTGTCACGCAATGATTTGCCCTGAAAAATGGTTTCCTTCAATTTCCTTTCAGGTATTGATTACCTTGTGACCTGAAACTATAAACTAGAAATCTATTGCACAACTGCTTTCACTCTGTCTATTCTGGTTGCAGGTACTGCTGTTATCAAGATAATTGTCTAATCTTTTCCTAGCTCCTGCTCAGTCATTTAAAATAATCAAGCCCTGTGCCTTGAGATATCTGGCCTATTCCTCTGCAGAAAGCTTCACTGCAGAGACAATTAAAATTTGGATTTCTACATATTCTTACAATATATGCTGTCAATATTGCTTTATTATGAGGGGAACAAGAAGTCTAATCTATAGAAATTTTGATAAAACATTTATATCAATAGGATCAAGGATTTCAGTCTTTAGGCTATATACTTTACATTTATTCCTAAATGTTTGAAAGTCTCTCAAGTCTGCTTTGGCATCTGTATTACATGTAGACTTAGAGCATTGCAGAACACGCTGGACTTCCTACAGCTGTGCGGTTCTTTGCTGTTCATTTCATGTCAACCATCTACTCAGACCTCACTTTTCTCCCACATGCAGCCTGGTTGAAATCCGAATTGACCACAGAATCAATATATGTGGTAAAAAACAGAGACATCAATAAAAGAGTCAAAACCACAGAGATTTGAAGGCAGCACAGAGTTGGTGTGTTTTCCTGCTAGCTACCTTAAGTTTCCACAGCATTCCTCAAAAATGTATCTACCAAAATGTCCAAGTATATTTTGCTCCTGACTGTTTTGTCTGTGCAAGGAAAAGTGACCAAGAGGCTTTAGAATAATAGCTTTATTTATCTTTCTGAGGTATATACCTGACCTAAGCAGAAAACAAATGTCTGTGTGTCGACTGAAAGGATATTAAATTGTATCTGCCCTAGAAATAATGCTAAACCCACAACTCATAATAGGAGGCTGCCTGAAGCCCCTCTGCCCTCCATCCCTTTCAGGACAGATTCCCAGTCTCCTTCGAGTTGGGTGGCTGTGACTGAGGAGAGTTATTCCTGGTGTGCTCCTTCAAGCTTCTTGTGCTACCCATGGTGAACCTTCCCCAGGGTACAGGCAGAGCTAAATCCATCTGGGCATTGCCGTACAGCTGGTGGATTCCCAAGCTGGAACACAAACACATGCCAAGAGAAGCATTTTAAGAAATGAATATGATTCTGCTATAATTCTAGAGTCAGAATGTAGCTTGTAGGGCAGTGCACTGGGACTGCCTCTTACACTGGTCTCCAGCCACTCTGTCTCTTCAGCTGTTCCCTGTACCATTGGCTACCAGGATTTTTCTTTACAGGTAAAAGGTTCAGCCAACGTTTACAAACAGGAATGCTGTGGCTGGGTTCATTCATTTCCATATGAAAAATACAGACATTTCAGAGCTGAATTGAGAGTTCTGTCATGTCTCTATGAGAGGGAGAAGGTTGTACCACATCTCTGTCAGCCAGCACCATGAAGATCTGCTACCAAGTTAGATGGGAAAAGGATCTGTTGAATGGAGGCCTCTTCTCATGAAAAATTTATTTCTGTCTGTGCCACCTCACACAGATATTAAAGATTCCTAATAAACTCAAAAGCCTCATTGCAGGTTTAAACAGCTCATTTCATCAGTTAGAGCTATGGTCAGTGTTGCACACCTGACTGTCCTGGGCTACATGTGGTGCTGGCAATGGTCGTGTGCACAAGACTTGTCCCAGCAAAGTTACAGAAAGAGAAAAGGCAGCACAAATAATTTCAGTGAGTGTGGTTTTCCTGTTCTGCGAGGATGAGTCACATCTTACCAAGAAATGGGCAATAAAGTAGGTGCTTCACAGCTTCTGCCTTGAGGCTGCCTTTATGCCTACACATAAAATAGGCAAGGTACTGAATACTGGGGGGACCATCCTTGTTTGGTCAAGTAGCATAAGAAAAATGTTCCCAGCTGAACAAAAAGAAAATAAAATTGCAGGCATCAGCTTCCAGGTTTTTCAAGCTGTCTACTTCCATTGTTGAACCAAGAGGCAGAAGATAGCTTTGTTTTGAAACTCATCCCTTGATCTTTGTGCTGTGTAACATGAAAGGCAGAATAGTAGCATGATTAGGTAGACCAAGCCAGAAAAATGCATCAGACTAGAATACAAAAGGCCCTTGGCTAGCTAGAAAATTCAAGGGCTTATATGGGTAGGAAAGCCACAGTTTTCACACAGCAAATTCCAAATGAAAATATATCCTCATCTAAGTGGGTGAAAAGCCCATCATGTGTATGAGAACAGTATCTAATAATTCTGTACTAAACCCATTAATAAAAATCCTTAGTATGTTTGATGAGTTATTACAAGTTTAATTTGTGATGAGTCCAGTAAGAACCAGGCTGTAATAACCCGGGCCTGAATAAACTCCTGAAGGATGCCATGTGATTATTAAAGGCACTTTAAAACTCTTCTCTGACAGAGTTTCATGCTCCTTCTGAGTTTACCAACAAATACTGACAAAAACATGATTCTGTGACCTTATTCATATTTTCAGTTGCTAAAGTTCAGTGCCATTGGGATTAGATATTTATAGCTAAGTTAGAAATACTAGTCTTGCTTACAGTGAAACTAGAAATGCAAACTTTCTTTAAAATTTATTAACAATACCTTTGCTCTTTACAACATAGTTAGCACCACATCCCATTCAGAAATTTAAAATGCTCCTGGTTTCGTTCTTTTCTATGCAAGAATTTTGTATCACCTTCCTTACCCCTCTATTCATGTTGTTTTATAACAATTCATACTCCTTTAAAACTCCTATTGATCCATGAAGAAAATAATGAACAAGATTTCTCCTATCATAAAACTCTTAATATCTGGTGTTTTACTTAAAACTAGACCTTCTGCAATCACATGATGATGTGAACACATCTGCTTTAAAAAAAAAAAAAAAAAAAAAAAAAAAAAAAAAAAAAAAAAAAAAACTTCTCCCCCACAAAATTAAGCAAATAGAACAATGAAAATATTCATATGATAGGCTTTGGGACTTTATTTACAATTGAAATTTTAAGAAGGAGATCCTTTCCCATGCTAGGTAAATAAACATTTGTATTAATGAAAATAAAACAGAATTCTTCTTTTCCTCAGAGGCATTTGGAAAAGAAACTAACTCTGTTGTCTTTGTAAACCACAACAATTTTTTCTTTTACATTAATATTGGACTGCCCATCCTGCACATAATATCTCAACCCTAGTTAACACTGACCATAGGGAAATTTATAATAGAAAGTTATTAGCAAGCTCAGGACTATTTTCAGCTCAGGGTGAATTAGGATGTCTCAATACTCATTACAATAACACCCTGCTAGGTCTGAGTCTTAGTAGCTTATAAAACACTTGTTAATCTTGAGGTGATATACACTTCCTAAATATTATTACCACTTTGTTTACTTCCACATTCTTTGATGATCATCTTTTATATGATAATTTCCTATTTGAGAAAGAAAAAGAATGAAAAGGCTGTTTAATGAGCATGTTAAGCTCGCACATGGCAGATACTGGATGATTCACTCCTCATAGAATTTTATGATAACACCAGGTACACACCTTTTTATATCAGCTGTGTTGAAATATTGACTGTCTACCTACTGCCCAGAAGAACCAGTTTATAAAACTAACTGTAGGGGCAAAGCACTAAAAAAAAAAATCAGTAAAATTCCTGGATACTTCTCATGTGAATTGATCAATAAATAAGCCAAAAGAAATCAATCTTCCAAGAAAATATTTAATGAGGTCAAAGTAAGAACTGCAACTACAGTGCTAAATAAAGTCCAAGTCAGTTTTGATTCATTTCCCATACCCTAAATACACTCAGGTTGTAAACAGAACAAGGAAGGGAAGAAAGGTCCAAGGTAATTTCTGTATCTCTGAACTCATGCCCATAGCCTGGCACAAACAAAAGGTCACATTACCCAGTCTCCTTACATGTGCTACTGCTTGTGTCCTGTAGCTGCTAAGAGACTGGATGTGTGATAATACCCACACAATCCAACCACTCTCAGTGAGACATGGAGGAAATGGTTCTACATACCATACTACAAAGCCCAGCAAACAAAGAAGAAAAATGGGCTCAGCCAGCCAAACTCAGGCATGGTCCCCCCAGTTGGTATCAAGAGCAGTGGGCAGCATCAAACTGAAGAGCTTGTCTGCAGTAAACTGGTGAAATCCTGCCAACAGAGAGTTTTCAACATCCTTTTTTCTGATGTCATGTTTTCCACTTGATTCTCTTCTGCATGGGCAGCCCACCCTCCTGGGACATGACTGCAGTGGGCAAGGAGTCTCAAGGAATACTGAAGAAAATTCATGATGCCTCAGGTCTTCATGCTGGAAAAGCTCTGCTGATACAGCAGTGTGCCCAGCTCACCCCACTGGCCTCCAGGAAAGCAAATGACATAGTTCTGCTCCAGAATGCAGCCACAGGAGCTTGCTGATTTAGGGCCTTTTGCTTGGTGTTGGACAACTTCCCAATGAGTGCAGCCATCAACAGGCAGGCAGAGCCTGGGGTGTGCCTGGCTGCACTGCATCATTATTTTGGGCAGAGATAACGAACCAGTACCATGAATTGGGTTTCTCTTTCCATTGCAGAGTAAAAGATGAAATCTCTCCTGGGCCCTGCCTCCTCCTCAATCCTCAGTGCACATTACCATGGCAGTGCAGCACTGATGGGTGAGAACAAGCACAGTGTGTGAAACTAAAGCCTAAGAAAACTTTTTATTCCATCCCTGCTAATAGCCAGCAGGTGCTGTAAGACAAAGGCCAGGCAACCAGAATGTAACACAGTCCTGGAGAACTCCAGGGAAATGCTGCTCAGGGATTTAGGGACTTTAGGAGCTGAGAGTATGGCTTGTTATTCTCATTTCTCCCATCGTCAAGGAAACACTTGTCCAGTCCCAGAGATAATCCTCTGCAGTGAGAGTCCCACCATTCAGCTGTGGGTTGCAAACAGTAATCTCTCATTTCTTTTGAACCCTCTATGTAATTCTCCATGTTTGTGCTGTGAAGACAACTCACCTTCTGTTTCTTATTTACCTCCTCTGTTTAACCGATGATTTTATATTTCTGTCACACAAACCAGCAGAGGCACAGGTAATCAGGGATGTCTATGTTCTAGTGACCACAGGTACAACAAAATGTTTTTGAAAGCTTTGGGCAAGCTGACATACTCATCCTGGCAGTGTTGCTGTGCTGAATGTGTTTCCTAAAATCTTCTGTACTGTCACTTCCTTGGAAAATAAAGAAATATATCAACTATAACAACTGCCCTACAGCAGGGAAAAGATACATTATTAAAGAAGCAGATGCTGGGTGATCACAGTGTGAGCCTCTGGCGATTTAAATGACCAACAGAAAGGTTGTACAAACAGGATGGAAACTGCCCAGCAAACATTTCTGTTATTAATGCACACTGTGTTTTACACACAGTTCAAGCAGCCAAGAGAGATGTGCCATTGCTGGGAATGTGGGGACAAGCCATCTGCTGAACCCCAACAGCCACCTGAGGGACAGGCACAGGAACCAGCAGAGGTGCTGGGAGCACCAGGACACCCTGCACCACAGCCTGGTACAGCTGCTGGACTATGCCAGAATGGGCTGTGTGACCTCAGAGAAACAAAGTGCAGTTATGAATCTTCTGATGTGCAATGGAGAATGTGATGGATATGTGCTTTATGGGTATACAACCTGGCAGACAGATATGGGAGACTACCTGTGGCTGCCCACCACCACCATGTTGTAATTACTGCTCGTCAACAACCCTTTCTCTCCAAGATCTCTAGAGGTTTGTGTAGGAAATCTCCCTTGAGCCATGACAGGAACATGGCAGTTCTACGTATGGACATCCAGGCTGTGAGCAAACATCAGCTGGGTGAAATGTTCAGGAGACTTTTCCTGAAGGAGCTGAAAATTGTCAAAGCAGAGATAGAGGCCACAACATTTATAAATGACAAAAAGCTGTAATCCTGGCCAAGTTATGCCCCTAGGCAAACCAAGCCTGTACTAGTTTGGCTGTTTTCAGAATCAAACTGCAACACCCAAAGAGTGTATTACAAAAACTTGTGTCCAAGAACTTTGCAACTCTATTTTCTACAGACTCTTGTTGTCTGGATACCCAGTTATTGGTTGTTCACAAATCCTTCTCTGATAGCAGCATGTTTCTTTGATAGCAGGAAGATACTGTCACCACAGCTACACTAAATGCTTCAGTACCGCACATAGCCTGCCATCAGAGAAAGTTGATTTATTCATTTGAAATTAGTTTTGTTGGAATATATTCTCACAAAAAGCCTGATTTTTTTTGTGTAACAAAGCTGATTGCACAGTATTGATGGAGGAAGACATTCTGGCTGCTCTCTTCTGGTTTTACATCATCAGTTCTCAATTGTGCTGCCACGTCATGCTCTTAAAATTAGTGAGTTATTTCAACACCAGAATTCCTTTCATCCCTGTCAAGGCACTGGCATCTGCCATCCCAGTGAGGAAAGAAAGTGATTTTTTGGAGGCACTGAAAAACAATGAAAATCAGTGGTTTCAGTTACCCCTGACCTTGCCTCTGAAGGTAATTTGTCAGCGAGGTCTTAGCTCTTTGATGGTTTGCATCACCTCCTTGCAGCCAGTTCTGATGGCTTTGCCTGGTCTTCCTGAGAAGTGACTGTGTCACAAAAACACTGTTCTGTCCCTGAGTGCATGCAAAGGTGAGGTAGCCAGCACCTGCAAAGAGCAGGAGCCACTGTGAGGGAATGGAATACTTCCAGGCACTGGAGCTTCTGGGCAGGAGGGTTCAAATGTTAACAAAGGAGGGTCACAAGGACTGTGGCTGGAAGAAGGCAAGCATGGGTACTTAAGAAAACAACCACACTTGGGGCTAGTAGGAAGCATGTTTCATCCAGCAAACAGGTTTAACATCCCTTGGCAGCACTCCAGTGTGCTGAAAACTCTGTTCCATGAGATGGCCCAAGCCTTGGCTATTCTCTCAACTGTATTACAAAGAGAACAGAGCAGGCCAGGTCAATGGGGCTGTTAGTAGTTGAGAACATTCAGAAATTGCATCCTCGCTGTTGCTCTAAGCTCCTCCTCTGGCACCCCAGTCACACCAGACCCTCGGACCAGTCTGCAGTGGGAACGATGACAAACACGGGCAGCCAGTGACCAGCTGCCTCACTCATGCCCAGGGCTCCAACAGCTTTTGTTTCTTCAGTCACTTAGGAGTAAAGGAAGCTCAATTTTAATTTTCACAGCTCTTCTTGGAGAAATTCTCCATAGATCAGACCTGCAACCCCCTGGCCAGAGGGACATGGTCACCATGGAGGATCTGTTTGGCTTGGTCCCTCCAGCTCTGTGGGACAGATCTGTAACAACACAAGTTTATGAAAATTTGTCAGCATCAGCCTGAAGTCACACAAAAAAATCTGGCATTACTGCAGTTCCTTTCCCCAAGGGAAGAAGATCAGTGGTTGGACTAGATAAACTCCAGAGGTCCCTTCCAACCCTAACTATTCTGTAATTAATACAACCAGAATCTGTGTCTACCTTGTATTTACAGCTCCACATGATGTTCCAGCTAGCTCCTTTTATTGTAAATTTTAAAACTAATTATTATGGCTAAATCCACACTTCAACATGGGCAGAACTAATGGTCACATAAATCCTATTTATGCTTACAAGATTTTATCACCTGAAGGCCCTTGGCTAAGGGAATTAGCCCATAGGAGGATGTTACATCATTTGGGGTTCTCTGGACAATCTATGAGCTGAATTGTCTGCTAACAATTAATTAGTTGGAGATCCCTTTGGAGGTAATTACCTTCCACTGCCTATTAAGACAACACCTGACAAGATTATTTACCACCTCATTACACCACTTTGTCTAATTCAGCTGCTCTGTTTTCCACATTAAGCACTATTAAAAAACATCTACTTCGTGCTGTTGGCAGACTAAATGATATCCAGGGGCTTCCAGGAACAGTGTAGAAGGATGATAAAACACTGAACAACATCAAACCACACACCACTATCAAGGTACATAAGGCCACATTTTGGCCAAGCACCACAGCCACTGCTGGATATCTGAGATTTAACAGATTTAACTGTCCCCAGAAGGGATTAGCTTGGAAGGGAAAGGAACTGCCAAGCCAGGCTTTCCTGATCAACAAATACACAGTTTCCTTCTTATCTTGGGGATAACAAAGTCATTTTTAGACAAAGAAAATAATTGAAAATCTTGGAGGCTTGAAACTGTATGCCAAAAAATATTTGATGACGGTGGAAAGTATTTTCATTTGATGTCATATTGCATTTACCAAAAATATTAGCTTAAATAATTAAAAGCCATATTGAGCCATAAATATCATCATTTTGGCTTTAAAATATCACCAGATGTTTTAAAATTGAAATACTTGCCAAGGCCAATGATCTTCTGGTAAGAACTTCAGTTTTGATGAGTACTAATTTTTTTAGCTGTTTATTTATTCAAATTCTAAATATATACACACATCTTCTATAAATTAATAATGACCTTCACCAAAGAATCAGTCTTAGATTCTTCAGACATAGAAACAAAGCACCTACAGAAGCTATCTGGGGAATAGTTCATAACAAAATCTGTTTTACTGTATTTGCAATATGTGCTTGGAGATATTTAATGTGCACAATTTATCTTCATAATGTGGTTGTACATTTTGATCAATCGCATTTTATTCAATGCTTATAAAAAGTGAAATATAGTGCATTTTCTAAAAGTCCCAGCAGCCAGTACTTCTATTTCTATCCAGTTTATGTTCACTTTATAAAGACTAATTAATTTCCACTTGAGGGTTAGGGGAAGTAAGCTCATTAATTTATAGGGGTATGCACAGCACATAGCAGCATGCTGATCCCTGGTTAGAATCAGAAGCTTTGAGCAAGCCACTGCATTGAAAAAAGGCCAATATGACAACTGATACTTTCTTGGCCAGAGGTGTTAAGTTTCATTCTGGTTCATGAGGCATTCAGAAAGGACACATGTTTCACTCCAGCTCTTCCTTGAGTTCCACATTCATTTTGGGACTGCAAGGCAAATATGTAATGCTGCAGATGTTCTATTGTTATGTCATGGCTAGAGCAGAGAAATTGTTTGGCATCTTAAGATGCGTAACTTTTGAGTTAGAGATTGAGGCAGAGCTTCATTTGCATTTAAACTACTTTTTCTACATACTTTGGCTATTTACTGCAAATCTACAGTAGGTGAAATATCAACGTTATTCTGTTTTCAATGAACTCCCTGCCAAACTCCTGCAGGCAGTGCTGGGAATGTAGTTCAGAGAGTTTGCTTCTGAGCGCCAGAGTTGTACATCTGATGCAGGAAAATGCTTCTGATCAGATATTTGACCACACAAAAAAAAAAACAAAAAACAAAAAACAAAAAACAAAACCAAAAAAAAAAAAAAACAAAAAAAAAAAAAAAACAAAAACCAAAAGGCACCAAAAAACAAAACCAAAAACAACCCACCAAAGAAAACCAAGCAACAATGACAACAAAATTGTTCACATGGCCAGCTAAATGAATGGACTCCACTTGTAAGTGAATAGTGTCCTCAGAGGTTAGCAAACAAAACTGGGGCTGTGTTTGGCCTCTAAAACTTAGTTACGAGGTAAACTAGCACAGGTCAGTTTTTCATTGTCTCAGAGACTGGCAAATAATCACTCAGATGTGCTGTGAAGCTGAATTACTCAAGATAGTTCTTTTAGTCCTAAGAAGGCCTAAGGTGTTGTTAATGATTATTCCCACATTACCTCCAGTCACCATAAACCTCTTCTAGGTCACAGTCTTGGCAAGACCAAGACAAGATTCCAGGTATTTCTGGATTTAGAACTTAGTCATTAGAGTAACTTACAGTACATCCTTCATCAAATTAGTTAGATCCACATTGCGAGAGATGTTTCACCACGTTAGGATATACATTACTCAAGTCAATACTGAAAATGGGACTGTGAAGTTACTCATCACAAGACAAAATGAAGAGAAACCATCTAAATACCGTGCTTTGCCAAGCAGGACAACTGCAATTTATCCACTGGGAAAAAAAGAGGAAAAAAAAAAAAGAAATTATGCATCCAAAGTACTTTGAGAGTTTAAAGCAGGTATAAAATGTATCATCTGTTAAAGTCACCACGGAGTAATACTTAAATAGAAAAGGCATTTCTTTGGCTGAGGGCTACCAGAGATAATGTCTGAGAGAGAATTCAGGGCACAGACAGACACAGAGAAAAGCACAGGGGGTTCTTTTCCTGTTGTTAAACCTATGAAGGATTCTTATTTTGCACCAAACAGGACAGTTATAGCAGCTGGAAACTTTCATAATGGCTCTGGGTCTGCACACTGTGGCTTTTGTCACCTTCAGATCCACATTTGAATGGTGACAGTGAATCTGCAACAGCCTGAGGAGCCCCAGCCTCAAGCAAAAAAGCATCAATAGTTAGACCAGGACAGACTGAGATGGCATTCCCCAGTCACCCTCTATGAAATCAATTTTACTTCTCCTTAAAAATTTCTACAGGACATGGTCATTGCCCAGTCAATGCCTAAGTTATCCTGCTTAATAATGAAAATAATTTACTTTATTCCAAAATCAGAGCCATCTTTTCATCTTCCTTTGTCTGTGGAAGTACCATATGTACTACAAAACTTATCCTGACTTCATTAAGGAGAAGATCATAAAATACTGTGTTTGCTTAGGGCAATGTTAGACTGTTTAATGAAGTAAGAGAATATTTTGTGTGTCGGAGATTCTCTAATAGAGCTTGCACTGTGCATACCATAATTTATAGACCTCATGGAAAGGGATGGTAAGCATCATTCCAGAAATGTAAAATGAGACAAATCATTGGCAATTAACAAACTAATAGCTCACATAGGTGTCAGTTTGATTTCCTTGGCTTTTAATGATATTATCTAATGAACAGCATTTCTCTTAATTGCCTACTAAACAACCCATGATTATGAACTAATGGTTTTTTACTTTAACTGATTATTTCAAATAAAATGCACCATTTCCTTGCTTTAAAAACACAGTGCTGTTTAGCACTGATGTCTGCAGCCTCATTGATGGGACCAGCTTTGGGCCCTGTGACTCACGTTTACCAGCCAGCCCATTGCTTGAATGGGTCCCTTAAGAAGAACTCAACAGCAGCAGTGGTAAAACTTCAAGGCTATTTCAGGGATATACTGCCCATTACTGCTCACAGCATCATTGCTGGTGGGCTTAACTCGGTTCATTTCACAAGGCTAAATAACAATTTCTATCAGCCCCTTGCTGCCCTTTCAATCAGTCACACAATGGGGCCACATAGACATAGCTGCACTGTCTTATTTCCCAAAGAGCAAAGGCACAGCAGAGAGGTCTTGTCCTCTCCATGGGCTGAATCTCGGCTGCACTGCTGCTGGGGAAGCCCAAGAGCTCTGATTACACTCAGATGTGTTGCTCACTCAGAACTACCTGCTCCCCATGGGATGCAGCACAAGTCCTCAAGGTCCTGGAAGATCTGCCAGCTGGAAGTGGCCTGGCACGGAGCATGCAGGGGAGAGACTGGATCGTGCAAACACCCCCTGCGAGGGCAGGCACCAGTGCTTGGGTTGGGGAGGGCTGGGGGAGCTGGGACCAGCCTCACTGCCTCTGCAGCAGCACAGCTCCTTCACCCCCTCCCAGCAATGGATGCTCTCTGGCGCAAGTCCTGCTGTTTTCTGGTCCTTTGCTCTTCAGCAGATTAAAAAAAAAAAATTCATTTGCAGTAAAACTTTTGGCCTTTTGAAGTGACTGCATATGCTCCATGAAAGGCAGCGCTCAGTAGCTGAATCTGTCACCACTCCTAAGGGGAGCTTTTGGCCCCTTGAGAACTAATCTGATGACCTGACATCTGTAATTGCTGCTCCCTTAAGCTCCAGCAGATAACCCTGTGCATAAATCACCACAGCAATCCAGACAACAGAAAAGCACTGTTTGTTTATTTTTCCCTGCCCTCTAACAGCTCTCCCAGCTTCCGAGCATGATATTCAGAGGAGAAACAGGAAGGTCAGGGCAGGCTAGCAGAAAGGGCTTTTGTAGGGACTTTGGCAGAAAAGGTTCTCATTACTAAGCTATACATCAAAAAGGGAGTTGCACTTGTACATGAAAGTGTTAAATATTACATATGGTGTCTCATTGGGAGCAGTAAGGACTGCTGTGGTTCCCCTTTTATTGTTTGAAAGAATGCTTTCCCTCACAAAAGGCCAGCAGGTTTATGACTGATGGAGAGGGTCCAGGTTGGCTGTCCTGTAAGGCAGAGACAGAATTGCTCCGTTGCTGCAGGGAGGTTTGTGCCACCATGGCAGCAGCTGCAAAGACAGTAAAAACAGTGATAGTAGGTCTGTCTGATGAGTACACAGATTTACTTTTCTTATTAGGAAAATCACTTCTCAGTCACACCTAAAAGCACCAGAAAGCCCTTTTCCCAGGCCCTTGTGGTGCTCAGTTGCTGCTCCTGCCTCTGGGAAGCAAAGGTGCTGGCATCTGTTACCATCACACTCCCCTTTACTCAGTTCACTGAGTTCACTCACATCAATTCACAGCTCCAAAATACCTCCCATCAGGCACATAGGTGTCAGATGCTCTGAAGTTTCAGACTGCTGTAGATTGTATTTGACTCAAGCTGCCACAGGCTGATAAGGATCTCAACAGTTGAGTTAATGCAGAAAATTCAATTCTGTTTTAAGAGCTCATTTCCAGAATAATTCTGTCATTTCTGAGTGGCCAATAACACTAGAAGATTCCAGTGTTTGAAAGCTTGTTTAGGATGAGTTGCCAGTTTCCAAAGTGTAAATGACCTGGATTAATTTCTAACCACTTTCATTCCAAGGATGTGGAGGGAATTGATTGCTAAATCATTAAATCAAGTTCAATTCATAAATTAGTGGAACAAGTGTTCCTAGCTACTTTGATGAGGATGAAAGAGAAAGCAGATTCAAAACTGCATTTTCTCCTTTTTATTTTTTTCCCAAAGGGCTTGTGTCTTGCATGGGAAGAACATATTTACCTTATTTACAAAGATAGTTTGTTCACTGTCCAAATCTTCATGTAGTCCAAGTAATCTCTCTTGTTAGCCTGAACAGATACATTCAATCTAATTCAATGCATCGAGCAAGCTCAGATAAGAGAATCAACATAGTAAAAGGAATACAGACAGAATTTCCACATCAGGATAGCACCTCTTGATCTGTAAGACAGTTTATGTAGCCAAGGCAAGTGTGAAGCAGGATCTGTATTGACAAACCAGCTGGCCAGGACTCTCCACCTGAGCGACCACCTGGAGGGCAAAGTTGAGGGGTTTTGGACTCTTGAGTATGAGCAGCTATGATATCAAAAAATGAAACACGTGATCTAATTATAGATGCAGTTACAGTCATGTTGGTCATCCATAAATCCCTTTCTAGTCAATGTGGATGTCTATATTAGGGGTCCTGTGTAGAAATCACTGTTTCTCTTGGTTGAATATAAGGGAAGCTAGCTCCCTGAGCACATGTCAGGGACTTCTGATGATTCAGAATCAGTCAGATCCTGCTCAACATGTCTGCAGGCACTTCTCAACTCTATTGGACACAAAATCTATAGTCTGTAACTTGCAATCTGATGCTGCAAGAAATTGCCTTTCTCTGCTTTTGTTGCAGCTCATTCATTTGCTCTGTAGCTCCAGATACATGGCGCCTGGGCTATTTACATTTCCCTGTCTGAGTTAAAACGTAAAAGATGCAGTCAGGATACTATTTCTTCCAACCAAGTCAGGGAAACTTTCTCTCATGTGAGGCAGTGTTTGACAATGTGCATATTAAAGTCTTCAGGTCTGTCCTGAATGTTTGGATTTACTGCAATTCCCAGCTGTGCTCAGCAGGACTGCAATTCAGAAAACCAAAAGCATAGAGCATAATTCTCTTCTTCCATCCCAGGCTGATAACCCAGACTGCACCTTTGCTCCATGAGAGTATGTATTTATATGTTTTTTGTATGGCTAGATATTCAATCTGCAAGAGAAACACAGGGCAGAAAATGCAGGAGCTGTCATGAATTATGATGACATTGTTATCACTGGAATCTCTTTGATAAGACAAAACAAGTGTGCTAGGTACCAGACAGATATGAAATGAAAATATGAGTCTGAACCTCAAGGACTTAGAGAGACTGTAAGCAATCATGCCCCAATAATTACCTTTCACTGTACAGTGCATCTGGGCCTGGGTAAACCAATAAGTGTAATTTTGCCCTCAGCTAAGTCACGTCAAGTTTTGCTCATTAGGAAGCTGCAGTTCTGTTTCTGCTTCTTCTACTAAATGACTCAGCCACCTGTGAGTTACCAAGCCACCCTTATCAGCCATGCCTGTCCACTGGGTGGGAGTACTCTGAGAGCTCACAAGGAATTTCTCCAGGAAGTTCTCAGCTCAGATAAAGCCTATTCTCTCCCAACTGAAAGCCATGTCAGAAAGGACACAGCCTAATGAGGATGCTGCCAAAATAACAAATAGGGGATGAATCTGAACCTTTAACAGCAGACAGGATGACTGACTTGGTGACTGAAGATCTGTGGAGCAAAAGCAGGGAAAAGCAGATTCAGTCCAAGGAAGTGCTAGGGCAGCTTCCTCAGATACATCCAAAAGCCCAAGTTTGGACAGGAAGATTTCATGTATTTATGCACAGGAAAGTTTTTAGCTTTCAGAACAAGGGGCCTGGAAGCTTTAACAGAGGCAGAAGACCTTGAGTGGTTGTTTAGAAACAGGATTCTTGGCATACTCTGCTCACAGCACTTTGGAAATTGCCAAGATGAGCATCCAGCATTGTATGGCTGCTCTGTTGCTCCTGGAAAAGTGTGAAATGGAAAAAATCTTTCAGGAAAGAAGGGTAATCAAATTGCTCTCAAATTCATATGAAAGAGACCTCAAATCAGTGAATCACTATTCCTAGCAAGTAGTTTTCAAGTAAGTCACTATTTGGAAGCTTTGGTTCCAGTGACTCAGCAGCTAACCTTTGGTACATAGCTGAGCTGCTGCCACCAGCACAAGGGAGGGGATACATGAGGCACAAGGGATTTTGTGTGACAGAGGGTGCCCTTTGCAAAAATGCCAGTCTGGATGGCAGTGATGACTTCACATTATCTCCCTTAAGGAAAACATGGTAAATACCACTCATGTCACAATTTTAACTAGGGTTTGAACTCCTGAAAATACTGCACATCAAAGCTTGTGCTTCTGTAGCAGCTATAAAATGTACAGAAATATAACACACATTTTCCTTTGTTCCCTCCTGCCTGAGTGTACTTTGGCCCAGTTATTTCTCTATGTCAGCCAGCAATTCATCAGCAGCAGTAAGCAGAAGGCACAAAGGAGAAGCACATGAGGTCAAGTACTCCTGGGTGCCTAGAAAGACATACCCAAAGCTTCCAGAGGGAGCTATAGGACTTGGCATCATTATATCACACAGAGTTTACTGTGTTGGGCTGTGGACCTTTGCCATATGTAGCTCTGTGTGCCAATGCTTGCTGGTTTATTCTGCAATGTGAGCTGCACAGCTGCTGGAACAAACTCAACACCTCCCTGATTTTGTTTCCATGCCCTGCCTATAAACAGAGAAAATGGTCAGACACACTTGGCTTTTTATGAAAGCAGAAAGAAGCCAAGATGAGTTGGATATGAAGTTTTACACATTATTTGGCATCATTACCCTTCCTGTGCAGCATGAAGAGATGAGGTAAAGCATCCTTGATCTGCAGAGCAGGGAAATGACTCTGGTTGGGATGGATCTATAAGGTGTTCCTGCAGGGATGCTGCCCACACACCACTCCCAGCCCAGGGTGAGGGAAGGAGAGGGAGCAACATTATGAAAATGCCCTCGAGATCCAGCTCCACACTGAGCAGTGGAGTCCAGGGCAAGCTGCGCCCATGTCCCCCCCTCCCCCAGCTCTGAGGTCCACGGGACATCCCTTGAGGCTCCCACCAGTGAGAAGACTCATGTAAGTTTATACCCACTGCCTGTGGGTAGCAATCATGTCAGGTCTGAGTATCTCTTTCCAGATGTCAGCACACCAGCTCCCCTGTGGCCAGCCCACTGGACTCCTAGCAGGACAGAAGATATTCCTGACTTCCTGCTGTGTAATGAGCCCCATGAGCTCCTGAAGCCCCTGTGCAGGGGAGAATAAACCTCAGCATTGCAGATGAGACTGAAACCTTCGCTTCACAAAAAGCTCAATTCTGCTTTGTCTGAGAAAGTAGCACTGGAAAAAGCTCTATTTTCTCAAAATTCCTTCTGTGCATGAAATGCTCTAAGCAGTATCTTGCAAATGTTGCATTTCAGCATCTCACCAACTATTCAATTTTTATTTCTTTTTTTCCTCTCCAACCCTTTTTAAAAAAACATCTCTGCACACTGAAGATTAATAAGCTGATTTGGGAACACTGGTGATACATGGCAATCTTGAGTCAGAGGAAAAACTGTTCTGCTTGTGGCTCATGCCATTCTCTCACTGAATTTTCCTGCCCTTCAAGAGAGGCATCATACAAATGAAAAGATTGAAACCACATAATTTGTGTAGTATAATAACAGGCCTGGATGAATATTCAAGTTAAAACAGAGCACTGATTTTGGCAGAAATAATCTTATTAACAATAACAAAGACATGTAATGTACATTTATCATTATTCACAGCCTCTAGTGCTTTCACTCTGCTCACCTTCCCGTCCACATCTGAAAAAAAAGCAATCTAAATTTATATTGATTCTGATTAACTCAATAAAATTTTAATCCCTATGAAGTGTAGTCAAATGCAGGTTGTATGTCAGTCTTCACTTGGCAGTTGCATGCCCTTGTTTAGTAAAATCCCAGGAGCACAGAGCACTCAAAGTTGAGTTTTTTCCCATTTTAATTTCTGGTGTATGACAAATGAGCCTGGGAATTTCACCGTAACGATCTGGCCAATTTACAAACTCTTCCAAGACAGTTTTCATGAACTGGGTTTTTACTCTTCTATTATGCCATCAGTTGTTTTTTCTAAGTGCCTTTTTTTCTTTTTTTTTTTTTTTCTGAAAATTTTCCAGTAAAAATCCATTCATATTTATTTAGGGAATATGGATGCCTTCAATGCAGACTTCTACCTCTGTGTTAATCATTGCTTCCTCATTTCAATCAGCACAGAGGTACAGTCTTTTAGGATTTTGGCCATCTCATTATAATGTAAATACCTAAAATGAATCAGATGAGCCCTTGAAGTCCCTATTTGTCTCCAAAAGCTTAGATAGAGTCTTCATCAAAGTTGTGTACAGTCAAATCAGGGTAATCACAATACCATTGCTCATATTTAGCAGCACATATCCATTTTAAACACATAGATATATGCATTTCTAATTCTAGTTAATGAGAGTAAATGTTTTTATACAAATATATTTACGTTAGCAATCATCAATAAAATAATATTTCATTCTTTTACCAGTATTATCAAATACAATGCAATGCATCTGAACCAACTGAAAATCTTTCCCTCTGCTTTACTGAAGGTTGAGATGGTCCTTAATGGCTTTTCCTAGCATCAAATATTTTACTCTTTAATGGGATTTCACAGCTATATTTTTTAAGTATTTGTCATTGATTCATTGCCATCCAAACCAGACTGAGCTATGACAGGGATTACCATGGGCTGGATCAAACCAGCTCCTGTTGTTATCAGCAAGGAGGAAAAGGCTCCTGGTTCCACTTGCAATGTGTGTTCTGATGTCATACACGTCCAGAAGCACAAGCATAGCCTTCAGTTTTCCAGTAACACACTGGAAGGTTAATTAATTTACCTGACCTGAGTGGAAACAAACCTGACCCTAAGCTCTGTTTCACTGCACAATTAACTTATTACAGAAATAAGAGTTTGTTCCACTAACTCACCTGACATCCCTTGTTTGCAGAAATGGGTTTTCTTACACAGTCACACACAAAAAAGCCATCTGTTCACCTCTGTGCAGAACAAATATACCTGATAACTGCATTAGGCTAGGGGTCAGTCTACTTAGCAAAGCCTTAACAAAATAAATGTAATTGCTATTTTTATGCAAATAGAATGCAGTCCTAGATTAAAATGGGACGGGGATTAGTGTTGAGGTTATTTTAATATTTGCTCTAGCCCCTTTTTCCAGATTTCGTCATCTTTTTTCTTTGAGGCTTTTAATGCTCTCTGTTGCCACCACCACCCACCACTCATCAGTGGCAGTTTAAACCTTCAGGCTTTGTCCTGGGGAAGAGGTCCAAAGCTCCAGTTACATCTGCTGCTGGGTGAGACCTGCAACCTCCACAAAGACATGGGAAGAAACATTCATTTCTCCATAGCACGTAGTTGAGGTGCAATTCACTCATCTAATGCCATCCTAAAATGACACAGTCAGAGTTCCTGAAACTTCTCAGCAATTATTTGCTTACCAGAGGCTCAGCATTTTCCTGTTACTTATTCTACAAGCTTGTTTATAATGTCAATTAATCTGATCACATGGATGTCAAGTTCTAGTCCTACCTAAACCCCTTCTATGAGCTGGTGGGCACTCCCAAAGCAAGCACTCATTACACTTTGAAGAGAGTAGCCAAGGAATGCAGAGTCAATATGTTCCCACCTCTTTCTCCAAGTTAAACTGGGACCATGGAAAACTAGTCTAGAGGAGATGGCTAACTGTCAGATAACTGGAGATGCATGAATACACTCCCACCAGCTAAGCAACAGGGGCAGATAACATCCTGTAAGGATTTAAGAACAATTGAGCTTTCCTACTAACAGCATATGGTTGCCAAAGATCTTTCTGGGTTTCATAAGTAGGTGAGAGCTGAATATAGGGAAAGGAGCCCAGAGTGGAGGGAGGATCTGCCACCTGCTTCCTCCCAGCCTCTGATCTCACATATTTATGTTGTGAGCTCTCTCTTGCATGGACCATCTCTGCTACCACAGGTACACTGTCTGCTTCAGGGAGATCCTCTTCCTAGAACAGACATGTACTCAAAGCAGTACAGTGCTTCAAATTATTAATGATTCTGATGATAATGATGACAATAGACAACAGTGCACTGAGAAACTTTGGGAGAAGAGTCTTTGGCACATAGGCTACTACTGGGACAAGGTTGTTGCATCTAGCTTTTATCCCGAGTTCCTCCAGATGTTCTTAACATCCTTGGGTCAGATTTCACCACCTAAAACAGACAACAGAGCCTGGAACACCAACACTGCTTAGTGCCAACAAATCTGTAGTGTAACACTCATCAGGATCTCAAAACTGGGCTGACCTGTGGGGAAGACGCTAGTACTGCTCACAGGGCAGTAACAAAGCTCTGGATCTTTGAAGGATAAAAGAGGATACTTTTATTTTCCAACAGGGCTCTGGGAACAGAGAAGCTTTTATTCTGGAGCCTTATTATCTTATAAAATTTTAGTGACTTTATTGCTGTGGATACTCAAGAGGTTCAGGCTTGCTACAGAGCAAGTTCATTTATATTATCTTATGAAGGGTTTTTATTTTTATATGGCTTTTGACCTCAAGTCTAAAGGAAATGTCAAGCCCCACAGTAATGTGAGGTCCAGGGAATGCAGACACGTCAGACATTTCCATATCAGCTGCAAGACCTTTAGCAGTACACACAGACAGGCGGGGCTCTCTAGCACAGTGTTAAAGATAAGGAACAGACAGATTGCTTGTCAGCAACAGTGGAGAGAAAACCTTACCAGCAACGTTTTTCTTTCATCTGCCCAGGGGTGACAAATAAAGCATGAGCACACATCTGAAAGAGGGGAGCCTGGGGAAAGGTACAGACTGGCATCTGAAGGTGGGATCTTTCAGCTTTGCTGTATGAGCTCAGAAAAAAAAAGTTCTCTGTTTTGGTCCTCACAGTTCTGTTTGAGCATTCCTTCTGTTTAGATAACTCCCTCCTCCAGCAGGAAGCTTTTGCGGCAGTCACCTACAGCTTTTGCTTTCTGGAAATAGATTCAGAAAGGAAATTGTACTCTACCAAAAGAAGAAAATGTCTTAGACCCTAACACTATACCCCTGTAGCCTTCCCCTGGCACTGCAGGTGCTTCTATGCCATGACCTGACCTTGTAGCACTCAGCTCCCCTTCAGAAACAAACCTAAACCTCACACTGCAATGTAGCTGCAGAATAAGTAAATCATTAAGAACCAGGCTGTTTCTGTCCTGTACAGAAAACAATTAAGCTGGGCTTGTTTTTTATTGAACAATACCCTGAAGTCCCAGTTCCCACTTGCTGCAGCATTATCCTCTGATCTGCAAGCTGTCGACTGCTCTGCTTGCTGCCCTCCGAAAATTAAGAGGCCACGTGTCTGGAGTCACAGCAGGTCTCCCCGGGGAGCTGAGTTACCAGTTTCAAGACAGCCATGGAATTAGCAGGCAGCCTACCACCATCACACTGAAATCAGAGGTTGCTTTAGAGAAGAGTTTTCGTTCCAGGTCTTCAATGCACTTGGCAGTCAGTAACTTTATTATTTAATGAGGCAACAAGGCCCTGAACATTCACATTTCAGAGAGGCAAACCATCTCAGACATCCTGAGTTCCTAAAATATCTCCACAGCTCCTAAATGAGAGCAGGGCTCCAGCTTCAAACACTGTGCTTGTTTTCCTGTCTAGCATTACAGCTCAGGGAATTGAACAAACAGGTAGCAAGGTGTGGAAGGAAAGCAGAGGCACTCCCCAAGGATCCTGGGCAAGCTCCAGGCTCCTGGCAGAGGGATCCCCTCTGTAATGGGGCTGCTGCAGATAGACAGACCAGACACAGCATGGGAAAGCTGGCCCCTGCACTATACCTGTCTCTCATCCTGGCAGAGCTAAGGTCAAGAAAATGGCCTTGCAGAGGGGGAACTCAAGAAGAAAATTAAAATGGGAGTCAGAAAAAGGCAAAGTCCAAAACATAGAAAAAATGCAATGGTGAAAAACCTTCTGGGACTGTTAAAATGGCAAGTTAGTATTGTTGAAAGGAAATTTAATCCTTGTTTGGGGTTTGTACCAGGATTTTTGAATGATGATGATAATGAGGCTTCCTCCCAAATACCCAAGTGCAGCAGACACACCATGATTTGTTGTACATGGGGAAAAAGCTCACGTCTCCTCACTCGCTGAGGTTCATTACTTACCTTTCCCACACCAAGGGGCTTTGTGAAGACTGACTGGCCCTGACAACAGGACAGGCTGACAGGATTAAGTGACATTTTGAAATCTTTGCCGCAAGGTGAATCCCTTCTCAGCATGCTGAGAATATAGGCAGATTTGGAGCTGGTTTAATTGACAAACACCCCAAAGGATGATTGTTACATGCTCACATCTGTTGCTATTTATGTGTGTGCATAGTGATGCACATGTAGACTTTCCCTCTATTTTTCAATAATCCTGCAACCCAAACACTTGCCTTGCACGAGATTTGCCTCATTAGCAGATGTCTGCTGAAATTTATTAGGAATGACATATTTTTTAATATTTTTACTGAGATATTTATCACTTTCCAATTTAATAGATACCATCTGGAAAATTATTACATATTTAGAAAACTAAATTCTGTTGCTTGGAGCTTTCTTGTATGGAGAAAAGCTACAATAAGAAAATCAGATTATGGACCCAGAGAAAATGTAAGTCTTCTTCCTCATATATAATACGATTGTTCCAACCTCTAATTTTTCATCCCTTCCTAATTCACTGAGGGGCTACACTTTGACTGCTTGATTCAAAAACTGACATGAAAGAGGTCCATGGTACAGAAAAAGATCCTGGTGAGGGCAGGTTTAACAGTCTAGTTAATCATGGGAACTCAGTTCACTTCTGCAAAGTGCTGTTTTATGGATTTTTTCCTTCTACAGTGAAAAAGAACTTTGCTTTGCAAAGTGACAGATAAAGCTGTTTCTGAGCAGATTTTCTCTCTTCTGAGAGTCTGTAAAAACCATACATCTTCTACATCAAATGTAAATCAGTGTTTATGATCACTTAATTGTTCTCTGTTTCTCCCACTCAGCCTTTAAACCTCTTTCCTTCTTTGACTGCTTTTCTTTTCTTTTCTTTTCTTCTTTACTCGACTCCCTCTCCCTCCCTGTCACCCTCATGGCAAAGGTTGTGTGTTGGGGAAGATGAATCAGGGAAACCTTATAAATATGATTGCTTAGCAAAATATTCTGAAAATATGAAACCTAAAATCGAAATAGAAATAAAAGCTTACTTTGAGTTGTAGGGTACCAAGTCTTAGTTACTATATAACCTGAAAACAATAGCCTAGCCAGCTGAAGGAGAATCCCTTTTGATTGAAAATACCTTTCTGCTGGCTAAGGGATCCAAAGATCAATGTAGCAAAACAGAAGTCTAAAGAGTAGTTTTTAGAGTTTAATATATAACACAATATGGTAATATAGTAGTTCTTATAGGCTGTATGTAGATTCTATAGGATATTGTGTCTTGTGTTGTTTGGTCACTGTAAATTAGAATATTCATCACAAAAGGAGATGTATTGTAACAAGGACCTCTCTCTCTTACCTCTTAACTCCTCTCTTAACTCCTCTCTTACCTCTCCTCTTAAGTCTTACCCTTCCTCTTCCCCCTACTCTTGCTCTCTCTTGCTCTCTCGCTCCCTTCTCTCTTAGCTCTCACCCTCCTGTTCTTTCTCCCTCTCTCTTTGGGATTTCTCTTCAGCTGAGGCTGGTGGCTGAAGGCAAGGCCCTTTTCCCACGGCCCTTGCAATAAAACCACGTGTTCTAGAATATACAGGTTGGCAGAATTCCTTGTCCCAGCCGTCCGCAGATTCACCTACAGTTGTGTGTAGTGCAGACAGGTCTGACCTCACAGCTGCTGAGACTTCCATTTCAACTCCTTATTTCATGATTAACAGAGCAGGAAACCATCTTCCATGAGACTTTACCTGTTTTTCTTCCCTTTCTGCCCTTCCCCAGCAGCAGCCAAGCCCCCAGTGTGCTACCTTTAAAGGAAAGCTCACCCCTTAAAGCAAGCCTTGGATCAATCACTCCATTTTAAACACTTTTAGTCCATACCATCACTATACCTCAATGTTGCACTCACTTGGGATGGATTAGAGTGAAACAACACTGAATGTGTTTGTAATTATACATATGTAGGATTTATTGTAGAACAGTTTGCTTGCACAGGAAAACAGGTATGTAGCAATTTAGATTGCTGGTATCTACAGTAATATGACAATATCAAAGCATAAAAATATCACTTCAGAAAATAAGAAAGCATAAGAAAGAGAAGGAAATGATAAGAGCAGAAAAATCTCACCACCATTGGCCTTGTGAAGAGGTTCAGCTGTTGCCATTTCAATGTTTGTTGGTCAAAGTGATGGTCACAGTCTTAGCCAAAGTGATAGTTGCAGACTGGATCCATCATGTGGTGAGGAAACCCCCAGAATACAAATTCTGTTTGGTTTATATTCACTCAGGCTCAAATAGGAAGGCCCAGATATGTCCTCTGGAGTAGGGAGTTTCAAGTGGGTCGAACACATAATTGCTGAACTCAACACATAATGTTGTGGATCGAGATATTTTGGGAGTCTTTGACACCTTCCAAGAAGACACAGGTGCCTGTTACACCAGTGCAGTTCAGCTCATTATGGCCCATGGTGGCCCATCAGCAGAGACAGACACCTCCAGGCTCCATGAGAGTGTTCTGGTACTTCCCTGGCAGGTGAGTTAACACAGCTGAGTTCACTGGAGTAAGGACAGAGACAATTCCCCACTACACAGGGTTTGCCTCTTTCCTGACCTCATTCCACACCAACTCCTGTAGCCTGAGGAGGGCTGTGCTCACCCTCTGTGCCTCTGCACATCAGCAGCTTCCCCCTGAATGTTTGAAACATTAGCATTCCAGTCTCTCTTCCTGTATCACTTGTGGATACGTTCTCCTCCCTAGACCTGGGACGATCGGACAATAATACCTCCTTTATCTTATCTCAAGTTCCCATCACAATCCAAATTCCAGCTATTAGGCATATTTGGGGAGGAGTGGGCTTGAGTGCTCACAGATGTTCAGCTGCGTCTTTGTAGTTTGCTATGGTGGGCAAAAGTCCTTCAATGGTTGTAGAAGGTTTAAGCCATTAACAATTTCAGTCTTTTATACATGGCTTACTTCAATTCACAAGTCTTTGCAAATAATTATAATGCACCAAGTAAGAGCCACAGACTGACACTCGGAGATCTGTGCAGTCTCACCATTTGTCATCCAGCCTCCTCCAACTGTCTTCCCAGCCAAAGGCTAGAACAGAAATGGTACTTTATTAAGCCCTAGAACAGAAATGATGCTTTATGAAGCTGACCTAGATGTAGATCAGTAAGATGGTGAAATCTGTAACAGAGTAAGAAAAATGAATGAACTCAGTGAGCAACTCCATCCAAACCCCAGCCTAAAGAGCCTCCACAAAGATGGCAAATTGAATGAGATTCATGGCATTCAGCTTCATACCTGGGGCACTGAGGGCTGTGAAGGCCAATCAGCCCACTCAAATCACTGCAAGTACCTCTGAACTTCCTCTGTGTGGTCTGGGAAAAAAAGGAATGGGGTGGAGGGTGGGAGTGATTGGCACCTTATCAAAGGAAGAGAATGCCAAGCAGGGGAAGGATCAAAAGAAAATGCACATCATTATTTATGCTGGTCCTTCATTCCTGATTGCAGAGAAGTATCTAGGGGGACTAAAACCCCTCTGGGACAGGGACTGTGGCCTAGATTTGCAAATATACAGAAATGTTGAATTCCCACTGACATTTCTTTGACCATTAGAGCTTAAATATGTAACTTTGATGTAACTTTGTGCCTCCACCTGGAAAGCCGAAGGAAACATTCCCTGGCAAGGTTCTCAATTTTCCATATTGTTAAATTATTACCATAGTGCTGGCAAACACCTTCTCTGATAATCCCCAGACATGGGACAGGCTTGCACATGGAGCTGATACCACAGTCAACACACAGACTGGATGTGGCCAGGCTACACCATCTGAAGTTTGCCTGGAAGACATGGGCCACCCCTCAGCAGCTGGGCTCAGCATCAGGGAACAGGTACAGGCATTGTGCCCTCATCCTCATCCAGGCACGGGCATTAAGCAACTGGCCAGGGCCACAAAAATCTGTGGCAGGAGAAGAAACATTGTGTCCGGGGCCCTTGCTACAGGCGTTTCCTCTCATAATGAAGCCAGAGCCAGACCTGTGTGGTACCCCAGCATCTCCAGCCCTCACTCCACCCAGAGCTTCAGCAGGAGACTTGGACTGTTTAATAACAAAGTTTTGCTGCCATTCCAAAGTAAAAGCTGGAGAAGCCCTAATCATACACAAGTGAAAAAGCAAATACTTCACTGCCTTATTTATAACCTTGTTATTAGGAGGAGTCAAAATGATTTGTAAATGCACTTTCTCTTCTGCAGATGGAACACAACACACGTAGGATGATGCTCCTCTGGCTTCAACAGTGCTGGTCTGCTTGCTCTGCATGTTGAGTTTTGATTCCTGAGTGACACAAGGCATAAAGGAAATAGATGAAGAATTCATACCCACTCGCCCACTTAGCTGAGCTCTAGCCTAGAGCAGCTCTTGCAGCAATAGCTGTACTTGTCCCTGCTTCACCCTCTCAGTGGAGTACAGCACAGCCAAGGGCAGGGAGGTGTTGTAAATAAAAGGTGAAGCAACCAGGTCTCAATTCCTGATCTAATGTTTGGGCCACTTACCAGGACTTCTCCTCATAATTTACCTAGAGAAACCAGGCTAGTTTCATCTGAGTTGTTCTGTTCAAACAGTTTGGATTCAGGTTGCCTTTGGGCAGCTGAAATGCAATGTAATGTGAGAACAGACAGTATCAGTTCAATGGGAACTGTCTCTTCACAGCCCCCTATGGCTCCCATGGAAATGACCCATCTGACCTTTCTACCACCACTTCACTCCAAATTTCATCTTCTGTTTCCTTATTTGCCCTCACTGAGGTTTCACTCCCCCATCTCCTTCTACCACATGCTGGTCTGGAGGAACAAGAGCCTTGAATTAACACTGATGCTCTGCTCTTGCCCATCTTTCCTCCCTAGTCCACTGTAGTTGTGCTATGATGTAAAGACTTCCACTTCTATAGCTCCCTGCCAAGCTGGTATTTCCACTCTGATAGACAATGTGTAAAACCATGTAAAAGCTCCCTTGCTCCTGAAAGCTCATAGCAATTAACTGTCTACTCAATATTCATATACCCATGATCCTATAGAAAATGGCAGAATTACCAACAATTTGTGCCTCTTGCCTTGACTGCAGTGCTCCCACCCATGGAAAATGATGGCTTCTCTCCCAACCACCATTGGTCCACAGTGATGCAGGCAGATAAAGGTGCACACTGTCATGGTATTCCCAGGCCACTGAGACTCACATGCTGGTGGGGCAGGATTGTGTCTGCAGCTCTTACCTAACACACACCAGCAACAGACTCCTTGGGAAATACTTCCTCCCTGCTGCCAGACTCCATCACTATATATAACTCCACTGTTATCTGTGAAGTGTAGAGGAGGCAGAGTGAAAATCTATCAACAAGAGTATTTTAACTCTATGCAAAAAATATCTTTCAAAAAGTAATTTTTGAGGCTGTGGGTGGTAGCAGTCTGTTTACATAACATGTTATTTTTTGATTAGCAGCTGATTAATAATAACCAAACCTGATTGTAGAAGCAATCATTTTATGAGTGGACTACTTCCAAGCATGGTTAAAAAATGGGTTCAGGTTTTGTATTTAAGGCTATGCCACATGTTTTACAAAAGGAAATGTGGGGAGAATCAACAATGCTCAGTGTTCAGCTGGAAAATGAAGAAAATGGGGCCAGTAGACAGGCACAAACTAGCAGTCTTGGCCATTTTGCAGGTACTCACACATACACACAGAGCAGGATCTTGGGGACAGGGTTTCCACAGCCACTTCAGGAAAGAAGGCAGGATGGAGATTCATGGATACAGCAACATTCCTATCAGTACCTCTGCTGGTATTAATGGCAAAAGACTGGTAAACTGCTTGGCAAAATCTTCCCATTCATTTTGCAGCATGAACTGAGCTACTGAGCAAACACTGCTGCACACTGTGAATAGCTTGGCATTGGGAACTCAATTTGTTCATTCAGGACAGATGGCTGGTTTGGGGCTTTCCTTGAACTGAGTGCTGGAGACTTTTCTTCAACTGAGTGCTAGAGTTAAAACAAGCCTGTTGTAATAAATAACACCTGATGTGGCAATAAAGCTGGCCTGATTTTTGTTTCCTGATAAAACTCCATCCATTTTCTCTCCCTCCACTGCAAAGAATTTGCAGGATCTGTCTCTCTGTGGCTAGTTTTAATTTCCCAGTAATGTGATTGCCTTATAAAAAATGAAATGCTGATGAAAAATATGTGTATAGGATTTGATGTGTGTGTCAGACTAGAAAATTCACTGCATCTTTCTCTCGTATTTATGACATGATTGTGTTTCGCCACCTCTACATAGCATTCTCCACATTTTATGGCTGAGTCCATACAACTCCCATCAAATTGGTGGGAGTTATTGGTGTCCTTCACACCTCAAATAAGTAATCATATTAAAGGAAACTCATTCCAGTATACAGAAACTTTATGGCAGCATAGGATACCCATTATCTCTTCTTCCAGGGACATTTTCCAGTAGTAACCCAAAGCATAAACAGAAGGTTTACATGCAGGGAGTTGAACTCTGTGCTCAGGTATAGGCAGTAGCCTGTGGTACAGCTCAGACCACAAAAATTCATTTTCTGAGTTTAATGCTTTTGCTTAAAAGGATGTTTTCTAGGTCAGACACCAAGTAGGCAACATTTTGGAACCTCCCCCGAAATATTTGCCCTAATTTCTCTAAGTCATGGCTGTTGCCTGAAGTCCCTCTTCTGTACCAGGAAAATAAGTAGATCTGCATTAAAGAGCAGGCCCAAATCTGACCCATCACCTCTGCTGTCTCCCTTAGAATTGCTGAATCTGAAAAAAGATTTCTGAGATATTTGTCAACAAGAAATGAATGGACAAAAACTCACTATAACTTATTTTGCAAGTGTATCAAAATATTGTCAAAACATTTCCAAAGAGGCACCCTGCAAAATTCATACTTTCTTACTGCCTTTTCCTAGGTGATTCCCTGAGAGAGACAAGGGACAGAAGCAATAAAGAAAAACCTTGGATACCATCCTCTGTAACCTTGTTGTCTTTGATTTCAGATCGTAACTCAAGTCTGATCCGTAGCACTGCAGATGACTGAGCTCCTCATACAGCACCTTCTCCATGAAACCCAAATCAAATAGCCTTGAAATGAGAAGGTCTCACTTCTCAGTCCATGTGTTGCACAAATGCCAGAGCCAGCCTAAGCACCAGCCTGCACCAGTCAGCATCAGCTGCCCTGCCTGTGTGGCACCAGCTCTGGTTACTGCCAGGGACAATGTCCTGGCTCTGCTGATGGCTCACATATGGCACTCTGCAGCAGAGCAGCCACTACTTTCCTTGTGCTTATCCCACAATGACACCAGCAGTGATCCTAGAAACACCAAGTGACTCACAGAGAGCTTTCCTGACCAAAGTGCCCACTTACACAGCCGAGAGTTCTAAATTTGATTTGGGCTGATGATAAGTTGAATTGAGCCAGGAGCATGAGCTGGCAGCCAAAAGGGCCAACAGTGTCCTTACTATAAGCTGCTTTGGGCTGTGCCTACAGTCAGAATCATGTTGTCAGAGAAAAAAATCCTACGTACAGGCATACTGCAACTTTTTGCACTAAAATGTTGATTTTGGCAACATTTTAATATGAAAATCTTCAGCTCTCATCAGGCTTAGATGTGTAAGTTTAGAGAGTTGCCAAACTTTCTGTGTAATTGTACAGCTTTTCAGTTCCCAGGTTAGTACAGGTTAGTACCATTTTATGCCATGTAGGTACAGGCTGTGCTGTGCACACTGTCCCAACAGGCTGTGGCAGGGCAAGGCTTCCTGCCTGTCTGGGCTGGCAGCTGCAGTCCAGGCACTGCCTGAGCAGACTCTCTGTGCCTCGTGTGGAGCCCACTCTAGGCTTTGACTTGCCCATGCTGATGTGGGACTGAAGAAGAGGAATATATTTAATCCATATGATGGTGGTGGTGTTCAACCCACAGGAGGAACAGAGGAGGAGGTGAGATGCTAGCTGCTAAAATTTGCAGACAAGACTCCTAGAGGGAGGAAGCAGAGATGTTTTGACATCTCTAGGGAAACTAGGGGAAGCACCTTGGGGCTGAAATGCTGCTAGAGCTCCCAAAGAAAAACATGGTAACCCCAGATAATGTACACTGTAGAAAGGCTATCCCAGATCAGTAAAACAAGCATTTAATTTAGAGTCTAGATCAGCAGATCTGAGGGACCACCCTGTAATTCAGCATAAGTTTGTGAAAAAGGAAAGCTTGGGCATTTTCCCAACAAGATTACAGATCTACACACTATATTCTCAGATATTCCTGAGGCACTTGAATGTTATGCAATATTGTACCGGTTTTGCCTGAGAGAGTTAATTTTCTTCATAGTAGCTGCATGAGGCTGTGTTTTGAAATTGTGCTGGAAACAGTGTGGTAATACAGGGATGCTTTGTTACTCCTGAGCAGGGCTTACAGAGAGTCAAGGCTGTTTCTGCTCCTCACCCCATCAAGGGGGCTGGGGGGGCACAAGGAGCTGGGAAGGGACACAGCCAGGACAGCTGACCCAAACTGACTCAAGGGACATCCCACACCACGTGCTTAGCTCATAAAGCTGGTGAAGGAGGAAGAAGAAGTGGACATGTTTGGAGAGATGGCATTTGTCTTCTCAAGTCAGTTATGTGTCCCTGCTTTGCAGGGGATGGCTGAACATCTGTCTGCCCATGGGATGTGGTGAATGAATTCCTTCGTTTGCTTTGTTGGAGCATGTGGATTTTACCTTACCTGTTAAACTGTCCTTACCTGGACCCATGAGTTTTCTCATTTTCACTCTTCTTGTTCTCTTCTCCACTTCACTGGGGGAGTGAGTGAGCAGCTGTGTGGGGCCCAGTTTCTGGCTGGGGTTAAATCACAAGTGTGTTCATCAATCAAGATGCATGACAGAAGTGTACACATCAGAGAAGTGGTCACAGCACAAAGCATGTCTGAGTTCATGAAGCGTTTGGACAATGCTTTCAGGCACATGGTGTGATTCTTTGGGTGTCCTGTGCAGGGCCTGGAGGTGGACTCAATGATCCTGATAGGTCCCTTCCAACTCAGCTATTCTATGATTTTGTGATAATGAATGACATGATACATTCAAGGCCGGGTCACATACAGGTCTTCAAGTGTGCCCAGGCATCAACAGTGCCAGGGAAGACTTGTTTGGTGCAGGCTCCTGCAGAGATCAGACTCTCAGCCAGCACTAAATAAATGCTTTCACTGTGACAAATTTGCTGTGAAAATATGCAGCATATTATTACAAGATCAGGCAACTAGCAAGCAAGCAAGAGAATGTTTTACTTTTCAAAGTGATCCAGACTGGTTGGTAAAATGGCCAGAATTTAAAAGAATGCATTTGAATATGGGAAACTTCATTTTAAAAGCAGCCTCTTTACACTAGATAAAGAAAGCACATTTCTAAGCATAGCATAGTAAGATCGATGGTTCTTTGACAGCAAAGCATTAAAATGTCCTGACATCTGTTGGGTGTCAGAGAACAAAAGTTAGAGCTGTTAGAAATACTCCTCAGCATGTTTTAAACTTTAGTCTGAAGGCTGAGATCTGCTGAGGGATCGCGCTCCACTGCACAGTCCTCCTTGACATTCCCGAGGCAGCCGGAGGAGCAGAGCCTGTCTCAGCTCTCACCATCATAAGTGCCCCAACATTACCAGGAAATCCATGGCCTTGGACATACACCACACCAAAAGATTCGTGGGGAGTTTTGGACAGACATGATTAAGTAACATAGCAAATAAAAGAGATGCCAGAAGATGGAAAGTGTATCTGCTGGTCTATTAGTCAGTGTATCTCTGACTATTCAGAGTGTGGTATCAATATTTGGATTTGCAAAGGTCTCAAAGGAATAACATTAAACTGACAAGAGAGGTCTTACACCAGCAACATTTTAAACCTAATTGTGATTTGATCTATTTATTCTTTCTTTTCCTTATGGAAGGGAAGTTTCCCAAGACTGATAATGTAGCCCACATCAGTAAATGACATAATCAGTAACATGCAATGAAATCATCATGAATATTTATGTTGTAGGTAAATGACTGGGAAAAAAAGGTAAAGTATTCCAGGCAGTATTCTAAAATATATGTTTCAAGGATGCATAAAATGAGTTTTTGGCAAATGAGTTTTCAAATGAGTTATTGGCAGCGGACATCATAACTTTCTGTCTTTCTTAGCTACTGAATCCCCCATGCATAAATCCATGGTGAGAATGAAGGGCAAGCCTTTACTATACAATTTTGTTTCATCTCAGTTTACCAAATACATATTGGCCTCCCTGTGGCACCAAGCCCAGGAGCCCATGCCCTGTCTGGAGCTGCATGGCAGAAAAGAGGCACTAGTGCTCAGGTCAGCTGTCCTGGCTGTGTCCCCTCCCAACTCCTTGTGCACCCCCAGCCTCCTCGCTGGTGGGGTGAGGAGCAGAAAAGGCCTTGACCCTGTGTCAGCACTGCTCAGGAATAATGGAAACATCAGTGCTTTATCAACTATTTCCAGCACAAATCAAAAACACAGCCCCATACAGCCACTATGGAGAAAATTAACACTACTCCAGCCAAAATCAGCACAATATGAGACTCACTTTACTGAGATTTTACCTCTTTTTCTTAGCTGGTTAGCATGGACTGTCTTTATGCTAAATGGAGGGCAACAGGCACCTTTATCTAAATAACATATTCTAAATACGCTTCATCCTAAGTACTATGCTTCATTCTAATTACTATTTAAATGTAGTTTAAATCTAAAACTACAGAATGACGTGAGTGAAATTGTAAGATTGTCAGTTTTCCCCCACGGACTGGGGATTGCTCAGATACAGACACGCAGTTGGTGGCATGAATTGAAGGAATGGGGTGTAATCACAACCCACACAAAATTACAGGTGACACATCAGCACAACACACACCAGCCAGCTCTGAAGCCAACACCAGTCATGGCAGACATGTTGTTCTCCACAGAGGAACACCATCCCCACCGCCTCCACTGAATTTCTCATTAAGAATGTGTATTCCTTATTAACACCTTGTCATTAGCAAAACAATTTCTTCCACCACAATTTTACTCAGCATTTTCTATATAGTGCAAGGAAACAGTGTAGCAATTGCTTATTGGTTCATTTAACAATTATTTTCATAGAGTAATCAGAATTATTTAAATCCAAAGAGAAAATTTGTTTATGTAAGACTGTCAAAATTTGCTACTGTAGTGAATTCCTGAAAAAGTGAAACCTGAAGTTGAAATATAGTGTTCTTCTTCACTTAGCATAAGAATTACTTTCTGCTCAGAGTTCAAAATATATTTCTGAAGATATTATGTTTAAAATAGGCTCACTAGACAAGAATTTTTAAATAGTTTTACAGTTGATATAGAGAGATAGAAAGAAGATTACTTATTTACTGCAAATATCAGACATTTCTTTCCCCTCTCGGTAGAGGCAGACACTGCATATTATTTCATTTTTAAGAGATCACTAGCAGACCTGTGGTAAAATACCATTTATATGCAAGTGTCCTTTGAGGAATTTGGCCACTTTACTGTTCTGAAACAAGAAGTAACAGGTCAGCTGTGAAAGATCACTCTTCCCTGAAACTGTTCTGGAAACTGGTGTTTTCATTGCTGACTTGAAACAAATCCCATGCAACTGCACAATAGCAAAGATACAAGACGTGCTGTTTTTTTCTAACAACCTGACTTTGTATCTTCTCTATCACTTGCCTACAACCCAAATCAAAGCACACTGCAATTATTGAGAGGGTTTCTCTCTGAGTGAATGTATAGAAAAAAAATCTATCTTTTGGGATCCTATGGAGCTATTTATAGGGAGCAGAAAGTAGAGGATGAAGCTATACATATGAGTGAAGTGTAGGCAGCAAAACATGGGGGACAGTTTATGTATAATATTTATAGAACTAAGGTGCAAACAAGATCTTTTCATTTGGCTTTCAAGTGGTTTCTATACCATAAGAAGAGGCTGAATCACATGAAGCAAATACAGCTTTGCCAGCAAGCACCTAAGTGGGTGTGTGTATTTCTGTGGTGCTGATTAATGGCTGGGTGAATGCCACAGGACATCTAACAGCTCTGGAATACTTTTTTTGTTGCTTAAAGTTTTCTGCTGATTGCATCTTTTCCTTGCTCTCTGCTAGGTTCTGGGTGAGCTGTTCCCTACCCCAAGACCTATTGCACCACAGTCTGCAAAGAAATGACATCTGTGAACTCACACATCCTCTCCAACAGACAATGTCAGATACCTGGAGCCACATAAAAGCATTTGAAAAAACATGATTTCAGGCCAGAGGCATTTGACTACAGCAGTATTCTCAGGATAATTATGAAAATAAAGTCAGTGAGACTCCCAAAAGTGCCCTACACAGGCTTTGTACTCCTATTGGGTTCAACGAAATCAGTTAGCTCAATACAGGCCAAAGATCTGCTCCAGAGAGGCTCATTTCAACTTGGTAAAATTCAATTATTTTTCCAGTCTCTACCTGACAGATTTTGCTCATCCTCTTCCAGATTTAGGAGGCATTACTTGTAGAACATCCAGTAAATCTGAGTCTCAGAGTTAAGGAACAGGCTACCACCATAAAACACAGCAAAGAGAATAGATAACTGTGATGTGACTCGAGACAGAACAAATACAAATCAAAAGAAATACCCAACTGTAAAATCACTGTTGCCTCAGACATTCTGATAAACAGACCAGCTGCCTCTGTCCTTTTCACACTCAGACATTTGCTACCTTTTAAACATTCACGTTTATTTTTTCTCTTAACAACATTGATTGATTTGATGCTTCAGATAGTGGGTTTGTAAAAAGCATTTTCTTCATATCCCTTTTTCACACACCTGTTACAATAAAAGAATAAACAGTGTAATCATCTATTTTTTTTCTACTCGTCTTTTTTTAACAATATCTTGGCTTCTGCACAAAGCTGACAAGTCATTTTTCTGTTCTACTACTTGCTGTTGGAGACTATTTGCTGTTTTACTATTTCCTGCTTTTATTTATATCCAATAAATCCTGGAATCCTTCATTTATGAAGATAATAATTTTTGGCATACAACTGAGTATTTAATTTGTGATATTTGCTGTTTAGGGCCTAACTCTTCATGGTGCTCTTGCAATACTAACGCACATTTCAGAGCTGAAGTCAATACAGGAAGGCTGAAATCCTGATTTGTATGAGGAAGGCAGAAGAAGATTTCAGTAAAAGCATTTACAAGCTAAGTTTCTCAAGCAGGCTGTTCCTTAAGGGCAGCCTCTGCATGCTTATGCTCATTTTGTCTCTCATATGAACCCAAAGCAAAAGCTATATATTGTTCAAAAAATATTCAACTCCAGCTAAATACTTATTTCTAATAACAAGCTGTAAGCCTGCATCATTGCTCACATGTGGCACAGACCCCACCCAGCAGTGGCCTCTGAGGATCCCCATGGGACTAGAGAAGGTGAAGAGTTTCACCCATTGACCTCTGACTGTAAATTCTTCACTGTATTATGTTCTGTGGAAAAGCCTGGGTCCTGACTCACAGATTCCTACTGATGAGCTATGGATTTTTTAAAATATTCACAAAGCAAAAATAAAGGAGATGAATCAGAGAGTTAACTGTTACCCTCACAATTCATCGCTTCACTCTGACACTGCAATCAGCATTTATTTACTATAATTAGTTTTCTGCAGCTCTTTATTCATGAGTAACCACAGGGAAAGAGGAAAAAATCAACCATCCACCACTACTTTTGGATGTGATCATATGGGGAAATATGGCCATATAAAAATATTCCCATATTAAAAAAAAAAAGGAAAAAAAGAGGAGGAAAAAGGACTTCCCCAACCAGGAGAAGCAAGTTAAGAGGCAGGACCATGTGAGATGCTGGGATGGAGTGCAGGGGGCAGAAGATGAGTGCTTCAATGGTACTGCCTTGTGTGACTTAAACAAACTGATTTCATCCCTCTTCAAATATCATTTGTAGCCTGGAAATATCAGCAGCTTTCCATTCCTCCTCTTCCTCCTAACCCACTTACACTTCAAACTCTGCAGCTGCACCTCCCCTTTGGTGTGTTTTCATACAGTGCCAGCACAGCTCAGCTGCATGCATGGAGCTGCATCAGCACCAAAGCCCTGATGCATACCAGGGAGGGAACGTCATTCCCAAGAGCTGCCAGCTCACCTCCCACCCATCCTGCCTCTGCTTGCCTCTGTGGGGCAGATGGGGCATAAAACAGTGCCCTCAGCCTCAGGTATGAGTCCATGAGCAAGAGTGAGGGTCCTTCTCCAGACTCTGCAGGGTACTGGAGGCTTCCACAGTCATTTTATTCACTTTAAGTTTTAGCTGAGTATCTCAATAGTGAGAAGTAAAACCTACTTATGTTATAATTAGATATGCCAGAATTAACCTCACGTTTTTACTGACACTTAAATTAGCATTCATTGGGCATAAACCACTGTGAATAAGATAATGAAATTATTATTCATTTGTTGATTTGCCTATGCATGTTGATAACTATATGCCAAGAACCCAATGATTAGTTAACAGCCTCATTTATTTTAAAGAAGCTGCTGTCTTTCATTGGCCAGCTGCCATGCATCCCTTCACAAATTTCTGATTAACCTCTTAAGCACCTTGGGCATTTTTGTGTGAAAACCAGCAGCATCTATATGGAGACAACTGCTACTCATCTGCTCACCTTGCAAAGGTTTCTCGGCCCCTGCCCCTTCCAATTGCATCCCGCTGATGCAGCTCATTACTTCCAGCCTGCACTGACATTTCTCAGAGTCATTTGATGCTTTGTCATTGCTCTGTAAAGGAGTAGACAAAGCCATAGCTCTCCTCATCTCTTAACCAAGCCTATACAAGTAATCATAAACCAGATCATTGGCTCTCGGCAGGGTTTTGAACAAAGCTGTCAAAATTATTCTCCATTAGACAGAATCTCAATTCTCCATCAGACACACACAAGAGCTGTCCTTCTGCTACTGGATTTGGCACACAGGCCACCAGAAACCAGAGACTGGCAACTTTCCCATCCAAAAACACTGCTGGTGCTGATCCAGCCTCTCTGGATATTTCTGACCTATGTGAGACAAGCAGGTTGCTGCCATTACTTCCTTAGAAGTGGGAACGTGAGGCACAGAGCTGAAATGGCTGTTGAAGGTCACCCACAAAGCATGATGAAGGAATTGAGGACATGCTTTCTCCTCCTCTAGATTAGATCCCTCGATTTTGGGGAAAGTGAGCATCCTTGCCCAGTGTGCCCCTACAGTTGTAGGAGATTTCAGCAGGATAAAGAGATGTGGATCTGTCTTGGGAAAATTTTCCCTGCTTTTAAAGCAGCTATCTCCAGTTTTCTTGGTGGAAGACAGTGCTGGGGTCACTAGCACATACTGTCTGGGTTCAAAGGAGGTAACTGCACAGTCCCAGTACAGAGAAGAAGCATTTCTACATCAGCCTTGCACAGGCAAGTTCACTTCTCTCCCTATCACAGCCAACCTGCAGCAGGACAGTACTGATGAATATGGCAGACTCCATTTCTCCCACAACTGAATGACAATGTCACATTTGCTAAACAGTGTCACACAGCCACTGGTCTAACTTTGCATTGCAGTCGTTCTTAAACTATGACCCATGTGCCCTTGAGGTCTGTTAGCAGTCTGAGCATGTTTAATGTGGAAAATCTGCCAGCTCCACAAACTCAACAATTAGAAGTTGGATGCTATGGATACCTAGCAGTCCATTAAATGGTAACAAATGAGTCAGCCCCAAAATGGTTTGGGATTGCTGGATCTTTATTAACAAAAGGAAAATTATCTGCATCCTAGCTTGTGTATCAGGTTTAGTTTTGTTATAAAAATATTTAAAACTTAGATGAAAGATAGTGGGCTATCAAAAGGAATTCAGTACATTACAAGGAGTGGAAAATGTAAAGGGGAAAAAAAAGGAGTCATAATGGTAGAAAATCATGAGGGATGCAACTTTGACATCAGGTGAAGTGTTGAGTACATCCTGTGCAAGTGTTTATGGGAATGAGGATATTTCTGGGCCTGGGTGTGCTCAGAAGCATCTCTTGGTCTGGGTGAGCTCAGGAAATCACTCTATCCTTCAGGTCTCCAGTGAGCTCTTGGGCTTCCCCTGGCCCTTTCCTAGCAAAGCCTTGGTGCTGCAGAGAATCTGTACTTACAGTGGCTGCTGTGAGACCCAGTGAGGAAGGGCTCAGCAAGGAGAATCACAACACCCTGGGACTGGTTAAAACCTCTCCTGCTGTTTTCTACTTCCCAAAGTAGATTGCAGCAACACAAGTTCAGTGACACTGGTGCACCAAGGGGAGTTTTGTAGTGATGACTCTGCAGTCTCACTAGCTCACAAACACAAAATTGATGAATAGCACTGCTGATCTTTATCCTGAGCACCTCTCCTTCACACTATCCCTGGTGTGGGATGCAACACTAGGACATGTCTGGAATGACAATCAGCAATCTGCACAGTGCTTTAGCTGCTCGGAGTGGGATATACAAACATTTGTTTCTTCTTGGCCACCTTCCAACTAATCAATGCATTAGGGCTTCAGAGGGAAAAAAACGCTTCTGATTTCATTAATGACGTGTTAACCTGGTGGTCTGAAGCAACCAAAGGAAAACTGAATTTCAAAAGTGCAAAACCAAAGTGTGGAAAGTGATGGAACAGGTAAGATTTGTGCCACTTGACTTTCTGTCAAATATGGTAGAAATTATTCCTGCACAGGAAGAACAGCAATGTATTTATTCTTACCTTGTCCTGCCCAAGCAGAGTTACTCTGGCACATTCTGGTATGGACAATCAAATGTTGAAGCAGAATGTCTCTTGCTGGCATCTTTCAGCAGCAACTAAGCAAGTTTAGTGCCAATTCCTCAGGTAAGTTTTATCAGTATAACATGTAGTTGGATCCCAAGAACAAATTCATGACTCTTTCATACTCACATCCAGGCCCATGTCAGTAGGGCTTACCACTTTTAGAATCATAGACCAGGTCAGGAAGGAACCTTGAAAGATCACTTGGAGCAACCTTTTGTGGAAAGGGAAGCCTGGATGAAATTACCATATCCTATCACACTTTGAAAATCTCGATGGATAGGGACTTTGTCACATCCCTGAGGAGGTTGTTTCAGTGACTGACTGTTGTCACAAAAAAATTCTTTCTTATACTAGGATAGAATGATGTCCTATGATACTTGTTGACTTACCCATCAGAAACCCACTCCATTTTTCTATTCATTTTTCCAGTGCACTGCTCCTTCTGGCTTCTAGCACAGTATATCATGACACTTGACACAGATTTGAGTTGTTGAGTGCAGCTGATACTTGCAACTCCTGCAGCAAACAACTGGCTTCTCTCTGCCACCACAGGACACGTGATGAAAAACCTTTACAGTGCTCAACACCAGTGCAAGGTTTCTACAGCCACTTTAGCATGTTTTTTTTTTTTTTTTTCTTTTTTCCCATTTCATTTGCAGACATAAATGCTTTTGTTCATAGAAGGATCCGGATTGTCATTAATCTGCCCAGGGAAAAACAGGAAAAAGCCTGTATATTTACAGGCATTTCACCTCAGTTCCTTCCTAAACCTCTTCCTGCTGTGATGCTTCACCATCTGCATTATGATGTTAATGCTCTGCACAAGGAGGGAGTGGAAGAGCTCCCTTAGGAAGGACAGCACCTGAGGCACCAGGTGCTTGGTCATATCAGTGTTGTGCTTGGGCTCCCTCACTGTGTCACATCCCCTTTGTACAGATGACAATTCCTGCCTTCTGCTATTCCTATTTCAAGCAGAGCAGCTGTGGCTTGTCAGATTGCTCTGCTGCCCCAGCACTGACAAGGGCACAAATCTATTTAGGTTACAGATGTGAATTGTCACCATCACATTAATAAGGCTAATTGATGATTTTTCATCAAGTGAGCAATCAGGTGAGCCATACATTAATTAGTTTCCTTCACCTGTCTCAGTTGTACTAGTGGCTGGTTCCTGGTGCTGAACTGACAAGTTCTGGCAGCCCATGTTTATGAAAAGGCAAAGGCTCTATCCTCCATCCAGGGTAAGCATTTCCAACTTACCCAGAGGGATATAGGGTTCACATCCTTGCCGAGCAAATCAGATCCTAAAGCAGATCATTAGTGGGTTAAGTATTAGTTTTAATTATTTTCAGAGCCTCCTAGAAGGATTCACTGATATGTATTTCCCAATCTGAGCAACTGGATTTATGTTACTAAGCAAACTAATTTCACAGCAAAAGTATACATGAGAAAAGTACCGGTTTGGTGTTTTAAAGTCCATCAATTTTCCTGTGAAAGTCTGACAGAAATAAAATGGAGACATTTCTTAAAGGGAGCCCATATGATTTAAGTCAATAAAATATTTATGCCAGATACACACCTGAAAAAAGAAAACCTAGACTTCTGAAATTTAGCCGAAATCTAATGATAACTGAATCCATTTGAAGAGGGCATCAGTAAAATGCTTTTCTATGTGATTCTAAACATTTAGCCATTCCAAAAGACAAGGACAAGCCCATCCTAACACGGATTTGTGCGGCTGTAATAGCTCATCTCTAGAGAGGTCTCCCTTCCTCCTCTAAATATGGAGATCAGGGGTTTTGATGTGGCTAGACACCACACATCTAATTCTACCCTCAATTTTTAAAAATCTTCCAACAGAAAGGCAAACACTTTTTAGTAACAGTAAAATGAGCTTGAAAAGCATCTTCCTTGAAAAAGCAAAAAGCACTGATCAAAGGTGTTACTGGCCCATTTATTGCTTTGTCTGCCAGTCCTGTAGCTTTGACAAATTTAATAGGTCAGCGTGGCTTCCAGTGTAAAATAGCAGAAATTACAATTGTTCTCAAGTTTTAAATTATAGGCAGTATTACTCTGCTGTCATTACTACTGATGTAATGATGATTCATACCCAAAAGACATTCTGACTCACTACTGTTCACCTCAACCAGCCAGATAACTTTTATTTAACAGGCTAGGGAATTTAAAAGTGAAATTTAAGGAAATAATTTATAACAGACATGGTTCAAGCATTAATTCAGTTGATTAGATCACCAGCAAGGATGGTTTCTACTTATAGAAGTTATGCAGAGTGAACTACCAAAAGCAAAAGGCTAAACCAAAGCAAATGTGACCTTTCAGGATGATAGGCTTAATTGCTTTGACAAGTAAAATGCTGGACATCCAGACTCAGACCTAGAAATTAAAGCTGAAGATAAGATGTTCAAGAGTACTTTGTTTTTTCCCAAGTAACTGCTACCAGCCTAACAAAAATATGCCATGACAATATGTTACGTTAAGATAGAAGAAGAACTTAGTATTTAGAGAAGCTGTCCTGGGAGTCCATCAAGCAAACTTTGCCTTTGAAACATTGAGGTGATTAAATTTAATGTTTGCTGGTAATTTTAATGACATAATAATAAGTCATAATAGAAAAAATTATATTATTTAATCTGAAAGGGTTGGAAAGAGAGATAAATCAGGCAACTTAATAGGAATTCTTATCTGTACAGGCAACCACAGAAAAGCCAGATTACAATGGATTCAATTTATCCTTATTTAGTTTGGAAGTTTCATTTGTGAGATGTTTTTAACCTGCATTTAACCTATAGGCATAAAAATAGTTTTTGCTTTGCTATTTAATGGCCAGTTTAGAACCCATGTGACAAAGCAAGCCAGGGAAACTTATAATGAAATAGAGAAAATTATTCTGGCTATTTGGGATGGGTTTAGGGTATAATGCACTTAGCTCAGAGCTGAAGATTTGAATCAATGAATATAAGGGCATTTAAGGTCACCTTCACCAGAGAGAAAATAAAATTATGAAATTATAGGTCCTTTTGAGAAGGTCTTCCCAAAACAGCCAAGGTCCTACTGGGCAAGAGGCCCCTGAAAAGCTGAGCAATGAGATCCCTAAATCAATGTCCAAGAGCTGTCATGTGGATGTGAGCAATATGCTGAGGAGCTCTGAAAGATGGCTGTTGACAGAGTCATTGGAGAGTCAGTTAAAAAGTACAGACTTAACACTGTTCATTCAGACCATGCCAGAGATAAGTGCACCACCTTATCAGTGTGAGAAAGGCCAATTACCTGTGCTGGTCTCAGCCCAGCTGACAGTGACACAGAGATCCCTGGGGACTTCTGCAGGCACAGGAGTCTTCCCGAATTTATTCAGACTTTTGGTATGGCTTTTTTTAGCAAGCTGGATGGCACCATTAATAGTAGGGTGGGCTTCACTCTGGGAAGCAGAACTAGTAAAGCCAGAAGTCTGTAGTACTACGACTGTATCATACAGAGGGGAAAAGCGAAAAAAGATCAAAAGGGTGCTTTTATTTCCCTGTTCAGTTAAATTATTAAGATAAAATGTTTTGTCTTGTTCTACAAATGATATTTTCTCAGCCAGCAGTGATTTTCCCAAAGAAACCTTTTACGTCTGACCACCTCACCATCTCTCTTCCCACTAGTTCCATGTCCAAGTTTGACAGCTTGCACTCTAATGCCTCTAAATATTGGGAAAGGCAGTACCTTCTACATGAACCACCAGTTCAAACAGCCAGAAACCTGACCTAAGGTTGTGGATTTAAGCAGTTAGAGAACCAATGCCAAGGCTTCTGAGAAAGCAGATACCCATTTTAACCTGTTTTCATTATTTATGTTGTCTTCTACCCAATGTTGTGTGCATAACTGGCCAGTTACCTTCCCCCCTTGCAAGAAAATCCTTGCATTGAGAAAAACAAGCAAATGTTTTTACAATGGATTTTAGGAAATTACATTAAAAGTCAGATGCTCACCTGGCAAAAGGCCAGTGTATGCTTCATATTAATTGCACAATATTTATGCCAGATGAAAATGTAACCCACTCTCTAAGGAAAGCTTTAAAAATTCAGTAACCCTGAAAATAACACATAAAATCCTTTTCCCCACCAAAGGCATAGAGTTTCTCTTTAAAATTCTATAAATCTCATTTGCAAGATAAATAATGTTCAGCCTTTAACAAACACCAGACCTATCTTACAGTCTCTGGAAATGAGAGTTCCTTACTGTTCTGCAGCAATACCTGCATCTGCTGGCAGCAGCCACTGGGCTCACTCTGTCCAGGATGCAAAGAGGAGGGAGCATCATGTGTGTGAGCATGAAGATTGCCCTGGTGTCTTAGCCTTCCCAGGAGGAGAGGATTGAGATATTTTTTCCTCCTCAAATATACTGAACAGCCAGAACAGGGTGGTCCTTCTGCCATCTCAGCTACCAGCACCACTTTGAGACATCCTCTCCAAGCTGCTGGAAACATGCAAACAAGCTGCAATACATTATCATGAAGCCATTGATCAAGAAAAGCCATTGATGTCTCATATGCACCAAATATTTGTTTTACCCTACTAAGCCTGTAGAGAAAGAGCTGCAACAACTGGAGGGTCCTAGCTTTGCAGACTGTAGTATAATTAAAGAAAAAAACCACTTAAGTTAGTGTGGTGTTGCTGGTTTTCAACACTTGTTCAGCAAGCCCTGAATAATTCAGTGGTACCTTTGCCTCTTATGAATAATGTACTCAGTCTTGAATTTGAGCCAGTAAAAACTTGCATTGCATCACTGAATTTTCTGCCAGGCACATCACCAGCAGTGATGCTTACAGATAAATGTCTAATGGGTATAGGGTATAAATTTGTTTCACCTGTACTCCAATACAGCCATACCTTTATGAATAACACCTCCTTACCACTACTTAAACGCTCCCATGATATATTTGACTGGAGTTTTCCATATTCTGAGATGGTTGTTAACTTGATTGCCTGAGATTGCTCAAGAGTCACAGGATTTGCTGCTCTGTCCTCTTCCTACTAATTCCTGGGCACCTTGACTTATTCTTTTGACCACTGTTGAGCAACCAAGACAATGTCTTCACTACACAAGCTATCACAGCCCAGATAAATCACTCCTGAATGGCAATGGTCAGCTCAGAGCCAAATATTTTGCACATGATGTTACGGCTGGTTGTCACCACACATATCCCTGTATAATTATAAATAGTGAAATCTCATGGTTGTCTGCCCAGTCACCATGTCTCCAAAGATCCTTCTTGAATTCTTCACACATAGTCTGATTTTTTTTACTGTTCCCAGAAGCTTTTTATGAATATATTAAACAAGGCACTCAGCTGCCTTGGTCATAAAATCATTCCATCCTTCCTCAGGTTATTCATTCCTGTGCTCCATTCAAGTCAGAAGAACTCAATTTTGGAGAAAGATGAAAGACAGAAATTGCTAAATCAAAGTGTAGAAAAAGTATGAACAGAAAGAAGATTGCATGCAAATAGATACAGCTGTGAAAGGAGGCAGCAGCTTTTGTCCCAGCCTTACACTGTCTACCTGGGACACAACTGGGGCTGGACACATCCCTCATGTAGCCCTTGTGCTGTGGTGGGACAGGACAGGGCCACCTCTCTGCAACCAGTCTCTACACAGGTGTTCACATGTGCCTGCCAAGGGGAGGGCAGCACCTCAGGGTGTGAGAGGTTGGAAGCGTTGCTGGCTCAAAACATCTCAGGCTAGAAATGTTTTGGGGAAGTGGGAGGTCTGGCCTTGGCTCTGGTGAGGTGAAGTCCTGCCCTGCACACCCCAAGCCTGTTTCCCAGCACTGCAGTGGCTGCCAATCCCTGGCACACCAGAGGCAACACTCCACACCCATCTCTAGAGCTCCCAGCCCAGCTCCTGAGCTGCCAAATGACTGAGAGTTCCATGCAGGGGAAGGGCCCAGGAAAGCCAAAGGTTATTTAATCTGAGATATGAGGCAAACACGTGTCTGGACCCTACCTTCTCTTACAATTTCTATCAGCTGAACACTGCTGGAAACAGTAGTGGTAGTTATGTTTGTTCTTTTCTGTATCTTTTCTGTCTTTCTCACTTTCCTCTTCTAATTCCCTCTTCTTGGGATTTTGAGAAACTTAAAATCAAACAGGTTTAGAGTTTGTTAGTTGAATGGGCTAAGTTAATGCTTTGAGAAGTGTTTTATGTTATTGAATGCTGCTGTAAATCTTTTGTTGAAGTTCTTTGATTTTCTAAAATTGTCAGTAAAGTTCTTTTTGTTGAACTCTTGAGAATATGATCAGTATTTCACCCATGTGTCTAACTCAGAGTACATGAACAACTAAGTCCTTTCAAATGTTTCATCGAGTGAGATTTTTGGGCCTTACACAAACCTTGAAGAGGTTTGGTTTACCTTAGTGCTGAGCAGCAGCACCTGGAAAGAGAATTCTCCTGCTTGCCAGCAAGTGAATTAATCTGAATAAATAAACCCACATCCTGACTCCACCCAGGGCCTGGCATCTTTACAAAATAACAGTGTCTCTTCAAACCTAATGGCTTGGGGCTGATTGCAGAATATTGTCCCTTTGACATGTCAGGTCCCACGCACCCAGGCCATGCCTGCTGGTGGTTCAGAGAAATGCTGCCTGGCCTCAGAGCTGGAGGCTGTGGGAAGACAGTCAACCAGCAATGACACCTTCTGCACCACAACTCCATGGCAGGAAGTCTGGGGCCCTCCACTCACCCCCTCTACAACATGGAAAGGAAGAAGGAGGTAGATGGAGCTCTGGGATGTGGGCCAGATTCCTCCTCCATGCCTCAGGAAAGCACCAGTCTCCAAATGCAACACCTTTCTCACCTCTGGCATTCATTCATTCTCTGCCTCTGTGCCCAGGGTTTATCTGACATTAAAGTCTGCCTCTATTCAAGCTCCAACACAATGCATCAAGTGCCAGTTTAAGGGAATAAGATACAGAATTCAGAAAAGAACAGTAAAACAAAATTCCAGGAGTCTATGAGATCAGACTAAGTAATCTCACAACTGCTCCAAATCCTTATTGCTAAAGTCCCTAAGTACATCATACCTTAAGATCAAACATTATCACAGCTGAGGTACACTTTATTTATAATAAATTCTTCTAACAAACATATTAATAATCAGCACAAACACTGCCAGTAGTGCTTTTAACAAGAAACTTCAGTACCTTTCTTACAGAACAAAGTCTGTCTCTGCTCCTTCTGGCACTTTTCATTTGCATCTTTTCCACTCACTCAAGTTTGAATATTGTATTACACCAACGGGAATACAATAAGCTCTTTGCAGACCTAAAGAGGAAAGTTTCCTAAATGAAACCATTAGGCATTTAAATGGAAGAGAAGAAAATCTTCCAGTTAAGGACCCATAAAAATCAGCAGATATCAGGCAAACATTTCCATTTTGATGAAACGATAGTTTTTGCTGGGAAAATATTCCACCTGATGATTGAATTTATTCTAGCTAATGTGAAATACTGCAATCCAAAACATTTCGAATGCCTACATGCAGGTGATGACCATTTAGTTCTGGTCACTCACCTGTGAGGAATGACTGCTTTGCCACACAAATGCAGGAAACACCTGGATCATACCAATGCAACCAGCCCATTATTTTCAAAAACATGGAAGCAACCCTCCACATCAGATGTGCAGGTGCACTGTGGGTGTGTCGCAAGAGCTCAGCTGCTGAGCAGCCCTGGTGCTAATAGCCTTGTACTCCAGGAGAACCTGCTAGTGAGACCCAGGAGACAGCTCTCTCTTCTGAAACCATAATAATGGTTCACAAATTTTCATTTTGCCCTCGTTTACTATTCATTTATTCATGTTTATACCAAAAACTCCAAGGCAATACCCAAGATTTTACAGCAGTCCTTTACAGAGGTTTCAAAAAATAGAAATAAAATTTAATTGCTCACTAAGCTGCATAGTCCTCATCCTGCCTCCAAGTTACCTTTGTTTTCATGTCCATGTTATGTAAAAAGCAAATGATGTCATGGGCATCTCTGCTGCAGGTTTAACTCAGCAGCATGTCTGTGCTTGGTCTTACAGTGCACTAAAGACATTCTCTTTGCCAAAGACAGGCTGCTCTGAAGCAATCTCTGAAAGTCTCCCTTGACCTGGCTCCTTTTCCTCTTCCCAGATTTCAAGCCCAGGCTGTACCCCAGCCCCAGCAGACAAGTACCAGCACACTTCTCTGCCCTGGCTGCCCATCTTCTCTCAAATGGCAATTAAGCCTCACTATTTTCTTTTCTAATTACCACAGAGAGTTAAATACTTTTTCTATCAGCATCCTTATTAGAGAGAGAGAGAGAGGGTCTAAATGCATGAATCCTGCTTGTGGTTTCTCTGTAATGCTGCTGGTCTCATAGGCTCACTTCTGGTGATCTGCTCATTTCTGGTCTTTGCATTTTCTTGGTCTTTAACAGTGTTAGGGTCAGCTTCAACCTGAAAAGCCTCTGTACAAAGGCACAGCAAATTATTACCCCAAACAGGAAAGCCTCATGAAATGGTAGGCACCAACAGCCTGGAGAACTGATTGCAACACAATTCTGGTTCTCTCTAAGCTTAATTACATTTACTTTTACAACCACAAAAATATAACCACAGACAGATTCCTTGCTCCCTATCATCTCTCGTTTGTTTACACATTGTCACAAACACTTGTCAGCAACAACTTTCCTGCATTTAAAAAGCCCAGCCTCATTTCATGCTGAATTTCAAGTGCTCAGAGTCCAAGGCACCCTCAGACACCAAAGGAAAGGAGCACACTCCAGCAGTTCAGCTCCCATAAGACAGGCTCAAAATCACCCAACAGCAAGCACCAGCTCTTGCTGTGGCTGCTGAAGGAGGCAACCACTGATGCAGCTGGCCCCTGGGAAACTCTAAGGATAAACACAAAAGGATTTGTTAGCTGCAGTTCCTTTGAGTTTCAGAATTTCCGAAATCTTCAGTTTTCCTCTAAATTTTAAGCTTAGGTCCTTGCACGTGTCCATAAGCATTCCAGATCCAACCCTTACCCATCCTAAGAGGGCCTTCCACCAGGCCAACTAGGATTCATAGCAATCACTGACTGTCTCACCATCCTCTGTTCTTGTCTAACTTCTGAAAGCCTCCTCCAGTGTCCAGACTTGAGTCCAGAGACAACAACTCTCACCAGCTCTGCACCAGCCTCAATGTTATCTGAGTACTGAGATGGTACCATAGGGCTGAGCATCAGCACAGTTTGAGGAAGCAGTCTGAGGGAAATGAGCCCATCCTGACCTGTTTTCTGTTCCACTGGAAATGCCTCCTCATTACTCACCCCTAGTGCTGGTGGGCAGGGAACAGCCAAGAGCCTGACTCTGCCATGACTGCTGAGAAAGGCAGGGAAAAAGGGTAAAAAAAAAAAGGTCCTACCTAACTTTTGTACATGCAGGAGTAGCAGGATTTCTTTCTTGATGGAGAAATCCAACCCTGCATCCCCAGAGACAGGGATCAGCATAAAGTTTCTATTACTTGCCCAGGAAATCCTGCAGAACAAGCATCACTTTATATACTCCCAAGGTACAGGGTTACTGCAGGATCTCTGTCTGGATGCAGGCTTTGGTAGAGTGAATTCACACAACTTCCAGGTGGGCCCAAAAGTCTTGACTGTAAAAGAAACCTGAGATCCAGGAGTCTAACACAGACACCTGGAAGAAACATGTTTTCATTATGTCAGACTCATGCATTGCCCAAGGTCACCCTCTGGCTCAGGGTACAATAGTTTAACCAGAATTTTTCAGCAAAGCTGTCTGAAGGCCACTGCACAAAAATACAAACCAGAAAAGGAATGAAACAGGGAAAACGAGGGTTGACTAGTTGTTTTTATGCCTTTATGTTTTCCAAGTTTTATTGCAGCAGCTTTTACATCTCATTGTGCACAGACACGTCTCTTATTTAGTATTTGCACAAAGCTGACGATGTGCAACAGTTTTTATTAATAAAAAAAACTCCACCTCCTCTCCACTCTTTTAATTCACAATGATAAATACATAGAGAAGAAAATTCTCTATTCCAGCTGCAGCCCCACAGCTCACTCATGCACTAACTACTAATTACACTGCCAGTAACCAGGATTACTATTCAGCAGATAGTACTTCAGAAGCTCTTGTTGTCAACATCTTTTTCACCTACACTAGAACCAGTCTTTTCCTCATGCCCACCACCAGTCAACTGCAGATTAAATCCCCTCCCCAGCCACGGCTTAAACCACACTAAAATTCTTCAGTTTTGTTCTCTCCCTTACAGACAAAAAGAAATGCCCACTACCACTGCTGCCATCTCCAGTTCAAATAGAGCCCTCAAAACCCACCAAGTTATTCTCTTCCCATGATCAATACTCTCCAGGCTTGATTACAAAATAATGGCTTTCAGGAGGAGAACGGCTCAGGGGGTATGGATAATGCTCAGTGATTGCACAAAGATAAACCTGGCCCACAAGGGAATCACAGAATACCTCGGGTTGGAAGGGACCCACAAGAGCAATTTCATGCCAAGCCTGCAAGCTACTGAAGGTTTAGACTGCATTTCTCACATGTGTTCCAAGAAACTCATTCCAGAGAGATCAGACCCTGCAGCTGTTATACTCCCAGCTTTCTCAGAGCCAATCAGCTTAGAAAGCCAACACCTTCGGGAATAAGCACACAAAAAGGGAGGTGAGCAACAAATCAGATGCATCTAAAAAGCAATAGAGAGATCCTGGTCCTGTTTACTGCTGGCAGGGAGACACAGAAGCCAACAAGCTCTTCTAGGAGCTATCCCCAGCAGTAGTACATCACACACAAAGGTAGCACCATGTACTTGATATGCTGCCTGCAGGAGCTCATCCTGCTAGGAAATTCAAAGTCACTTTTTCCAAGCCAGGCTTCCACCACCAAAACTCTCTTAGTGTATTCAAAATAAGTGCCCTTCATTCTCTTCCAAGGCCAGGCTGGATGAGGTCCTGAGCACCCTGACTTAGTGGGTAGCATCTCCTGCCCATGCTGGCAGGGGTGGAATTAGAGGATTTTTAAAATTTCCTTCCAACCAAAACCATTTCTGATTCTGTGATCCCCTGACAAGAAATGACAATCCTGTAAAAGGTAAAACATTGCTTGAGCACAGCAATGTTTTCAAGTTTTAACCACCAGTGAACTTTTAGCTACACAGTGCTTTTAACTCCTATTTTTTCCTGAAACTGTCTGAACAATTGCAGTCTCATTCCAGTGAAGATTTTTTTTTTCATGTGATAACAAAAGTATATACTACCCACAGAATCATACCATGACTAGGGTGGGAAAAGACCTCTACAAATGGCTTAGTCCAACCTCTTGCTCAAAACAGGTCACCTACAGCATGTTGCTCAGAGCTATGTCCAGGCAAGTTTTCAGTATCTCCAAGAATGGAGACTCCACAACCTCTTTGGACAGCTCAATCCAGTGTCCAATCACTCTAACAATAAAATGTTGGGTGTTTTGTTATGCCTAAATAGAATTTCCTGTCCCAACATTGGGAACTGAGAACTAGATCTGTCTGCTTTACCCTCCCCCCCCCGCCCCCATCAAGTATTCACACATGGGTAAGGTCCCCTTGAACCTTCCCTTCTCCAGACTAAATAATCCCAGCTCTCTGAAGCCTTCTCATATGACATATGCTCCATTCCTTAACCATCTTTGTGGCTCTTTAATGGGTTTGCTACAGTATGTCCATGTCTCTCCTGTAACAAGGAGCCCACCTATATTGACACAGGTCCCATATGTGGGTGGTCACCTCTGCCACAAGGGCAATTGATGGCTTATGGTCATCTTGGGGTCCACCCGGATCCCAAGGGCCTTTCTGGGGTCAGCCCCAGCCTGTAGCAGTGCATGGGGCTGCTCCTGCCCAAGGCCAGCACTTGCCATATCCCTTGGCTAGACATCATGAGGACCCGGTCAGGTTCCTCCAGCCTGTCCAGGCCCCTCTGGATGGCATCACCCCTCCGGTGCATCAGCCACTCCTCCCAGTTCCATATCATCTGCAAATGTGCTGACACAGCAGCACAATCAACCAGGTTCATTAACAATGAGGTTAAACAGTTCTGGCCCCAGTATCAACCCCTGGGCCACCAGCAGTGACTGTACTCTGCTGGACATGGCTCGGTGCCCAGACATTCAGGGAGTTTTCACTGTCCATGCACTAAAGGCAGGACAAGCAACATCCATCCAAGCAACATCCAACTCTCCGCTTGACCACTCTGCCCACCATCCCTGTAGAAGGGCACCTAAATTCAATTAGAACTAGAGAGAAGTGACACACAGGACAAATGACCTTATTTTAAAGTTTAAATAATGATGATCCTTGAATTGTGATTCAGTTTTATGCTTATCTAGAACAATACATATTTCTGTTTTTGTTTAAGAATATCCAATTTATAACATCAGTGTATTACAGTCAGACAGCAAAGTAGCTATTTCTTCCCATATCTGCCCAAGAAAAGCACATTTGCTAGAGCTCCAGCAGAGATGTCATCAAGATAAATGTGTTCTTGAGTGAAAAGAATATGCCACAGCCATTCATATGCTGACTTGTTCTTGTTGCCTCTTGAGTTAAATTCATGATCTATATTAAGATTAATGATAAAAACTAAGTATGTGTTCTGAAATATTTATGGTAATGAAGATGGCTTCGTTTGAAGCCAGTTGAGAGGGAAATATCTTGACTTTTATCTGCCACTAAGCTACACAATTACGCACCTCCCTGTACTCAATTTCTATTTTGAAATGCAAAAAACTGCACATCTCTGCCAAATTGCAACAAAACCTAAATATTTCTAAAACAACCCTGAGATCACAAGGAAAACCACGCGGAGGCCACCCTTCAAGCAGGTTAGTCAGAGCAACAAAATGCAGTCTCTCAAGCTCTTCAACCAAAGCATCTCTGATTTTCAACACCCACTATCTGAGCCCAAAAAATTCTGGCAAGGTGTATTCCTGCTGCCTGCTTTAATATCCCCAACAGTCCACACATCCCCATGAGGTTTTAATATGTTGGTTAATTTGATAACATTTTGAAGCATTTTTTCCTTATTTCTAATAATTTCTTACAAATGAATTATCATCCCTTTCACTTATCTGCCTTCTGTCCTACTGACACATCACTTCCCCCTCCCCATCAGCCCAATTTTTAACACCCAAATACTGTTTTCTCTCACACCTCCCTATGTGATCCATCCATTCTGTGCACTCTAAGTAAAGCTCCACAGCAGCAGGCATCCCTCACATGTATGTCACATGTCAAATAAGCTTATATCCCATTTAAACTACCATGACTTCCGTGCTACTTTTCCTCCTATCTCTCCTTCCTCACTGACTCCACAGTTTTTGTGAGTTTGCCCAGTTATGAGCTTCTAATAATCTTTTAGGCCTCTCTTCCACAGCACCTAGCATTCAGTATTAGCTGGACTTAGCACTGTGCTGCTATGACAGCTGGTTTTGCATCCAATGCCAAATTGTCTTTTAAATGCAACATCTCCCTGTTGCTGGTACAAACCCAATCTCTCCTGGTGCCAGACTTGGCTGGAACCCTTTGCTGTTACTGATGCTGTCTGTCAGCAACTCTTCCTTTAGCAGATTTCTTCATCCACATGACTAGAGGCCAAACATCAGGTCAGCAAGGGGGGCTGAAGCTATGACGGCAGTGTCTCAGGCAAAGACAACAGGGATAGAAAACCTCTCTGAATGTCATGACAAAATCTGCCACACTTGTGACCAAAAAAAAAACCCCAAATTTTCCACATTCTAAGGAGAAATCTTTATTATCACTTGGTCAAAATAATCCTGTGCCCAGTTAGTTCTCATCTTCTAGACTGAAGGGACACTCATACACCTTTCTTGCTGTTGGTGCTGTACCTCAGATGCTATGAACCTTTTACCCAGAACAGTCTGCAGGGAGACACTGATCTGTAACTTTCCACACCTGAGTGACTCCAGCTCCACCAGACTGGATCCTTAATAGTTATATATGTACTTTAGTGTTAAAAGCCCAATTAAATTGATAAATAATACATCTACAGGATTGCAGAGGGCAGGAATGCACCAAATCTATGGCTAGATGCCCTGTACCTACACACAGATCTTATAGGCCCAACTAAACTTTAACTGAAGGGCCCATCACAAGAAGTAAACTGGAGTGGCCTCAGCACAGCACAAGTTTACCCCAGGTCTTGTGCATATGTGCTCATCCTGTAGCAGCTGCTCAAATTTAACTGGAGCTTATGCTCCTGGAAAAGGAGCCTCCCCAGTTTCCCAGACAACCATCATGCACCTTATACAGACAAACAATGCCCACAGTGATCTGTGCATCTCACTTGCTGGAGAACAAGACCAGCAGCCACTGGACAGAGGCCAGTCTGCCTATTCACTGAATTTCACAGAACTCTTTGCACATTTTCCACTTACTATTGTGTTCTGGATACAGCCCTGTCAAATCTGCTTCAAACTGTCTAGAAGACCTGGTATACCACTGCCATAATCTGCTCTGCCAAGTTTCCAGAGCTGAATAGGGAACTAGAGGCTGTGAATGCAGTTTAGCAAAGAATTCGAGCTGCTTTTCTAAAAGTCACTTAAGACATTAAGGCAAGTCTCCAACAGGGATGAGGCACTACATTTCTTTCAGGCCAAGAATGTAACAGCCTCCCTCTTCATCCAGTGAAGGACAGCAGCCCTTTTGTTATCTGCCAACAGAAGTGCCACTCTGCCAATCCCACACCACAACCAAAACCAATGCCTTTACTTTGAATTTAGTAGTGTTTAGTCCTGAGGGTGAAAGACTTCTTTATAGCTTTGAGTTTACTCCAAGTATGGAGGGCAGTCGTTAAGTTCTCATCCACCACTACTATCTTCTCTACACTTACACTGACTGCAAAAGTCACTCACCCTCTAGACCCTACAAGCCATGTATCAAAATCATCATACAGTCAGGAGTCCCAGAAGTCAGGGAAATTAACGTGGAACAGCCTCAGGAGGTTTCCAGCACATCTGCAAATGCCCATTTCACTGGCCTGGGTCACCTCCATGATTCAGATGTGCAGTAGACTTTGCTGATTCATCTTCTCCCAGGATTCAGACTGGGCAGCAAATCTTCCAACTCAGTCCCACAATCTGATATGCCATGAGCACAGGATCTGTTCCTGTACCTGAGCAGCCAGAAACTACACACAGTTCAAAGCCATAAAATGCTGACACTGGATTTACTTCAGCTTACCCACCAAATCTAGAGGGTAACTGGGTATAACTTACAATTAGTCAGCTATTCTTTCTCTTCAAAAGCAAAGGGATGCAACACCCTGCAGAGGGCCCTCTCTGACTCCCTGCATGGCTCAGAGGGATGTGTAACTTCTAGGCAGCCACAGTTAAGTGAGACGAATACTACCCTGCAAAAAGAATGACAAGCTGACATGCTATAGATTCCCCCAGCAGTATTATTAAGTGATAAAACTGCCAGTTTCTATAAATTGATTCATTAAGATCAGCAAAACCAGAGTTTGCTCTTGTAGGCTGAAAATTTAATAGTTCTTCAAAATTGGGAGGAAAAAAAAAGAAAGGAAAAAGAGACACAGATTGTGGAGAAAACCAGCAAAAAGTATCGGTTTTGCATGGTTGGAAGTAATGTTGAGAATAAGCACAGTTTGACACAACTGGCATTTAGAAGACAGGAAGTAAAATATTCATGTTAATAACTAAATACATTTTCCCCTTAACTACTGCTTACACTCTCCTTGTGGCAGGATACTGTCAGAAGGATTCAAAGAGGTTAGGAAAAAATTCAAACATTTTAAATACCAAATAGCAGAAATTGGGAACAAGCAGTGAGTGTTAGGAGTCATCAGGGTTGGAAAGCCAAAGGTGAGTAAAAATGAAGGACATTTCCTCTGTGCACTCATAAAGGCTGACACAGTTTTTACTGCACAGACAAGAGTATTAGGAGGAAGGGAAATTCCAACAGATTTTCCTATTTGTAATAGCTTTCTTGTGACAATCCCTGATGTACTTCATGCTGTGTTTTAAAGCAGTGGAAAATGGAGCTTATTTATTTTCAGAAATAATAGTGCTACAGGGGATTAATGGGATATACAGAAAAGAGTAGTTATGTTCCAACAGTGACTAAGAGTAGTTAAAAGTATGGATATATTTCCAATAGATGAATATTTTTCAATATGCATATACACTTACCATAGGGGGGAATGGCACACTGAGGAGTACTAATTCAAAGCAGCAAACTGAGAACAGTTAAAAATGAAGTTTAAGAGGAAACCCACACAACTGAAAGCAAAATGTATTAAAGCTGTAGACCACGTTTTTTAAAAAAGCTATAGCATCACCATGCCTGCAACATCTGATACATTCCTGCCGGGTGTAGGCAGAACAGTCATTTATGGACAGCAACAGCTATAGATGCTTAATTTTTTTCTAACATTCACACATCTCTGGAGCATCCATGCAAAGAAAAAAACATGTTTAGGAAATGCAGAAACTCCCCCACCTTTTGTTCTAAGCATCTGTGGCACTACCACTCCCTCTGCACTTTCTTACAATGTGGAGGTAATAAAAGAAATCACCACACCACCAACTAGGCCACTACCTGCAAACTTTACCCAGACTAGATAAGGATGTGAGATAAAATCTGCAAAAACCACAGTGCATACTGAGAGTTTATCAGAGGACATCCATGGTATGTTAGAAGACACCTATGACTTGTCCTGCAGCACACTGTTTCTTTCTCAACAGGTGCCCCTGGCAGCAGGAGCTTTCCAGCCACTGAGTTGCTGCCCTTGCCCTCTGGTCTCTGGTTTTACAGGCATAAAGTGTGGGAGCTGCCTCATGTATGCTTGAAGTTCCTTTTCGGTGGACAATCTGTTTAATTTAGTGGACTGTGTTTTTCATGCAAAGTAATTTACAACAGGCATCCCCACTGCTGTGCAACACAGAACACTGGCATCACTTGTCACAGCAGCTGAAATGAAAACCAAAACAAACTCTGTAATTTGCTGCTGACACGGAGTGTCAGAGAGAACAGCCAACAAGAAAAGAGCAGCTCTTCCCTGCTGGAAAGTTTTAACAAAGTTATTTGTTTCCCTGTCATCCCTCTTTGCTACCAAGCTGCTCCACTCACACAGTCAGTTTGCTTTACAACAGTCAGCAGTTTCCACCCAATGAGTCAGTTATTTCATGGGGAAATAAACTCTTCCAATTCACAGAACAAGCTATCTTGCACAATTTGCAATTTCATTGAGCAAAAGCAACATGGCACAGGGCAGGTCAACCAAAATCTGCGCAAACTCTGGGCGAAAGACTGAAGGAGGGATGAAACTCCATTACACTCTAAATATTCACCATGGCCTAGAGAATATTAGAAGATTGTATGAATTAACATCAGCACAGTATTTTTGGTGCAGAGGATGTAAACCAGCACCCTCCTGCCTGCAGCATGTGAGCAATCCTACCCTGGACTGCAACATCTACAACAGACAAAATACACTCTGCAGGACTGGTTCTGCCATATACAAAGGGATCATGATATATACAACACAGACGGAGTAGCCCAGTTACAACATGGAAAACCTACATTTAAGCAGGGAAATCCCATTTCAAGAATCCCCTCAAAACATGAAAACTGACCCTTGAAGCCAGAAAGATATCCACACGTGATGGAGTTCACAAGTACCCAAACCCCTCACAAGTCATCTTGGTGACCTATAGAAATATGACATGCAACTGCCTTTTGGCTTTCCTAGGACTTCATAATCTGCCAAATCCTACAGCCAGGCTATTCATCTACTACAGAGATAAGGAGAGGACTATCCTATGAGATGTTAAGGTTTCTAGTGGAGGAAGAACCTCTTCTTTCTTTAATAATCACATGAAGGACTGCTCTGCTCCTCAGCTTGTCAGCACAATAACCCTTGCCATAAATGAATACAATCCAAAAATATAATTTCTTTTCCCAGAGAAACTGTCCCAGTGCCCGCTTCCCTTTCGAATGCAATGGAGGACTATAAATGAAAATGAGACTGCCTATCACAGCATGGGCTCTTCTTGGGATGTTTTCCTACAAACAGCGGCTCTGTTTGCAGACTCTTCCCCAGTCCTGACATTCCCGAGAGATTGTGGAGCTCTCAGGGAGCAAAGTGTGTAGAAGGAAAATGATACCCTTCAGTGTTCCTACCAAAAAAGAGGCAAGTAACTAATAGCAGAAACCATGCAGAGGAAAAAAAAAAAAAAATCAGTCACAGATCTTCATCAACGCCTACCTGAAACTTCACCAAAAGAGGCTGTTCCCCTTTTCATATCCAACTGGCTTTCGGTGTGGTCTTTGGTAGCTTGGTACTTGTATTGCAAAGGTAAATCACCTCTACATATTCTTCTCTTCCTGTTCAAGGACCCCTGTCCTTTTGTATCCCTTTTCCTTTGATGGGTCCTTCTATGATTCAATAGCTGAGATGTGCAGAAAAGCCAGTCTGGGGGAGGGAAACCTCACCAGCCCCATGGAAACTTCCAATGTTCCGGCCCGTCAAAAGCACTCTCAAGGCACAGAGAAGAGCAGGGAAGTACCATGAATGAAAATCATAGGATTTTTTTCCTCTTTAAATAAGGCCCCTATGCATCCCTATATAGGAAAAATGACTGAAAAGAATCTCATTCTCCTCACTTTCCTTCTTATTACTAGCTGGAAGTAACAGACAAGTCATTTTCAGCAAAACTATAAAGAAACATCACAGGGCAAATAGACCACGCTGCCAAACCCAAGCAGCAGTGCTGTGCAAAGACAAGGTAGCACTCTGTTACTGTTCTACCAATCCATGGTACTGCTCAGTGGAACCCTCTGCTCAACAGGAATGGCAGCAGTAGGTCCCATACGGCAAATCTTACCCTTTGGATCCATGTCTTCTGAACAGTGAATGGTCCCATTCAGGACACTTCCTATTCCATAACAAGATACTCTATTTTCTAACAGATAAATCAATACTGACATGTTTGGAAGTGCTTAAGCTTTCCAGGCAAAAGCATAAAGTCCTTTTCATACCAACAGACAAAACTGAGATACTCTGATAAGCACAGAACACCAAATAGACACAAAATACATTAATTTAAGGTCTCAAATAATTTTGGTATTTCACAGCAGCTTAATCCTTGCACACATACACAGAAGGAGTAACTCATGACTGTGAAGCAGCATCTAGTTGTTTAAGGCATTTGTTCACATACTCTCCATTACAAAGTTGAAGACTGTTAAGTCACAACTGTTTCCTGCCTGCAAAAGGCCTTACCTTGGCATCATCTACTTACAGGAGAAGCATTACATCAGCACTCCAACACACACGTCTTCCAACACAAAATAAAAAAATTCCTTTCGCATTTATCTTGCCTGGCTTCAAAATTTCAAGTTTGCCCAAACCTTTGGCCCACAGCTCCTGCCCTGCTCCAACACTATTTTGAATCAACAATCTGGATGCCAAAGGTCCTGAACACTGAGACAAGAGAAAAGCCCTAACAAATATCTAATAAAGACTTTTAAATGAGAGCTTGAATTTGCATTACGAGGTCTAGCTATTTTCTTAATATTTTAGATCAAAAAATTCCAGAGGCATAAGACTGCCAGAGCAGGGTGATAATTCCTCCATACTTTATTAAGGCCTTCAGTTTATACACTGCTGCTCTGACAGCTTGTCATTACACCATGTAAAACACCAAACCAAGAAAAGGGAAATGTTGAGTAGAAGTGTGACAGACTCTCTGAACAGCATGAATGAAGTTCAACTACACAATGGAACCACAATGGAACAAAACAACAGTCAGCCTGTACAGGTTCTCAAAATTAAATGACACCATCCTTCCAGTACAGATGTTTTACTTGCAGCACTTCTTCTTGCACAGACATCCACAAAAGGGACTGATCAATGAGTTAAAAAAAATAAAATTGAGGAGCTCCAAAGTCCAGGAAAGTTCAAAAAGGTTTAGTTTACATACAAAACCCCTCAATTAATTCCAAAAGTTCAAGTACAAGTGAACTTCTGATTAATAGTAATCACAAACACCACCAGTTTACCATGCAAACATTTTAATTATTTAAATTGCTCTCTTCCGAGCATGAAGAGACAGAAGTACCACTCCATGGTGGTATTTCCTATGACAGTGACAAAGGACCACTTGCTTATAACGTAAATATAATAAATTCCTGTTTTGCATAACTGAGGCTGAATACCCACAGGATATTTTTAGCATTTCTCCTCCAGCATCTGGTCTAATAAAGAAACACAGAACAGCTTTGCTGTAGTACAAAAGTTTACAGAAAGTTCAACAATTTAATTAAAGACAATACAAAATATGTTGTCTGAATTCAAATAATTTATGTAAAAGTACATGCATGAGAAAACACTGGCAAGAAGATTTTGGTAACCCTATTATCAGATGCATGTTCTTTGTTCCTAGAGATAACATACAGTCAAAAATACATTTATAATTTAAGTTACAATAGAAGACAGTATTTCAAACACAATTTTGGGTCTACCAGCCCTTCAAGGCAAAAAAAAAAATTCCTGTTAACACAGGACGAATTGATAGAATAAAAAAAATAGAGCAATACTGGAGTCTCTGAACAAGCCTGCAGTGTTTTGTTTTTCCTTTTATCAAGGAGGGAGAAGATACCAGAAAATAAAGGGACTCTTGTCTTTTCAGTTAAGTTTTTAGTAAGTGTGATCAGAGCATAAGGGATTACTTTCATCCATACACCCCAGAAAACCCACTCTCCTTGTGGAGAGACAGGGCACAGATCAGGCACAGATCTTCCCTTTCACACAGAGCAGTGCCACATCTATATAAGCGTGGATCCCACAGCCAAAGGAAACTACCTGCTTCTCAGGGGGGCAGATTGGCCCCAACAAGCACCTTCTCTGAGCCTCCAGCAGCACCACTAAATCCTCTCACATCACAAGTTATTCTTCACCTTTACCAAATACTGAAATGCCAGAAGTCACCTTCTTCATGATATCAGACTGAAATACCCAATATTTCTTACCATGTGTCACTTGCCCTCCACATTTTTGTGGTCAACTAAATAGTTTAACAAGACAACACATGATTAACTTCTTTCAAGATATTTTAGTTCATTGATTCTCAATAAAAGCACTGGTTGCAGTACAATAGTTTGACATACAGCAACAAAAGGTATTCAATTTACATGCACAAGCTCTTTAACATTAGTACACAGTCTTTCCTATCTCCATTATAAAACAAATACTACTCTGACAGCTGGCACAATCTTCCAATTGTTCTCATGAGTTGTAATGGAGTGATGAAAACAGTGTTCTGATGGTACAATGCCAAAGAACAGAGATTTGGCCACTGCTGGAAGATTCTAATCAGGATGCCAGTAACGGGAAACAGTGTTGAAATAATTGTAAAAACAGTGACAAAAGAAGCTACGCAAAACTGCTTTAACTTGTACTTCAGTTTAAGAAAAACATGGAAAATACATACAGTTTTGTATAGAAATAAAAGTGCATGCAAAGGCAGAAAAGTTGAAAGTTTAAGGCAAGACAAATGTGTGGATGAGTAAAAAAACTTTTGAACACTGAAGTACTGTAAACCAGCAGCAATCTGTTGGTGAAAGAGTGCATCGTGCCTTTCTGGATTGTTTCTGTGGGTTGGGGTTTTTTGCGTATTTTTGGTTGGGGTGGGTTTTTTTTTTGTTTGGTTTGGTTTGGTTTTGTTGGAGTTGTGGGGTTTGTTGCTGTTTGTTGTTTTATTTAAGTTTATTTTAATAAAGCTTCCATATTTGAAGCACAAGCCAAAACTCCTCTCCATTTGTGTTTGATGCTTGGCTGAGGTTTCGTTGAGTTTTACAGCTTGGTCCAGATTTTCATGGTTTAATGTGCAAAGTACAGCACATACTATTAGGACTGCTCACACCAAGCTTTCAACATCTGCTTTTCAAGAAACAGATACAAGTGTCACCTTCATTAAAGTCAGTTTCAGTATTGCTGTTAAAGGGCTTCTAGAAATGAGAACACAGAAGTCAGATTTATTACAATGAGATAAGCAACAAGCTTTGTAAAACACACACGTTACAATAAGACTTTTCCTACAGCAAATAAAAATCATCAGGGGACTTAATTTTTTTTAACATTTCTTTCAAGGTTTCAGAAGTGCTAGCAATTTCAGCAATAAAATTTTCAAACTGCCCTGGCTGTGCCACTTTTCCATGGCTTCTCCAAATGTCATTCAAACAAGTAAGAAATCTTCTCCTATAAGGGACAATTAGCAGTTTAGCATTATGCTAGTGGCAAGTAAGATCCTGATATAGTATGAATATTCAATAGTTGTTATAATTCTATTTATAACCATATAAAAAAGTACAGTTACATGATATTGCACTGTCAGGTCTATAATACGCCATGTAAGACTGCAAAAATAAAAGTAAAAAAAAGTAAAAAGACCTCAATTCTCCTATTTTTGTTACTTGGTTTTTTTAACTAATTGTCTCAAAAAAAAAAAAGTAGCAAAGGCTTTAGTCTTTGATGATGAACACAAAGGTATTATCATCAAATCAGATTATCTAATCCAGACTAATGGTACACTTAACATTTCAACTGAACCACTCATTACAAACTTGCAATGCCACCACTCATTCATACCCTAAACTGTTCCCTGGCCTCATCTACCCAATCAACTATTCACACCTTATTTTAAGCAGAACAATTTAAGAAGTTGTTTGGGGTTTTGCAACAGTTGGTCTGAATTCTTTAATACCACACTCAAACCAGAGGAAGACAAATTTAAGGATATTTCAACTCAATTTTCAAAACACTATTTAGAAAGGAAAAAAGAGGCATGAATATGGAAGTACAGAAGGTGCTCAAACACCACTTTAAAAATGGACTTGGTAGAGAGCCTACACTGGAAACACTTACCTTGTCAAAGCATCAACATGATCATCTCAGAAGACAATTCAGAGACACTTAAGTCAGAATTATGAAAAAAAGGAAACTACACTGTCAAAGATCACTGAAATATCTAATCTAAGGCAGTGAAAAATGATGGCTGGTGAGGGGCAACCAGTCACCTTGCAAAGTGAGGGACTTCAAATTACTCATCACTGATCTTCTTAATAATCTGCACTGAAGGACCTGATGAACACCAGTGATATTTCTGTCATGCAATGACAACTGTTAAGCAACCAATATGCAACTCAAGAGTGACACTGTCATCCATGGTGGATTATTGAAGTAATAATCCATTAAAGAATAAGTTCAAAGGGGAAAGTGGTAAACATCTTGCTATAAGTGAAAACACTCCAAAAATTTACAATTAAATAAAAAGTTAGATGATATTTTATAAAAAGAAGTACTGAACACAACAAGGCCACAATAAATTAGTGTTTCCATAAAATGACATGCTGAAGGTTTTGTTCCCAAGTCTATACATTTTTTTACTGTCTGTTAATTCCTAAATATTGACAGCATAATTGAATAATTGAGGTACAGTAGTTTACATTTGTATATGTCTTGTAAAAAGATTATTATTTTTCTTCCAGTTTTTCTTCCTCCTCGCCAAAGAACAACAAAGGAAACATTCCTAAAATGCAGCCAATGGTCACTCCAATAGCTTTACCCTAAAGAAAGGGGGAAAAAAATTAAGTTTTTCACTGATCAGTTGTTACTCATTTCCCATGCACCACCACAACCAGGAACACACACCCCTTGTTCTAGTTTTCAGCTGGGAGTCACATCTTTCTTAGCATGCAGACTAGAAACACAGTCTATGAGAGAGAGACAGGTATGACAAGGTTAGAAATAGTGTTTGCTACGATAAAAGACAATTCTGATAAAAGAGGAGGGCAATGATCATGAAGAGCTGCACAAGGGGTAAGGGAGGAAATAGGGATTCAAAGAATTCACAGAATGGCTAGAAAGATAGAAAAGGGAAAAAAAAAAACCACAACAGAACAACACCTACACACATTTTAGGTGCAATTATAAATATATCTGCTTGTATCTGGTACTGCAAATCATCAAAGGAATGAGTGGCTCCTTGCAAAAATGATGGGTTTCAAAGGCACAAGGCAAAACCAACAAAAACTGGAAAATATTTCAGATGACCTGAACGTATAAGTCAAAAGGAGAGGAAATACAGTAAGACAAGCAGCCTCCAAACCACATCAATAGCAGTAGGTAGACAGTGTTGAAAAACTTGATACAGCAGGTAAAAAAAAAAAAAAAAAAGCTACCATACAGGCAAAGGTGCACGGAAGTCTTTTCACAGAAAAGGAATATGAACAAACTGAGTACAATGACAGGGTTTTGCCACAGGCTCAGCTTTTACTGAGAAGACTTTTAGACTATGGGGCAGTCCCCTGACAACATTCCAACTCTTCACTGCTCTGCACTTTGATCTATCACTGCTAAAACCTGTCTTTTTCTACCATAACTTTTGCTCAGTAAGTGCCATTTCTGTTCCCTTAAACATGCAAAAGTATTGTTCCTAATGAAGGCTCATTCTGGCAAAGGGAACTATCTGTTTCTTTACTCAGTTTCTGATAACCTTTTTCTTTAATCATTGCTCTGACTGCTGAAGTGGGACCACTTCAAATGTTTAAATGTTAAGTAAGTAATCACCCTGAAAATGCATCTGCAAGATGAGTGTCCTGTAACTGTAAACACAGGCAGTGAATATTACTCAAATGCTAAAAGTCTGGTCAGATAAAAAGCTAATTTCATATCCAAGCTAATTATAGAATATTAGAAATTAGTACAAACCAGCACAGGTCTATGATTAGCAAGCACTTGACAAAGAATGTATAGGAGTAATCTAGTAACGGGTCATAACTTCCAAGTAAATTATCTTATCACCATGGCCAGAGCTCAACCCAGATATCTGCACAGCATACACAGAGTCACTGCAGAGACTATCCACGTCACTTGGGGTTTGCTGCATACAAAAAAAACCACTCAAGCTCAAAAAAATCCGATCTCTTGATTCTTCCTGAAATGGTCTCAAGACTAAACTCTCCGGGGACCATGCACAATGTTGGTGGTCATTAAGGAATAAATGGAAAACGTGACGAAAAGCATTTATCAGCTAGTTTAAACACAAAAAGCTCCACACCAGCAATGCTGTCCACAGGATACTCACCAAGTGTGCACTGAGACGGGTCTGCCACATGTCAGCTTGTTTGGGTGTCAGGTCAGGGATTGACAGACCCAGTCGCGAAGCCAAAGCTTCTACATAACCTGCAAGACTGGAAGGACAAGAAAACAAGAAGAAACAATTTTGAAACTCACAGTATCTTCTAGTGCACGTTTTGAAATACTTGAACATAAAATCAAAAGCTTTTCTTTCAGCATACCAATAAGGTAATTGAGAGAAAGCTGTGAGTAAGAGTTCAGACTTCTAAAGGTCACACTTTGCAATGTAAGTTAATTATCTCACTGATTTACTATAGTATTTCCAAAAAACTGTATGCAGTACAACACAACTGGTGTGAATGTTAATGCATTTTTGCAGAGCTTTTTAAGTAACCTTTACCAGAGGAAAGGTCACAGCCAGACTAGCTAGTGGCAAGCCTTGTAATTTGCAGAAAACAAAACAGAGGAAAAGCGGGAAAAAACAGACATAACAAACAGCTTTACTTTCAGCAGTTATGCAGAAATTTCCTTTTAAAATAATTTTAAATAAGGTGTATCTGTTTTTATCAACAAGAGGTGTGCCTAGACCTGAAGACATTTGCAGCGATACTGTTTTAGCTGAGAAGAAGGAAATCTCTTCAGATCTGGGAATAACAACCTGAGAAGGTACATTAGGCAGAGCCATATTATATTACAAAAAAATATTTTTCCACTTTGCATCTCAATGAATGCACTCAATATTCTTAATACAAGTTCATACATACCCCAGTCCAGCTAAATCTGAAACAAGGTTTCCCAAAGCTGCAGCTGGAGGGATGAAGAGGGAAGAGAAAAAGGTATTATTTTAGCTTTGAACAAAACCAACCAGCTCCCACCCTCCAGTGACCCTCGCTTACTCTCAGTTTATATAGAATTAAAGACTAGACCTAAGCTCCTTATATTTTAGTGTTTTTATTCTGACCTTATTACAGTGTAATAACAGCAGCAGACTAGAATTAGTAAGAGATGCAACTATTTTTCTCAAATTACATGGAGAAATCTTGACAAATACAAAAAGACAGCACTAACACCTGGAAATCAATGTAACTATTGAGGTCAGAGTTAAGAAGAGCTGTGCATGGTTGTCAGCTCCATGAAGCTAATGCTGGACACCAAGCAAGGCCTTCCAATGCCTGAAGAGGCACAGGAGCACTGGAAATAGGAGCTGTCACTCAGCTATGCAGCTTTGATAAACATGTCAACATATCCATGAACTGTGTCAAATTCAGAAGAAATATTGTACACAACTGAACAAAAGTTACACACAAAATACATGATTTCACAGCAGACGTTACTAAGATAAGCTAGCTTGTGACTGTCTCACATTGAACCAAGGCCTGCAAATTTCCAAATCTTTAACTGCTGTAACATATTCAGTTAAGCTCTTCCTCCTCATGCTTTTGAGCAAAGCTGCACCTGCAGCTGGTGGATCCATGGGCACCCTCTGAAACTGCAGAGGCGCCAAAGCTGTTGAGCAGAGCTTATCAGTTTTGGCCAGTGCAGGAGCAGGGTGGCTGCTTGGCCTTACTGTGGTATCTCACCAAGGCAGAGGAGCCACCAAGAACTGCAGTAAAAAAGACACCAACACTGACCTCCACTTAGCACTGCAAGCGAACAGCAACATACAAACACATATATCCACATTCACTGATACTGGGCCCTGTGGAATTTAGAGCAGTTCCATTAGAGAAATGCAAATACACTTTCCCAACTGACCCAGGATTTGAATATTTATGTTGAAATCAACAAGAAGCATTTCAAAAAGCTATTCGAACTGAAATTCCATTTCTGCAAATGGAATATGTCCTTGCTTCACCCAGAGGTTGTTTCTTTATTAGGAAAGGCAGCTGCAAGAGTGAGGAAGAGAGATTTCCAGCCCTGTGTGCTACTTTCAGCCTAAAATATAGGCATGTGCCATACTAGTCTAAATGTGCTGCAATTTTAATACTTGCCTGCCATAGTTGAAATTCCTAAGACAACTCCAATTGACAATTCTATTTGGGTTCCCTGAAAAAGAAACAGTTTTCTCATTATTTGAGGGATTTGGAGTTAAATTATATTGATACAACTGACAGAAGTATTGTTTATTGCTTATCTATGTTAAAAGTGAAAGGATAAACAGACATTTCTCCTGTTAGATCAAAGAGATCCTATCTTCCTGGCATATCTATTTCCCCCTAAGGCAAGAGCCTACTTCTGAAAGTCTTTTATTATTTCATACTCTCATAGCAGGCAGCTGGTGGACAAAATCTGCAACCCTTATCCCTGCATACCACCTTCCCCACTGCAATTCTTAGCTGAATATACAGTTCTGAACAGAAACTACTACAGATACCAAGCAAACAAATAAAACACAGTATCACAGCTCCTTATGTTTTTGGCTGAAGAAACAAAACCACACGGTCTGCATTATGAAACAGCAGTACATGGTCGAGAGATGAGAGACAATATGCATGAACTAAAACAAGACGTGTTCCAGTTGGATAGAGCAAAACATTTTGTAACGTGAGGACAGCTGAGCACTGGAACAGGTTGCTCACACAGGCTGCCCTTGGATTTCTCAAGTCCCTCAGGATACAACCATGAACAGCTTGGTCTCATCTTACAGCTGGCTCTGCTTTGAGCAGGAGGTTAGACCAGAAACCCTGAGAAGGTTCTGAGCAGGGGGACTTTCTAGACTAGACCTCACAGGTCATTCTATTCTGTTCTCTTGGAAAATATGAATCTTGCAGACTTGATCAAGGAATTAAACAGTGAACTTACCGCAGCAATCATAATTGCGTTATCCAAAAATCCAAACCCTACAAAAGGTAATGCGTTGTGGAAGAACACTAAAAGAAATAAGTAACAAAGAAAAAAAGATATTTATAAGGGAATTCACTAATGCACAGGAATAACTGAAAAGTCTAATACTGGTTTTTTAAGAGAAAGACAAAATGCATAAAATTCCTTTCCTACTGGTCACCTTTTTGGTGCTGGCAGGTGTGGTAAAACTCTTTGCCACACAGAAATGTTACTGATGCCTTGTGAAGAGCCAGGTAAACAACCTACTCTGCAAATAGTTGTACAGTTTCAGGTGGAAGTCACTTATGCTGACTACTGCCTAAGAGAAATACTTTAAACTACATGAACTCTGCTATTATTTACAGACTTTAGAGCAATGTTGCAGCATCACTGAAGATCACCAAACTGTCTCACCAGACTCCCTGTCTTCTCTTGCTTGAAATAAAGGCCCTTTCTCTGCAAGTCCCTCAGTATTTCTGTGCAAGAGCTCCATCTTCTTCACACATTTCTAAAATTTCCTATTTTAAAAGCATTGTCTGGAGCTAGACAATTCTTGTCAAAACTCCTTCAGCCAAATCTGCAAATGCTGAGGTGGGTTTCACTAGTGTGTCATACATTAATTATCTCACCGTTTCAACCAAAACTTCTGCATCTTCATTTTGTTTGTGCACTATCCTCAGTGCAAGTCAGATTTGTAGCTGCTCCTTAACACACTGCTTAAGAAACCAAGTTCCACCATTTGATTCATGCATTTTCTTCTTTTTTACTTCTGAAACCCATTATACCCTTTCTGAAAAAATTTTCTGTTGCAGAAGCTTGGAACATGCTGGTCTGAGTAATTTCTAAGAATGAGCACGGTGCTATTGTATCATTCCTTTTTGTCCTGCTTTACTTTCTCTCAGGTTTTAGCCTGTAAACTTTTGATGGGGGTAGGATTGAATTTGCATAGCATTGTCTCCAGCTGAGTTTCAAGGTGCTCACTTCGTAAGACTAAATACAGCATGAGGACAGAAATTTTTCATTTTTTTAACACTTAAAATACAGCAGATATTCAGTCTGGATTTGGTTGGAGTTTGGGTTTGCTTTTTTTTTTTAAATTCATGTTGGACTATAATAACTACGTTTTATTAACTTAAAGAGATGCAAACCTAGGAAGAGCAATGAAAGAAGAGTGTGCAAACCTCACAGTCATGTGGAAAGAAATTGGTACCAGCAACTTTTGGGTTTCCTTTCTGCAGACAGCATGAATCCATGACCACACAAAAAAACAAAGCCACATTCAAGATGTTTCATGCTTATGTACTAGAACATGAATGGACATCTGTAGCTAATTTGTGAGACAACACCTATCTTCTAAACTGCACAGATAAAAGACTACAGCACAAAATGCATGAAACTTGCCAATTATTTTTAAACTATCACAGGACAAACCCACCAAAACAAAAAAAGTAGATCGATATGACCACTATTTTCAAAATGTGTGCACTGAAGCTAAACTGGGACCTCAAGTTCTTAGTGAAAGGGACAGAGTTTTTGAATTCATGAAGCAAACAGAACCCCAGGGACAACGGGGGAGGAGCAAATTAGAAAAAACGGTAGGTAACTGTAGAGAACTAGAAAAGGAAAATGTTTGCCAAAATAAATTTGCTCACTCTAGAGTACAAAACCACAAAAATACACTAATTGGGAAACTAGATCTAAATTTGAATCATGGTATTATAAATACACAATCTGTTTCCAATTTCTCTGCAATTTCATACCACTTCTCAGTCCTTTTAAAATACAAAACCTCCACAAGGTACTGCAGCACCAACACTGCTTGGCTTAGAAAAACAATGTTTGCTGCTGGCTTTGAACAGTGTGCTCTCATTTGGGCTTTCTGTCCTACTTTCACTAAGTGCTGCACATTCTCCAGCCGAGGTGTTATGAAACAAAGGCAGCAGTGTGAGTGTTGGTGCTTGCTTTGGTTTTCTCTTACTCCATACAACAGGGATGAGGACAGACCATCACTTGTGGAACAAAGATGAAGCCAATTCAAAGAGAGACTGCACAAATACTGAACCACATTCAACAAACATTCTTCTTTTACCATGTCTCAGTTGTCCTGGAGATGGTGGTGCAACCTCCAACTTCTCTAGAGAAGTCAAAATGAAATGAGAAAGTTAGCTGCTTCATCACAAATTCGGTTTATTATCAAGTCTTTACCAAATTACTAGCAGGCAAAAAGCAGTTACGTTATTTAACAGCTTTCAAAAGAGAAAGAAAAATACTTCACACCCACATTTTTATTATTTTTACAAAAGATAACAGGGTATTAAAAGCCAAAAAGTCTTAGAATATTACAAGCTTACAGTAGTATAAGTGATTATACTGCAAAGTAGCAGAATACTTCAGAAGCAGTCCAACAGCCATCTTCATTAGAAAATTACAAAACCACACTAAAATTTTAAAAAATCAAATCTTCTAGAGATAATTGTATGGGGTTTTTTAGAGGTCCTCTAAACATGCAGCAGACAACCTTCTTTCCCCCAGAGAGTCTGCAAAACAAACCCTACCATTTATATTCTCACAAAAGGTATTTTTCAGAGCAATATAAGATTAAAAGAAAAATACAGACAACTGATTTCAGTAACAATACATTAAGTTTGGTAATTAGGTGTATGTTTCAGGTATCCTGGACTCAAATCACTAAGAATTAGCAAGGACCAGGACATCACTCCTGAACCTGAGAGAGTACTTTCTCTACAGGAAACTAATGCAGTTGTGATCAGAGATGCTGTGCACAATGCAGCAGCAAGTTACTTGTTTAACAGCAGCAAGGGAAAAAAAAAACCTAGCTACTTCTTTTTGGCGTTTCTTGCGTATTTTTTAATGTAGATATTGAGCATAATACCTCCTTTTTAAAACAGAAAAAAAATTATTCCCCCAATATTTTCCAATATTATGAACCCAGAGGTTTTAACAAGTTGCTTCCATACTTCTCCTAAGGTGTCTTGTATAGACACAGGTTAAAAATGGTAAAACGTGGAACCTACAACACTCCAGTATTCAAACTTTACTTGGCGCAGCCAAATAAATGGAAAGACAATGTTGCAAACTCAGACTGTGATTAATTTTAGCCTATGTCTGAGCACTGCAGACTAGAGTGAGTATTCTTGCATCCAAGTCACTCATATTCAAAGCTATTGTAAAGAGGAAATTAAAATATTCACTTAAAGTACCTTTGAAGAATAAAAGTTAGATCATAATATCAGTATTCAGTCAACCAGGCCACTAACTTCAAAATAATTTCACTAATTGAAGGTCTTTAACAACTTTCAAGCTCTAGCAGTTACAGAAGAGGTGCTTCCTCCCTCTGCCCAATACAAACACTACCTAAGCTCCACCAACCCCATATGTACTCACCATGCAAATGGGACAGCTATAGGCCAAATCCTACAGAAATAAAGATTATTTTGCTCTTCTCTAAAAAGTGCCTTGGAATTCACAGATTCAAAACTCAGGCTGGAAGAAGAACATGGTAAACAGAGGGAGTCCCTGTGAGAGTCAATCTTCTGAAGCCTCGAGTATCGACAGCAAGAAAACCTTACACCAAAATTTTCAGCTTGTGTTCAGGAAGGCTGGGACTGGGGAGGGGACTCATTTTCATATTGTCTCCTTCTGTTCTCACAGGTTAAGCAATTCTTTTACAGAAGTGCAGACAAAGAAAGGACTACCTATATTCACCAGGACTGCTCCTTGGGCAGCTTTTCTCAGGGACAGTAAATTTCCACAGCACTGGGGAAAATCAGAGGCACCTTGAAACAAAGAGATTAGCTGAGCCCACTGTTTCCAAAAGCTCCAGATGCCCTGAGGGGGGCCAGTCAACCTAAGTCAATACCCAACACCATCACATTTCTGATGAAGCTTCCCTAAACTCATTTGCTCCATCCTGCTGAATGCCAGAGAGAGAATAAAAACCACAAACCAAATGCAAGCGCAGGAGGTCACAGAGTGCTGCCCTCCATGGCTTTCTGCTCTGATGGGAAGCCCTTACACCAAACCACTGGGTTCCTGGGCTTCCTGTGGCACTGCCACTGAAACCACCCCTGCTGCAGTGCCCATCTAGTTTTTAGATCTAGGTCTCCATATAAAGGACTTTGTGATAAGAAACTGTAACAACATAAACAAATTTCGAGGAAACACTACTTGTGAGGGAGACATCTTTTCACATTTTTTCCCTGATTATGACAGCCAGTTAGATTAGATAATTTCCATCTACTTTGGGCATCAATACAGAATACAAAAGACTGTTCAGCTTGTCACAAAATACTACAAAGCTGTAGAACATCAGTTCTCTGGATTTAACTACAACTGAGTTTGATAGCACCTGTCAATCTATACAATTACATTCTATTCAGTCTAGCCAGACAGCTACTTAAAAAAGCTAAAAAAAAAACTCCAGTGCATAATTGATTTTAGAAATTTAGTACCAAAAGGAAGAATTAAGGGTGTCTGGTAGAAGGAAAAAGAAATAAAAATGTCTTACATCTAGGAATAACAGGAGTTCCAAGTTACAACAACTAAAAAGAACATCAGCTCCTCCTTCAGAACACCAAGGACTACCTTGGGATGTTTCTAAAAGAAGGGAGACTGAGTGACACTACTTTGAGGTTAGAGGAAAGACAAGTTAGTGTAAGATAGAGGGAAATACCAGAGGATCAGAAATAAACAGAAATTACTTAATCATTGACAATCTGTTTCAGTAGCATGGGATTCCTGCTAAATAGGCATTTTATCAAGCAGTCCTTCACCTCTATCAGGGCAGAAGTTACAGGAAGGTCACTGGGGACAGCATCGTGGCACCACGCTCTGGAGACCAGACTGCTCCTGATCAGCCACAGGGAGCTCCTGCCAGTAATGGCACCTTCCTGCTCCACGTGCAAGAACTTTACTTTATAAATGCAAGTCTTGTAAACTCACATGGAAGCATGCTTACTTTACAAGCATTACAGCTTACCTCATCATCAAGACAAAAATTAATCTGTGAAAAAAAATCTGTAATTACACATATTAATGAGACAGGGATAGGAGAAGTCTGCCAGATGAAGTTCAGATAACTGGTGCTGGTGAACCCCGCATATGCTCTGGACTGGGCAGCTCCCTCTCTGCCTGGGGCAGGACAGAGCCCAAGAGAGTATCTCATCCAAACCCAGCACAAAGCAGGGCCAAGTCAGACCAGGGGGCTCAGGACCTTGTCACACAGGACCTGCAGGACCAGGCTCACGGGAAAAGCTGTCCCCTCTGGAGGACAAAAACAAGGCTCTAAAGCACAAATGCAACTTCCCTGAGAACTGATGCTCTGCCTCTGCCTGGTACAGAGCACTGCCTGCTGCAGGAAAGGGCTGCTCCAGCTCAGGCCTACTTGCAGAGGCCAAAGATTGGTTTAAAGCTGAGACAGGGGGAAGGAAAAAAATTAAAGCAGAAAAAAAACCCCAACCACTGTGCCATGAAAGCCAAAAACAATTTTACAGAATCACTTCCAATACCACCTCTTTTAAGCATAACATACTTTAAAACTCTGCAAGATATGAAAGCACTGAGAGCAAAAAAAATTTTAAAGAGATTTTTTTAAAACTCTAGATAGCAAAATATATTTCAGAATAGGGTATTTATTCACAGGAAGTTGTTCTGACTATTTGAATTTTCAAGACTCAGCTAAAAAACAAGAATAAAAATGTTAAGAGAGTACAGCAAAGGAAATGTGCTCTTTGTTTGTTTTACCAGAGGGAAAACAAAAATCAGAAATGCAAAATCCTATTTAAAGAGCTCAATTTAGTCAGAATCAAACAATTCAGAGTTTAAATGTCTGGGGGGAAAAGAAAACAACTCTAAAGTACTCCAGAACTGGATTTCATGATGGCCATTCACCAGTTCACCCTGCATCACAGCACTCAATAAGACACAGAATTCATCTCATTGCAGAAGGAATAAAATGAAATGGTGGAGTGAGGAATTGCTATTTTCTAACTGACACTCATTACCATAAATTAGGTTATAAACCAAGGTTCAAGTGCAGTACATGTCATGAGCCCTGAATTGGCAAAGTCTGGGAAGCAGAAAAACATTTACTGCTTCTTAAAGCTGTTCTTGATATTTTTTAAATTTATAGTATCATCCTTTTCACTAACTATTAAAAATACATAGAACTTGGGGGGAGCATGGGGGTGAGGAGTGAAATATAAAACCATCAACATAAATAATACCATCATCCACAACTTGGTCCAAACCCAGCAAGCAGCAAATTAAAATCACTATGCCAATTGTAGCCAAGTACTTGCAAATTACTTTTAGAATTATTACTCTTAGCTGACAAACTAAGAGCAGCTGACTAACAGGTAATGCGTGTGCACTTGTTTAAAACAAACCTAATACCCAAAAAACCTCCCCCCAAAAAAACCCCAAAAAACTTCAACCAAAACCCAGCAAGTTGTCATCGCTAGTTCTGAATTATCAATTTTTTAAGAACTTGCATAAAAGAGAACTTGCAAGCCTAGAGGCACGTATTATGTTTTATTCAAATTGCAGCTAACAGTACCATAAAATTTTATAGCTGAATTTGTTGCTGTCACCCAGGGGCAGGAAACAATAAGACTGAATGCAGGTACTACTGCCAGAGCTACCCTAGGAAAATACTTGTTACTGCTGAGTATTGCCATATCTGAGACAAAAATATGAGCAGCATTTTATAGATTTTTATATAGTGACTAAATTGTTCAAATTAATTTTTAAACAAGAATATGAGTATCAGGAAGAGGAATATAAAAGGTATTATTAATCTAGACCTATTTTAACATAATTTTAGGCTTTGAAGGCATCTAACCTAGAAGTTACAGAGGGTTTTGTCTTGAATTCATCAATCTATTCCCTCCAAAAAGCCTGTCCAGATCATTTCAGCCAATCATTCAGATACACATCACTGAAACAGCAAAAAAATTACTTACACGGAACAAGAAATCAAAGCAATTGGCCTGTCTACTAAAAAGAGGTACTCCTTTGCACATGAGTTCATGAGAGGATCTTTACAACCAAAATTCTAGATTAGAGCCTAAAAATGAGATGTGTTATTGCTTTGTTCAGAGGTGGATCCTCAAAAGCAATTTCTGACTCTGATATATGAGTTCATTCATGGAATAAGCTCATAAGACACCTCTGCATCATCCTTTTTTCCTCCCCTGCTCATCCTCAATGTTTTTACCAAACTGCAATCTAACAAAATTGAAAAACCTTGTCCCATTGATCTTCAGTTGGGTTCCCTTAGTATTCCAGATGGGGAAACAACAATCCGTGAGTTGCCATTAAAGAAAAGTTCTGCATCATTTGTTATAACTCACAAGTGGTTTCCTGTTACTACAGCAATTAAGGCACTAAAGGATGCTGACTTGTGCAGTGCTAAATATAAACCTGGCTGTCAGCCCCTTCAGTCACATGCCCAGCAGAGGGAAAGCTGGGAGGAGCTCTGGTACAAATAGATGGAGGAGGTGATAGAAAATTCCTCTACTACACTGGAGAAGGTAACTATGTCCAAATAAATATTCTGCATAAATACAAATAGGATAGTATTTTTTTAATACTCCCTGTTACATTGTAGAGAATTACACAGTGATCATGTTGCACCACTCTCCCTGAAAATCCTTGAAGTAGCGGGAGATTATCATCCTAATTTGAAATTTTTGTTACATCCGCTGGACAAAGAGCTGAACAAGCTTTGCAGGAATGCAGTGTGCTCTCAGGCCAATCAACTCCCTTCAGAACAAGCCCGAGTACTGACTTAAGGCTTAGTTCACTCCTGTGATTCCCTGAAGTGAGTATACAATACACTTAACCTATCATCCCTTCCAAAAATGTGGCACAGCATTCATATCCTCTTAAAGACGCTTGACAAAACAGAGAGACCTAAGGTGGAAACCCCGACTGGAAATGTAGAAAGCAGCATAAAATGCAAACAGGTATCCAGAGGCTCAAATCACTTTCCTCATAATTAAGAGGTTTCTATCCTTGATCTAATCCCAATCTCCATCAGTGCTTTATAAATGTGAAAATCAGTATTTCCACTCAAGCATAATCATGCCAAAATAGTATTTACAGTGGTTTGCTGAAAAAGGTTTCAAACCACAGCTGGAAAAAAAAAAAAAAGAAAAAAAGTTAAGAGTTTAAGATGCTTGCCTCGGGATTCAAGGGGGTTAATCAGCTGAAATGATGACAACACAGAAAGGACTTGCAGCTTGTAATAATGATGCAGCATAAGGACAGAAATAGAGAGTTTGAGCTGTCTCCTTCAGAGAGAAATGAAAAATGTCAGAAAAACAGCTGAAGTGTTTGCATGAAAGTGCCAGCAACATAGATAGGAGAGCAAACAGGAACAAGAATGAGGTATCTGTGTTCCAGAAGTAAATGGTTATATCATCGTTTAAAAATAAAAAAGATAAGACAGCAGCCAAGAAAAAAAACTTAGTTGTTTTAACAAACTGACAAACAAACCAATTGCTATAGCAATTCCCTGACTGGAAAAAAAAATCTTTGGGGTAAAAATTCCCTGCCTCAAAAAACTAAATACTCATCTTCCCAGGAGGAGGCTGGCTCTGCCTTCCCTCCTCACCCTCTCTATTTCAATGCCTGAGGACTGCAAGGAGTTCCTGGGAGACAGAGGAAGGACACTTCCCAGTGGCATAGCAAACTCTTCCATCTTTGAAGGAATGAATCTTTGCCTGAGATTATTAACAACCTCTTCACTAGATCTGGAAAAAGACAGGATGATCCCTTCTGACTAACAGAGTGGAATTAATTTCATCCTAATATATTCATTTAACTGTTTCAGCAAGGTGAGGTTTTGGCATATCTCTGTCAGCATGGTTTTTTCTTGGACCCCTCTTGTTCGAGGCAGGGACTTATCCATCATTTAATGCGTTTGCAGTTGAAAGGAGCAGCAACACAGCAGCAATGCTGAACTGGAAACAAGACCATGGTATCTGTGCATTATCAGAGTGCAATATATTCTTATGAAAAAAAACCAAAAAAACAAGCAAAGCAATTCTGTGGGACACCACAGAAGATTTGTTAACAAAAATTATCAGCATGCTGTGCAAATCAGAGATCTGATCTGTTAGAGGACTTTCATCACCTTTAAATAGAGTTGTGTTAGGCAACACTGATGTCTAAATATGAGAGCTCATGAAATATCTAGGGAGTTATACGTACAATTATAATATCCTTTATTCATTTATGTTCCCTCCCAGGCCCTGTTTTAACAAGAAATCTGAAAAGCTAGTGAGAGAAAAGTTTGTTTGTTCCTGTCCCTCCTCCCCCTTATGCCCTTTCCCCTTTCTTCACAGAAATACACTTGTTTCCCCAGGAAAGAAAGTGAGTGGGAAAATGGTTTTAAGAACAGTGAGCAGCATTGGCCAGGTCTGGTACCTGCAGCCAGCAGCAGAATCCCTTAGAGAAGACAGCTCACTGACAACAACAATGCAGAACACAGGGGAACACAGGGCTCCTCCACTGCCCTGGCACAAAACTGCGAGTGTAACAACAGAGGGGTTTGTGCCTCAGCTACAGCAACAGCTGTGCTTGCCACAGCCCCTGGCACCAGCAGTACCTGCACTCAGAGAGAATAGCCCTTCCCAAAGCCACCACCACAGGCGGCTGCAGCAGCACAGGAGCACCAGGCAAGGGGCTGGCACATTAAATGTGTTTGGTGGGATTGTTCTTTTCCTTTAAGAGAACTTGACTACAATCTTTACAGAAGCTAAAGACAAACTGCCATTAAATCACACACCACTGAGTACCAGCCCTCTTGTAAGCACAAAGTCCCATTCCCTGCCGGAGGATGACCTTGGAAGCAAGTACAACTGCAGAAATAAGCTTCTGTTTATTGCTTTTCATCTGTCTCAGACTTAATAGAGCTACCTAAAATAAGAGAGACAAAGAGGACAGATAAACCGAATGATCATCAAACATTCTGTTACAGACTCATATTAAATGTAGTGACATTCCTCCTAATTTTTCATTGCATTGGGCATTAAAGTCAAAGTATGAACTGCCTTCAAGTCCTTAAGAATCTAATAATTTCTGTCAGTGAAAGGAACACCATAAGAAACCACTAACAATTTAAGTTCCAATCATAAATTACACTTAAGTAATTTGTGCCTCTCTACATAAATGCCTAATGAATACAGAATGCAGCAGCAATGATGTTATTCCTAACTCTTCACCTGCTCCTAGAGGTAGTGCAGTAGATTCATCACTTTGATACCATCTCCCCTTCACCATGTAACTTAGCAAAGCTTCATTTGTGAAACCAGTCTGACTCACCCATCTGACTCCCTGCATAGTCAAATTCAAGCTGCAATGGCTGCTTCCTCTGGCAAACAGCTGAAGGAATGACTCTAATATAAAAACAAATAAAATCACTTCACATGGAACTTGACCTTGAAATAATTTTCTTTTATCTTTTATAAGAGTATGGAATATATACTGGGTTGTTATGGAGCTGCAATATGCAATATTTTACTCTGCACATGAATTTTAAGTTCTAATAAAAAACTCACTCTGTTCACAAAAATTATCCAAAATATTAAGATTGCTGCCTTGTAAATAAAGTCATACAGAAGGAAGAAGCAGAAGTCAAAGGCTACTGAGCTCTACTTTTCCTAGAAGTGAACAGTTCTGACTAAGCTCACTTTTTATTCTTTCAATCAATGGCCTTTATTCTGGGAAACAAAAAAGGAACATCCTGGTCAGTGTTTCTCCAGCCTCTGGCAAGCATGAGGCCTCTCTCAGGAGGATTCAGTTGCAAGTGCATCCCTGCAGCTTCCAGCTGCAGAGCCAACACAAGCTTCAGTTCCCATCACATCCCTGCAAGTGCCAGCTGTGCACACACTCCCTCTAAAGCTGCTTCAGGACCTCTGCTCTATGAAGAGCTGCACAAGTGGTCCATCTATTTAATTACAAGGCTTCTTAACTTTCCCAGAAACTACCCAGTGTCAGTTTATGAAACACACAGTTGTACTACTTAGGACAATTTTTGTTTTCAACTTTATGCAGTTCCCCCTTTTCCACCGACAGGTTTTTTAAACCTGTTATTTTGTCCCAGCTTCACTGTAAGCAGGGAGCAGAACCCTGTGAGTGCTGAACTTACACCCTCACCTCCAGTTCTGCTAATCAGCTTGAGAATTAGTGAAGTACAAACACAAATCCTCAGCTCAGAGTTTTCAGCATGTTTTGTTTTCCACAGGAGAGGAAATATGGAATCTAATGTATTTAACACTCCTCCTCATGGCAATGGGAAGCATGCTGTGGCACTGACCCCATCAGTGACATACTGCAACGCCACTATTTACTGGAGATCTTAATGAGAAATGCACCCCTATAGTTTTCCACGCTGTGCAGTGGAGACTGATCACAGTGTGCCTCCAGCATCCTTCCCTCCCTTATTCTCTCCTCCTTCTGCTTCTGCAAAATCTGTGCAATGTTTACACAGCTCCTTTTTCAGCAGCAAGGAAGGTGATGGATTCAGGCTGAGGTTGCTTTTTGCAGTGCTAAAGCAAAGTACCGTGTGATGTGGGGGGCAGCCACTCAGACTATGATGAATAATCCTGAATAGAGAGTCAGAGGAAGGAAGAGGAGAGACAGCGCCTTTCCTAGTCACAAGACAAACGTTGAAGTAAAAGATAACGTTGCAAGTAGTTGCCAAAACTGCAAAGGTAACCTGGGAGATGAAACTGGTACTGCTCACTAGTGCAAGTCACCACGTGCTGTTAGTGACACAGAGATCCCAGAAGAGACTCCTGCCTGAGGCACAAAAACCCTCCTGGGACTTCCCATGAGAAAACAGAAAGGCAGAACCTTAGGTCAAATACAAAAGTGCACCTTGAAGTGATCTAAAGTCACGTTGTTACTGCAAGGGGTGATTTGATACTTTTCCTCCTGTTTCTAAATTCCCTCCTCATCAGGTATTTGGGACTTCTCCCTTATTCTGGCACTTGTTCTTAGTCAGGCACACAGCCAGGCCCAGAGAAGAACAGAAGTACTAGCATGGAAAGCAGAACTGAGACTCTCATACCCAGAGGTTTTTGGGACAGGGAAAGAACAGAACACTCTTTACAACAACACAGGTGAAGGCAGCAGTAAATCCACACCCATATAGCCAAGTCACATCTACACACAGGATCAGACATGAATCACAGTAAAACTCAGCCATAGTAATGTGCAACTGCAAAAACTGATGTAAGCATGGAAACGAGGTAGATACAATAGGTTCCTAGCACTCAACCCTGAGACGTAATCCCACAGTCAAAACAAATACAAAGCCTCTTTTTTTTTTTTTTTTTGCTTTTGTTTTGGTAAACCAGATACAATAAATGAATAAAAAACTTATAAAAGGTCACATATTCCCAATGAGAACAGTCTTTTTCAGCCTGGGCCATTTGTGATTTATCAGAACTCAGCTGCACATTGGTACATTTCTTCTGTTCAGGGAAAGCGACACTGAATCAGAAGTCTGTCAGATATCTGCAAGATGAAAAGGCCACCAGGCTGATTATTTATAACAAAACTGTCACTTTTGCAGCTACCTATTTACATGATTTATTTTACTCCATAAAATAATATAAACAGTTAATGAAATTGGGGAAGGAGTGGTGGATTTCAAGCTATTCTCCCATCTCTTCTTTATGGCAAAAATCTTTATTAGACAAGATGGCTGTAAATCTAGTTGGAAATTCTTAAATCTCAATCTTGAGCAAACCAGTTAATTTTACATTTGTAACATCACAGCTTTACTTGCACTTTGTGAAAATTAGCCTGTTGCCAGAACTGAAGCATAGAAACAACTGGATTAAGAGGTTATCTATCATCTGAAAATACAAGCTGATGGTATTTCAAAGGGCAGCTGGCTAAAGAAATTGGTTTGTTACACACACATTTTTCTCCAGTCTTCCACAAAATTAAATAAAGCAAATAAAACAGTTTCTACCAATGCAGATTGTTATGAAAGATGGGATAATACCCCCACGGAGACTGACGATTCACACCCTTAGTGTAAGATAAGTCACAGCAAAGCAGCCAGCACTAATGGGTAGATCACTGCACCAAGTCAAATGCTATCAAGTGCAAATAATTTTATAAGTTACTGTAACAGTACAATAACCAGAAACCGATAATGCCTGAAAGAAAAATGTAGCAGGTCAAAGTACAGCAATTACTTGTTTGTTCCCAGTAAGCATTTGGACCCCAGCTTTGTGGCAATACAACTTTCCATAGGACAACACAACCCAAAGCACAGACCGGTGTCCATGACACGGACAAGACTCACATTCCAGGGACTGTCTCCTAACCATCTCTTCTCAAGGCTTCCCACAATGGTTTGAAAGTGCTCATGCCCAGACAACAGGTCTCAGACTATCTCCAATATGTGAGCTTTGGGAACCTAAGGCCAGACCACTGCAGATATTGTATCTGGCATCTCTCAGTTGAAGTTGGTCTCACTGTAGAAACCTTTTTGTCTCAAACTTTTCCATTTTTCTTGAAGTTAGAAAGGTTTTTCAAAGCCGTGTCTTTCCCCCAGGTCATGCAGGAGCCTTTCACCAGGATCACTGCCAAATGGTAAGGCATGTTTTGATTCTGGAAATGCCTAAAACCCCTGAAGCATTTAAGAGCATTGAGGAAAGGTTTTATCCCTACACATAAGCAGTAGGAGATAATAAAACAAACCACCCGCTTCTTATGACTGCTTTAAGCCAATAGAAGAGTAGATACAGAATATGATTAATCTCAAAGAGTCTTAAATATGTTCCTAGTTTCCCTTTTTATTATCTAGAGAAAATAATTGTGATTTTAAAAAAACAATGACCTGGGGGTATTTGCCAAATGTATCTCAGTCTAAATTAAATTTAGACTCAAAAGATACCCAGAAATTTGATGAGCCCACCATATACAAAAGGCAACTGGCAACAGGAAAAAAACACAGCAAGTAGAAAGTATCACTATGTACTATGGCTACAAGAGAAGGTATTTTATTAACAATTAGCACATAAATATCTAAGAATTCTAAGTAAATCCACACTGGAAAAAAAAGCTATGGTTTTATATTCCATAGTTTTGAATGAAACATGCACTCTGCTGGGTTGAAAAAAGTATTTTGAGGGCTTTGCCTTAAAATGCTCCCCATATTTCAGAGGAAGTACGTGTTTCAGGCATGAGTTAGTCACATCCCAAAAAATTCCATGTTCATTCACTGTTAAAGGAAGTTCTCACACACAGCAACAAAACAGAAACAAAAAGGCATGCTTTCAGCATATTTGAAATATCACTGTGCTAATTTAAGGATAAAGTAGGAGGAGGGTACAAGGCAGCACACATATTCATGTCCAGCTTTCCCCAAAACGAGCATTTTTGTAAAAAAATCTAGACAACAGCACAGAATCCCAAGACAGCTTCTTTAAGTACTCTGTTTGCACAATATGCTTATTTTTCCATTTACTTGTTGTTTTTAGAAAGTTTTGGTTTTTTTTTTTTTTCTGGAGACAACAGATGCCTCTGTAGTTTCATATTTGGATCAATTAAATAATAAATAAGGCTGACGAAAGCTAAGAGTTTTCAGTTGAATGAGTCAGCTTTAAATAATTTCTTTCTTAGAGAAACTGGAAGATTTCCTTTTCTTTTAATTGATGTTACACTGAAACCTCTGTTCACAGAATAAACATGATGTATTTCATTCATGCCTGCTGCAGGGAGATCTAAATGTTTTGAATCTATCACTCTCAAATGTTTAAGCTGCAGTCTAAGTAAAAGCTGCATTTCAAGTGATCTTCTGTAAAAAGTCCTCAACCAAAAGCAGCTTTTGTACTGGACAAGATTGGGAGACAGATTTTCCTTTTAGCTCTAAAATGTACTATTTTACAAAAGACCCAGCTGAAGAACAATGGCTAAGATTCAGATATTTTTTTCTGGCTTGTGATTTAAAAGATATTTGTGCATGACACCTATTTTGTATTCATCACATGCTTAAACACATGCAAAAGACAAAACAAATTTTAACTGGAGCAATCTTTTAATTGAAGAAATTAAATTAATTATTTTATGTTTGGCAGGAAAGGGCAAAGGCAGCTAACTAAATAACATTTTTTAATACTAGTATTATTTCTGCATTATATTTGGACCTCATAATTTAATGCACATCACTTTCCAAGAAAAAAAACATAAGGTAGCTGACACTGAGCTGCTTCAAAAAAATGAAGTTGTTTCATCATCTGAAATCTCTGAAGTATTAACTATAAACTATAGCATAGTGCAGCAGTTTCCAAAAGACCTATGCTTGAAACACCTTGGTCAAATTAAACAAAGTAAATGAAGATATCGAATTGCTGAAATTCTTGAGACTGAAGGCTTTATATGAATATAAACAAAAACTGTGTACTTTTATTTCTTGCAGCAATACATGCCAAATGCATCAAAACAAGCATGCAGGAAGTCTGTCAAACCAGCAGCCTGCTGGTCTTATGCAATGCACATGTCAGCAAACACACTTTTCCATTTGGGTTTTTTCTACTGTACCAAATGCACTGGTCGTCTCTGGTGACTCTACCTCCTCTGCTGGCTTCTCAAGTGGTAACAGTGGTTTGGGATACCTGTGTGCTACAACGAGTTTTCAAAAGCAAAACAGCAGTCATTATTTAAAATCTTCCAATCAATACCGGAGCATCTGCCAGCAAGAAAAGATCCTTTATAAATATTAAGACTGGATTTCTGTGGGTTTTAGACCAATTCCACTTGATTGTTTGCAGGGTTTTCTCTTCAAAAAATATGACAGTTTCTGCATTTTAGCAGACTAGAACCTGCTTTAAGTTATGTGAGCAAGTAAAATTTCAGAATATGGAAGCAAACCAAACCACAACAGCAAAAGCACGAACTTCATAAAACATTACCTAGCTGCAGGTGGTACAAAGGCAGACAGTTACAGCTGACATTTTCAGAGAGCAGTTTCAGAATAGTTTTACCATGAGTGACCATGCACCAATTTTCTTTTTTATGACATTAAACCTCAGCCCCTAAATTACCTAATAATCTGTGTTTGAAGAGATTTAATGATCATCTAGTTCCAGCCCCATGAGACACCTTCCACCAGACCCAGCTGCTTCAAGCTCCATCCAGCCTGGACTTGTAGGGAAGGGGCACTCACAGCTCCTCTAGACAACTTATGTCAGTGTCTCACCACCCTCATACTAAAGAATTTCTTCCTAATAGCTAATTTAAACTTACCCTCCTCCACTTCAAAGCTATTCTCTCGTCCTATCACTATTTCTTTGTGAAAAGTCCTCTCCAGGACACTTGTAAACGCCACTTATGTGCTGGAATGTGCTACAAAGTGTCCCCAGAACCTTCTCCAGGCTGAACAGCCTGAACTTACTTAGCCCACAGAAGGAGAGGGGCAGACACTGATCTCTTGCATGTGGCAGACTCAAGAGAAAGGCCTGAAGTTGTCAGGGGAGGTTGAAACTGGATATTAGGAAAAGGTTCCACGTCCAGAAAGTGGCTGTGTCCTGGAAGAGGCTCCCCAGGGAAGTGGTCACAGCACCAAGCCTCACAGAGCTCAAGAAGCATTTGGACAGTGCTCTCAGGCACATGGCGTGACTCTTGACTGTGTCCAGCCAAGGCTAGGACCTGGATTGGTGAGTCTTGTGGGTCCCTTTAAACTCAGGACATTCTATGATTCTGTGATTCCTAAGATTTGGATGTTAATGAAAATGATCAGTAGAGCCTCAATAGCGCTTTTCCTTCTGCACTCCACCTTGTGCAGGAGGTAGGGGGTATATGAAAAAAAGTTTCAAAAGCAAAATGTAGCACATGCTTCCATCTGAGACACAGTACTTCTTTCACCACCTAGTATTTTTGACTCAGCAGTGAGATTAGTAACAGTCCTGATGTAGGCTGCAATGGTCCTATAAAGGAACTCACACAGCAGGCTGGCAAGAGTTTGTCATTATACCAGCTTGACAGGACACTTCAAACTTGTGAATTAGACACTTGCCAGCAGTCTGCCAGAAGACCTTTCCCTAGAATAGCAATCAAACACTAGAGTTAAAAAAAATTATTGACCTAGGTCTCAGCAAGGGAGAGAGAAGTGGATGACATTGCTCCACACACAGCATGGCATTCACCTGCATATGCTGGGTCTGTGAGGGTGTGAGGAAGAACTGTCCCCACCAGGTGCCACGGTACCTGTCAAAGCACAACAGCATCAACTGTTCCTCTTCTCCCAGCTCACTGGGCTCAGAGCAGTCCTCACCACAAACTTCACACTTGCATTGTGAAACCACTCTTCAAACAAGACAAGTACTTCCAAAGGATGGAATTATGCTTTGTTGTGTTAACAGAGATTCAGTTCTAGGAAAAAGAGGCACTGAAATCCAAGTGGTTCTAAACCACCACGGCAGATGAACCAGTTTGTTAATATTAGCAAGAAGCATCTGATACACACAACAGAATCTTTTTCACAGGAGATTTGTTTAAAGTGTCTAAAAACCTCAGTGAAATCCATTTGTCTTTGATGACATTGCATCTCTTCAATTACCTTTTCTTTGTAAAGCTGTGGAAGTAGAGGCACATAGGCTCAAATACTCCCTAAGCTATTCCAGTAAACTGGGGAGCTCATAAATTTACCACCAGAACATAAGCCAGTGAGGTTTCTTCTGACACCAAAGTAAGATTTCACTCAACAAAAGCTAAGACCTTGCAAATTCCCTGAGAGATTCTGCATCAGCTATCAGCCCAACTGAATGCAAGGAGGTGGAGCCCTTAGCACACTATACTTTTTTGGGTTTTTTTAACAAAAAATTGCAATAACTTGAACTTATAAACAGTTTTCTATCAGAATGCACTGTTTTATTCAGATTATTTATGTATCTCAGATTATTGTGTATGGTATGACATCCCAGGGCCCACAGACAGAATCTGGCTAGAAACTGCATTCTCCAAAACCTGCAAACTAAATGACAAAACCAGCCGCCAAGACTGGTTGCTATGGTGTATCTTCATGTTTTCCAGGTAATATACAACCTCAACAGGCAGAGGAAGAAGAAATTCCACTTCAAAAACTCTTTTATTTAGTGATCATATCACAAAAGTCTTCCACTAAAAATATAAAATGCAACTGGGTGCTTTCAAGGAATTGTCCTCAACGTACAAACATTATATACTAAAAACCTCTATTTTATGTATTATATACACACATACGTATTTTTTGTGTATGTACACAAAGACAGGAAAACAGGATTTGTTTTCCCATCTTTGCAACAGAAGATGGACAAATAAAGGATTCTCTCACTGTCAAGACCTGAGATCTCTTAGAGGCCCTAGATAATCACTGTGTTAGTAATATTAATGAAAAGTAGTTAGATCTGGGCTGAAGAATATTGCAAAGCAGCACATAAAAGGCCAACAGTACCCTAGGAGGCAATAAAGACAGTAAAAATGCCAAGTTTAGGATTTCTTACTTGAAAAAGTCAAACCCTTTAGTATTCTCCCTCCTCATTACCAGGCTTGCTGCACTGCTTACAAGTGCATCTTTCATCAATCATCTCATATCATACACTGGAAACTAAAGGTAAAAAGCCTAAATATAAGCTCCTTAAGAAAGAAGTTCCATCTTCTTCCTAACATCGCTTTTGTCAATGGAATATTACTATAGAAGGTCTGAAGTATTAAATAATTCTCCATATTTTCTGAAAGATTTTACACTTTTGTCTCCACCATGCAAGAAAGAAACAACAGAAATCTGACTATCTGAAGCCAACAAAACCAAACCTTGATTACAGGGCACCACTTCTAGAAACAGAAAGCAAGACTATTACATTTGAAATCAATCAGCCTACTTGCTACTTCAGTGCTCCTGTAACTATGAAAATAGAAATATACAAATTACTTGTGTTCAATTCCACATGTATCATCTCCACCTAGTGTAGCTGGGTGTGACCAACATTACAAGAAACACAAGCTAAAATTTAGGAACTTTGTTTCAAAGTTCTTCCTGGGGAAATGGGACACCTTATTCATCTTTCCAAGGTTCAAAAGAGAAAAAAATAAAAATACTTCAATGCAGAAGGAAAACTAAATCTAGATGAGAAAGGATTTGGGATTTGCAGCTGTATTCAGAAACAACAGCTCAGTGATGTTTTGACTAAATTTTAAGATAGTAAGATACAGATTATAGTCTAAACCAGGACAGTTTTCAAAATATTTTCTGAGAACTACTGTATCAAGACTCAGTTTCACAGTCTTCCCCCCAGCTTCTACTATGCAAAACACATCTATGAATTTAAACTCAGGCTTTCAGCTCTCAGCCATCACAAGCTCACAGATAAGAGCTCTGCCTACCGAAGCACTAAAACAAACAGCAAAATTTCAGTCGGTATTTATCCATAAGCTAGACTGCTCAACCAAGCTCTGGTGCCCAGTATCTGGAAGCTCCTTAAACCTCCATGTAATACAGGTGACAAGGTGACGGCAGGAAGGAATGTATTCATAAACCTCTCCCCACCTGCATTTTTTGTGACTACAGCACAAACAGACGTTTTAAGTAACAAAAATGCTTCAGAGACTCATCTAACTTACAGGTAACAGCTACAACTCACCTACCTGAGGACCGTCCTTCAGCGCAGCAGCCGCAGCAAAGGATGGGTTTCCCCGCAGCCTCTGCCATTAGCGGAGGCCACAGATAGTGTGTCCTGTCATATTTCGTGCTAGGGCAATTAGCTGGTGGAACTGCATCCTTCTGGTGGTAGGCCTGGGAATGGGCTGAGGAACTTGCCCCATTTGGTTCTTGATGTGCCCAGGTCTCCCCATATTGCTGACAGCCTCCCCTAGCTGATATGGGGTCTGTTAGGGCACAGAAGAGGTAGTGAAGGAAGAAGGTCAAAACTTCACCCAATAAGGACTGTGTTAAGAAGGGTATGGACTAACACCTCCCTTTCCATAAAGAATTATGGAAAGATCACAGGCACAAAACAAGCTTAAGCACAGTAGCAAAACTGCATAGACATTTCATGATCGAGGAGAAACTGATTTTTCAGACTCAAACAGAATATGGGAATTTACGCAAGCAGTAAAGAAGAGAATTTGAAGGCTGCATTTGGATCACTTTCATTGGAAATCAACACAAAAGTACAAGCAGTGACCTCAGCTAAAGAATCAGTTGCTGGGAGCTACAGCATGCTGCCAGCGAATGAGAAGATTGATAAGAAACCCAGCATCTCTAAAACAATTTTGTCTTGACAGAACTCATGATTTATGAAGATCAAAAGTGACACTAGTCAATCGGAGAAAGTACCTAGAAAGCAAGGCACAAACAGCTCTGCCCTCATCTGCTACTAACAACCTGTGTACCTATTCAGGTCATTGCTACGCAGTCACCATTTCAACAGCAAAGAAAAGAGCAATCATACAGAATATTTTTTAACCATTATAAAGCATTTTAAATACAGAATGCAAACGTCTAAGCTCAGAAAATTAGCTCTCTAATTTTCTTTCAAGTGTAGCCCTTTGAGCCACCTTGTCTTCTTTTGGCACTCTACTGTGCTGAGAGCGATGATACATATCCTACACCTCTCTGCCCTTCTTCCTGCAAAATCTGAATTCTTTCAATATCAATCCTCTAGAAAACAGCTATGGGCAATAAATTCAAGATAGGTTTTTTTCTCCAATTTCTATTTAACAGACTTACTAGAAGCCCTTTTCAGTAATGATTTTTCTTTTTTCGTAACACATGAAGAAACAGAATTTCTCACAGGTAAAAGCTGACAGCTGTTACCATGCTGCAGTCTGCTGCTGGCTAAAGGAAAAGGTTATCTACAAAAAAAAATTTTATCAAGTTAGATGAGCAGATTAAGAATCTGACTCCAAGGATGAGGTCAGATGGCACTACAATCCTTTATGCAGCCCTTACCTATGAGATTACTAAGCCCACAATTGAGATTTTGCTGAAACAATGTCTCCAGCAAGATTAATTATTATAGTTTCAGGCACAAGTGAATTGCAATTCCCACTAGTGCAATAAACTTAAAACCAGCTAATAATCTCCCATGCAGTAAAATGTCTAAATTCAAACTAATGCTTTTGTTACTTTGCTTCTAAATCCTGAATCACCAGAAAATCACAGCATTTTACACAACAGACTTTCATATTATAACTAACAACATCTGAGCAACAAGATATTAAATACGACCATCTGTTGATTTATAGCTGTATAAACACTGAGACGCTATACTGAAATTTTAAAGTCTCATTCCGATATATACCACACGATCCTCCAGGTACACAGTTCCGTTCTCTTTAACCTGAGCAGTAACCGATGACACAGAAACTCACTCAAAAACCTCACGGCAAGAACCCTTCAGAAGCTGAGAAGAATTTATTTGGAAAGACTATTAGTTGTTAGTATTCAAAAGTTAGTGTCAACTTACAGTTCAAAGCATTCTACCCTCTGTGTTGTGAAACAAACAAAACTGATTCACTATCTGCAAAACAGAAGCACTGCTGCTCCCAAAATGAGGCGTCTAAGTGAACTACTCTTACTATGACTAGAAATTAGTGTTTATATGCAAGTGTGCTACAAACAAAACCAAAGAGATACCTGAAAGGGTTCTGTCTCTTCACAAAAGCAACACTTTTACAGCTGGCCCCCAGACCTGTTCTCTGCCCACCCAAAAATTTTTTTCCAGACATCTACAGAGGAGCCACAGGGCACAGAAATGCCCTTTCCAAGGGCACGCTACTATCAAAGTCACAAAGAGGCCTAGATCAAATGCACACTGATCTCTTAAGTACCCACTATCATCTTCGCTGCAATAGGGATTGTAAATTACAGCTGAGGATCAGAACTAGAAGTAAGGAGGTTGTAATTAAGAGGATTTGGTTTTGTCAGGTTTTGATTTGTTTAAGGAACAGTGTCAAGTTGGCAAGAACAGTTGGATCAGACGAGAAAAATCACTGTGAATTATTGTAACTGGCATTGCATAGCCCTGTATTCAGAGACATCTGTAAACTTCCCCAGCACACACACACACCTTCCCGAATGAGAACCGACACTTCCGAGCAGCAGCGCCGGCAGCTCCCCGTGCAGGTGAGTGTAACTCATGAATGAGCTCCCAGAGCAGCAGCAGCAGCCCGGCGTCGCTTAAGAGGTCTGAAATCAATTTACTGCTGCCCTGGTGTCAGGAGGATTTTATGAGACACACTTTCCTATTCCCATTCCGAAAAATGGCCACCCGTGGTTCTCTGAAACACCCGGTGAGTGACATACCCACCGAGGATTTGGCACACTGGACCGATTTAAGTTCCAAAGGGGCTGCGGATGCTTCTGGAAACTAAATTTCAGGTCGTGTGCATCATTTATACCCAATTACGCGAACAGGGGCGAGCGCCTCTCGATGCCTCCTCCTGCTGGAGTTTCCTACTCGCCCGAAGGAGTCTCTTGGGCGAGGGCGGGAGGACCCCCAAACTTGGGAGGCTCAGCCCCTGCTCCGGCCCTGCCCTGCCGCCCCCAGCCGGGCTCGGGGTGGGTCGCGGCTCACCTTGGGCGATGGCGATGGACTCGAAGCGGTGGAGCTCCCGCAGCAGGCAGCTCCGCTCGGTGGAGTGCAGGCTGTAGATGAAGTCGCGGGCCCCCTGCGCCGTGTTCAGCGCTTCCATCGGCTCCTTCTTGGGGTGGGTGCCGAGCGCCCGCGACCCCCGCGGGAAGAGCAGCCCCTCGGCGCCGCCCCGCCAGCTGCCCAGGCGGCGGCGGCAGCGGCACCGCGGGCCCCGCAGCGAGCCCAGGCAGGACGAGGGGACGGCGGCGGGGCCCCCCGGCCGCCCCAGCAGCAGCGCCGCCCGGCCGAGCCACGCCGACATGGAGCCGGGGAAGGGCGCGGCGCTCGGGCCGCCAGAACCGCCCGCGGCCGAGTCGCCCGGGCCGCGCTCCCACGGCCGCTCCGCCGGTGGGGCCGGGCGGTCCGCGCCAGGCACCGCCCCGCCGAGCTCCCGCCAGCAGCGGCGGCAGCGCCGCCCCGCCCCGGCCCCGGCCCCAGCCCCGCTCGGCGAGCCTCGGCCGCAGGCGGGGCGGACGGGCCCGGGGGCGGCCCCGCGCAGGCGCCCGCCCGGCCGCGCTGAGGGGAGCGGGTCGGCAGCGCCCGGCGGGCTCCGGGCTCCGGGCTCCGGGCTCCGGGCTCCGGGCTCCGGGCTCCGGGCTCCGGGCTCCGGGCTCCGGGCTCCGGGCTCCGGGCTCCGGGCTCCGGGCTCCGGGCTCCGGGCTCCGGGCTCCGGGCTCCGGGCTCCGGGCTCCGGGCTCCGGGCTCCGGGCTCCGGGCTCCGGGCTCCGGGCTCCGGGCTCCGGGCTCCGGGCTCCGGGCTCCGGGCTCCGGGCTCCGGGCTCCGGGCTCCGGGCTCCGGCCCTGGGCAGCGCAGCCTCCGCAACCCTGCCCGGCACCGCTGTCAGGGTGCCTGAGAGCCCTCAGGGCTGCTCCAGCGCCGCGCTCCAGCAGCTTAGCAGGGCTACAGAAATGAGGTTTTGCTTGTCTTTCCCGTTTTACAGGCCCTTGCCGTAGAGTATTGTGGAGTTGCATCATCCAGTTCTAGGTTTAGTACGCTTCGCTTGCATATAGCGGTTGTATTGTTTTAAATTAATTGGCAGGTGTTCTGACACACCCGGAACAGTTCATATATATATATATGAAAAAAAACACGAAGCAAAACAAATAAAAACATACACACACACAAAAAAAACCAACAACCCACGCCAGAACCTCACCATCCCATTCAGGACAGAATTTATGTCTTGAGGGAACAGGGGCTGCTTTAAAATCAGGTTTGGTCTCAAACCTCTCTTAGCTTTGCTGCTACAAATGCCATCCATGAGGGTTAATCCACAATTGTTCACTGTTTTGTCAAAGCACTGTATTCAGATTGTATTAGATACTGTAATTAGACTGCAAAGAACCTAAACAACCACCTGGGACTCACATATTTTATGCCTAGCTCGTTTAATACGAAGGTGACTTCAGAAGGCACTTAGCATTTACTGCTATAGCTCTATAACACCAATGGTAGCTGACCTATTCATGTCCATCCAGGTGGTTTCTTCAGCCAGGGCATCTGCTGCCTTCTTGGAGGAAGGCAAACAGAAAGTTGTAATTTTGCATGAAAAAGCAGCATTTTCTTTCCATTTCCATGGCTGCAAAATTAACGTATGGTATAATGACAGAGATCTCGTGATAAACAGAGGTGCCTTACCTAGACTATGCATTCATAACTATGGGTGTTTTACATACCCTATGCATACAGTGCAGAGGGAGCAGAAAGTGAGTGCAGAAATGTAGAAATGTTGAAAAGGCCTGGATATGTAATATTTTAATTCTCACCCTGTTAGTTAAATAGCAGAGATAGTGGAGTATAGGCTACTATTTTCATTTAAATGCAATTTTTCCATGCATCTAATAATGCCTGCCCCTGAGAGGAGAGATTTTTTCAATTCTGTCTCTCTGCATACTCCTGGTACAGAGCCACTAAGCCTTTGATGGTGTTCAGAACTGTGCTTATCTTCCCAATCGTTTCATTCAAAAAGTGGAATCTTATGCTGCTCTTTGGAAATACAGGAATCAGTAACAATTTTCAGTCCCAGAGAACTGTAACAACAATATTCAATTGCAATCTGTGCAAAAATGCTGTTAAAATTTTGGTAACCAGATCGCTTTTACAGTAAAAATACATGCTTCCATATGGAAAGGCAGGACGTGCAATGGGGCTGAAGAAAAATGCCAGGTGAAAAATTAGGAAAACCTAAACTTTCCAGAGGCCAAACCTTTGATACTTCAATTTGATGTATTTCTGGTTGTGTTATATATTATATTTGATTTTACATTCACACAGCTAGATTGCACCAGACTACAGAGACAGAGCAAAGAAGGAGCACTGGTCTCTGACAAGAAAAGAGACTTTCTCTCTTTCCCACCACTGCAGCCTGTGTCACATTGTACATATATTACAAAAAGTGATTGCATCTCGATTATTCTTGGGGTGTTTTGACAGGACTCAAAACATTGCAGGTCTTTTCAGACACTGAAGGACAATGAGCAAGAAGCTTCTAGCGTAGCCTTTAGGTATTTGCTGTATAGGAATATTCACTCTATAGTGAGGTGCAAGGACATTATTTAAGTGGACAATATACAATACTGTTATGAAAATAAAAGTCATTACGTGCATGTCAGGATTGAGATCAGGGTTTAGCAGACAGTAAATCCTTCTCTGGCCATCAGCTGTGGTTTACACCTTTCCAAGTCTTTAAACTGCTTTGAACAAATTGGAATAAAATTACATAAAAATGTCATTGGAGGGACTATTCTGCAAGGACAGGAAATTACCTAAATAACCTGATAGGTTTTTTCCATAATTTTTTGTTGGAGCTTTTATTTTCTGAAAAGGGGAAATTGAAACCACTGGCTGAACTGACACTTTAATTAATCAGACTGTCTACTTAACTCTGTTCAGTGGGTGGTGTACAGTAACTTTCATTAGTCCCTGACACTCCAGCAGAGCTTGAGAACCTGCTGAAATTCATATTTCTCACAATGTTCTGAAAAATGCAGAAGTTTCCCTGTGTTAGAGTTTTTGCTGATAGCCTAATTTTCTCCTAATATGATTCATATCATGAGTGACCAAACTAATAGAGATGGCTTATACACCAACTGACAGACCTAGGAGGAAATTGTTAAAAATGTGACACAGAAACATAGCCTTTAAGTTCAGCCTTAAAAACTGGAAGGCAGTTTATGTAGAAAGCAGCAGAAAAATGCCAACCATAGGATTTCTGCAAGGCCTTCTAGGGACTGCAGAGCTGAGAGAAAAGTCTTCCTGTGGATATTGGCAGGAAATACTTTGCAGACCTCATCCTATATAAATAATGGGTGTACATTTAATAATTATATTCTTATGTGGTCGAGTAATATAATATTAATGAAGGAACTTTCTATTAAGGATGATTTCTCTGCCCAGTGTAAAGGTGAATATTGTTAGCTAAGGTGAGACCAGAGTTTAAAGGCTGATAACCAATAACATAAATTGCAACTACGCACAGTTTATCTTTTACTAGTAAAGTACTATATTTTCATATGAAGTACTATATTTTGACCAATGCAAGTCAAAATTTCTAGGAAACTTACAAATAAATGGCCCCAGAGAGTACAAGCTACTTTTATTTTGCCTCATATTTCTGAAAAACAAGTGGCTCCTCTGGTCCTGCTAGCCCAGCTGGGGGCTGACCCTATAGGCCTTTGTAGCTGGCAGGTGGAGGAATCCACAGACTATGAAACACAAATGCTCACTTAAAAAAGGAGCCCTGAAATATACTGACCATTTGCTAAAATTCAAAATTCTGTCTACAGTCTAAAATATGAATGTAAAACAAGTTTTGGAGGTTAAATTACCATTATTTATTGCAATAGTGCAAAAAAAAAAAAAAAGGAATAAGATCTTATAATTTAGGATTAAAAGAAGAATTTGCAGTAGACTTAGGATAATAATCATAGAATCACAGAATACCTTGGGTTGAAGGGACCCAAAATCTCATTCCAACTCCCATGTCTTGGGCAGGAATGTCATTCACTAGACCAGAAGCTCAAGGCACCATCCAACCTGGCGTTGAACACTTCCAGGGATGGGGTATCCATAATTTCTCTGGGCAGCTTGTTCCAGTGCCCACCACCCTCTGAGTAAAGAGCTCCTTCCAGATATCTAATCTAAATATTTTCTCTTTTAAAAGTTTAAAACCATTGCTCCTTTTCCTATCATGATCTGCCTGTATAAAAAGTTGCTCTCCCAGCTTAAGAACTTATCAGAGATCAAGTGCAGCCAGAGGATCTTTCTCACTATCACTGCTTCTCTACTTGTAGAGCTTTGCACAATCAAATGCAATATAATCTTGATAAACACTTACTAATGATTTGAAGATAATTTTTGGCTTAGACTCTACTGGCTTTGTCAGGGACAGAGTTAAAGTCCCTTACAGTAACTGGTATGGGGCTGTGTTTGGGATTTGTGCTGAAAACTGTTGATGACACAGGGATGTTTTAGTTACTGCTGAACAGTGCTTACACAGTGTCGAGACCTTTTCTGCTCCTCATCTTTCTCATGTAAATTATTCCATGTTTTTAACATTCAGGAAGCAAAAGGCACAATGTAAGGTTTGAACAAACCTGAAGATCATGGTAGACTATCACTGAAGTAAGCTCCCTCTGGAGCCCTGTGCCTAAAAGGGATAGTGAGTTTTTTTGAATTATAAACATGGGGTTATCAAATGCATGATGTAAAGTTGCACATATTCTGTCTAATCTGTCTTTCAGGGTAAATGAATATTGTATTCAGCTACAGTGTCCTCCGTCCAAGATAAATTGCACAGAGTTAAAAAATATATTCGAAAAATTAATAAAGGTTTGGAAAAATGCTGGTTAATAAGAGAATTCAAAGGTCAATTTCTTCACTTTATTAACTGGAAGTTTGTGAGTTTAACATAAACAGAGTCTCTAAGACACTTGCTTTATAAAACAACATTTTCAGCACACAATAAAATTATACAGTACAGTCAAAGCCATCCATGTATATTGATGTATGGCAAATCTTGAAGCCAATACTAGTCAGAGTTTTATTTTAGCAGTGAAAATAATAACTGGAACAACTTTCTGAAGGGTAACTTTCTAACAGAATGAGATCTGCTTCATATAATAATTAAGTGAAGTCTTATATTAGTCAAGCTCTTAGTTCTGCTTAGACAATTTCTTAGTTGCTCTTTCGACTTTGAAGAGCCAAATATAGGTGTCTACTGTAATTCCTCCCACAGTTCTAATACATGGTTTACAACATTTCTTCAAATGAGTCCTGGAGCTTTTCATACTAAACACAATGGAAAATTTTGCCCTTTGTTCTCCAGTATTTGTGTTCTACTTGGAAAAGATAAAGATCAGTACATCCTTTGAAATCAAAAAAAAAATGAGTGTGTTAGTAAATTGGGTAAGGTGAGAGCACTGAACTGTTTCAGTTAGTAAACTGCATTAAAATTTGTCAGAGGGAGTGTATGAAAGAAGAGATATATTCCAAAAGAGGATCGATAATGTCAGAGGAAATATATATAGCAACATATATAGCTTACATTTATTGAGCCAATTAAGCTATTTTCTATTTTATCTCTCCCAAAAAAGGACTAGGTGGTCCAAAATTTTCTCTGGTAATTTCTGCTGTACATAGGGTCTCCAACATCAACAGTGTAAAGCTGTGACTGTCATCAGGGAGTCCTTGGACATACTTCCAGGTGTGTAAGTTTGATTTTTGGGTCTATAAAAATGCTGAGCAGGGTGTGGGATGGCTGATGTGCTGTGAGGAATGAGCAGCTCCTGCCCATCTCTGGAGTCAGCTGAACATGTGGCTGCTGTAAAGCACCTTTGCCCAGCACCTGCATCTGGCTGCTAAGTTCTGGGGTGGTATCACACCAAGGATATTAAACCATTGCCTTGCTTTGAAACATGAAAGAAAGATAAAGGTCTCAAAGGCTTACAACAATCTGGGTTAGGGCCTTGGAGACATCCACCACTTTGTGGTGTAAAATGGATAAGATGACCTATAGTGACCCCATCTTGATAATGTTTTGCTGTGTCCGAGGCTGCTATTCCCTCATGCTTTATAGAACATCACCATCACCATTATCCACGTTGCCCCTTGATCCTGTTTTCTTCTAATGAGCAAAGCTAATTAGTCACAGGAGATGAGAATTAAATACCACCGAAAGGGCAGTCCAAGCTGTTGTTCAGCCTGTTTACACATTTAATGAAAGAGGTCATGAACAAAAGCTTTGTTACATCCCCACAGAGGTTTTCAGGCAGTTTGACATCATAGATTTCTCTGTTTTCCTTGGTTTTCCTTTTCATCAGCCTCTTACTTTCTTTTGCTTTCTCACTTTCTGCTCCAGAAGTCTTCCACTCACACTACCCTGTTAACATACTCAGCCTGGCTGTGCCTGATCCATTACTTTAGAAGGGCCCATGGCTGCTTTTTGGAGGCTTTTCCCAGTCCACTTGCTACTTGCTGGTCCCCTCTTTTTCCCAAAGTAAGCATGACAACTTGTGTTGAAGTCTTCAGTGCAATTTTCAATCTCTGTTCCCTAATTTCTTGATAACCAAGTTGCTGTTTGAAGCTGCCTTGTTATACAAAAGCAAATATGATTTTACACCATGATAATGTAATGGCCCCTGTCACTCTTTTAAGAAAATTCCATTTTAAAAATCAGATTATGAGTTCTATGAATACTAACTATGAAGTTAGGATGCCAATCAATTAACTGATTCTATTAACTAGATGGTTTTTTAAAAGGAAATAAACAGGTGTTAGGTGAAAAAAAAACCCGATGTCTTACTGTAAAATTATTTATATCCTCATTGTCTGGAATCTTGAGGGTCATCTAAACCAGTGAATGAACTCTTTCCTGAATAGGGTCATATGTGCATATCCCCTAAAATTAAAAAAATTACCAATACTCAGAATAGATTAAAATCCACATTTAGGTGTTTCCTGTTGAATAGCTGCTATGCAGATTTAACTGCTGGATTAATTCGTTCTGAGAGTGGCAATGAATATTTAATTAATGTCTGTTTAAATTTCATACTACTTCCACTGTTTCAGTGAGATCATCAAAAGTTCTATTGCCTACAAGATTTATTTAATTGTTTGTAGAGGACATGTAAATCTATTTAAAACAGGAAGAAGTATGATCACAGAAAGATGAGAAAAGGAGCAGAAACAGATGGTAAGATCATTATGATTGTTTGCACTAATATTTCATTCAGCAATGGGAAAAAAAAGCTACAGGCAATTCATAATAACTACAGAGATATAATAATCTCCAAATGTGCAAGTGACTGTCAGATCGTAAATCCACCATTAAATCAAATGGCATTTTTAACATGTTTTATGTCATGGTGGTTTTAATTAGCCACTTAATTTCTGTATGGATTGTTAAAGATCAAAAATTTGAAAGTCTTGATTCCTCTTTCCTTTAGCAAAAAGAAAATAACTTCCTAAGGATAAAAGTTACAAGGTAGAGAACTTTTATAGTAACTGGCCACTCACAGCAAAGAACTGAAATATGCATGTTATGCCTGCGTGACTGACTCCTGTGCAGGTAACTAGTGATGAGTTACTCCAGCCAACTGTTTCTAGTATTGTATCGAACCTAATATCAAATTAGATATGAGAGGAGGCAAAGAATTTGTTCATAAAGAGAAACTTCTTCGTCCCCAGAAAACCAGATGCAAATGTGAAATAAATTAGTAATGACCAAAAGCCACTGCTTTGCAATGTCTCGGGGCAGTACAATACCCTGAGCTCCTTCCTGAACAACAGCATTTTGTGTCAAACTAGAAACAGTCTTAACTGTCAGGGGCAGCTGGCTGGGTACAAGGCACAGCCTGATGTGCTGCTTCACTGTCATTGAGGGTTCACTGCTGGCAACCCCTGAGAGTGCTTGCTGTATCAGGTGGGTGAACAGAGCAGTAGCACATGGAAAGAAGTCTTGCCTTTGAAGAAGAAAGAAGAAATTCCAAATGATTCAGCGAAGCTGATATCCAGCTGTTAGAGGTAAGGAATGACTATTGCATGTATGTTATAATATTAGCATATATTCTGCAAAAGTTAGTATCTGTGATGTTTTAGTGCTTTGTAACAAAATTTAGTATATTTTTAAAGCAAACTAAAGAAAGAACTGATTTCCTTCCTTAATTTTGGATACACAGCCTTATCCAGGAGACCTAGACAAACAGCTGACAGAAGGTATTCTCCTAACCTCACAGGAAGGAACAGAAAACTTGCAATATTCATTGCAACAAAGTATGAGGTTCTGGGCACTGTATCTTGGCTCTATTCCCTGTGTTCTCTTGATATCCTCACCCCTTTTTTCCATGGGCTATTGCTGGGAGAATTGTTATAAAACAAGATGTAAGGTATGAAATTTTCCTGTGCAAGCTCTTAAGAAATTGCTCTAAAGCTAAAGAAGAGTCAGAATAAGATGAGACGTTTAGCAAAATGGTTATCAAAATTAAATGGGAAAAAATTGGAAAAGAGAATGAACATTATGAGTGAGGAGTGAAGCCAAACTCTAGTTATGAGCCACTTTCTATGGAAAGCAGGTTATTTCATATCTACCTGCTGTGAGGTTCTTGCATTCCTGCTAAGGTCAGATAGCAATCACTGTCAGAGGCGAGATTTGTGAACAAGAGGGGCGACAGGCCACATGAACAATGTCAGAACCAATGCTTCTGGATTCTCTCACATCCTTAGCCATTTGTTTGGAAGATGTTAGAGTGAATACACAAGCAAACTGTCCTGTAAATAGAGGAGAATGCTTGCTGCAACTTAATCTCACTTGTGAAATCCAGGGATTTACCTTGCTCATATTTAACTTGAATTTTGTAACACCTTGATAACCCAGAGAGGAATGTAGTGCTGAAATATGCTGACCCATGTCCTCTCAGACAGAGCAGTGCCACTGTTAAGAGTGGCTGAATTGTTCATTGCTCTGATCTTTTTAAATAAAACAAAGGACAGATCAGTCTTGTGTCCATTAATTACCAACACAGTAGGCCACTATTGTACTCTTGTTTATCTATTTTGCTCTCAGTCTACAGCAAAGTGTCCTAGAATTACCATCTTTACATATAGTGGATGAATAAATGTACAAAATTTGCATTTGGACTTAAAAGGTGCTATAACAACTGAAAATATGTTTATTGATTTATTGACCTGTTTTCCTCAGGTGCATTAATGCTATACAGGAATTCTTTTCCAGAAGATTTTTCTTCTAAAAGAAATAACAGATGGGCAAGGAATAAATTGCCTTTATGGGGATTTGTGTAGTACATAGATATTTGTATTTCATAAACAAACAGGATTTGAGCCAAACTTTTAGGTGCCTGGAGGTAAAGGGGCTCAGTGGAGCTATGACACTTCTATCACTCAGTGTAACATTCCATAACCATTCACTTTATAGTCTAGTTTTAACAGCAAAAGGAACTGCAAGTTTATATTTCTATTTTTATTTGTTTATTTTCCTTATTCCATTGTCTTTTTATTTGCATGCAAGCAAATAAAACTACAAGAAATAAAGATCTTTTATTAAAAAACATTTTCTCCATTCTCTCACTCAATATCCAAGACTGCTTGCCCATAGGAAGGACAGAGTCTGTCCTGCCTGGTTTCTTAATCATTGTGGAATCCAAGAAGCTATCGATTTTATTTTATTACTCTGCTTCAGTATTGCCTGACCTCAGTGATCTCTGCCCGGCATCAGCCTCTTGCATTTCAGCTCTGTGCTGCCTCACCTCTTACTCCCTGCAGCCTACGTGATCTGGAGCAGCAACGCAAATTTTTACAGTTTTGACCCTGTGTTGTGCTTGTATATTTTCCATCAGTCTCCTCAGTCTGGCTCATCTGCAGTTTTCCTTCTGGCCTTTACTGTCTGAACCTCAGGTTTCCACAGATTATAAAGAGAGAGTAGAGCAACCAGCTCAGATTTATGCATCTAACTTTGCAGATATCCATGGTAGCATCTGAGTGCAGGTGTCTGTGCATAGGTGTGTGGCCTCCCAGTATGGGTGGGGAGGGATACAGACACCTCTGGAGGGCAATTCACTTGATTTGGCTTAGAGGCTTGTCCAGTGAGGAGCTTAATCACCCTCTACATGGCCTGGGTATCTGCACAGGCTGCAAAGGGAGTGACTATGGCTTAATGCTCCACTTCCAGATGTATAAGCTTTAGCAGGTGGGTTTACTCAAAACCACCTTTAAAGCACAGATACTACTTGTCCTCAGATACTACTTTACTTTCATTTACTCTGCTTTTTCTCTTGAAAACCCTGGGTAGGATTTTAAACCTGCTCAGCAGAGTGCTTGCTCTTCAGGAAATAAACCCAAAGGACAATAGGACATGAGCTCAATGCATGGGCTCTCAGCTGGTTGGCTGATCTGTGCAAAACAAGGGAACCTGCATCTTCTACCAGATGTGTCAGAAGGTAAATCCCACAGTCCAGAATAACTTAATCCATGTTTACCCTATTCTTCTACACTCTTCGCTCTCAAATTAATCTGGAATATAAACTGGTCTTGCCAATATAAATTATTATCTGAAAAACAACTGATATTTTCTCAAAACTATCTATTTTGGAGAGAAAAAGAAACAAATAGTGTTTGCACATGAATTGCAAATGAGGAAGAAACATCTACTTTTCTAGGAGTTTCTAGTCATGATGCACCAGAGGAGCAATTTATTGATACCAAGCAATGTTATTTTCTGTTGTATTGCCACTCACAAATATGATTTTTTAAGTGGTTTGCAAAATTATTGCTGTGGAGGGCTCCAAAGCATATTGTGTTTGACAAATATAGGTGGTAATTAGACACAGCAGGAGGACTGGAGGCAAATGTTCATCTGTAGATGTACTGGGGATATAGTGTCCTCTAGAGAAGCAGCCTTCAAACTGGAGATTGCAATGCCACTTAAAAGTACAAGTGGAATAATGAGCAGAAGTTTTGCTCCTGGTATTGCTACAAGCCAAATAAAGTTACATAGCAGTGGTTATACTAGTCAGTGCAACAAGATTTTTCCTGATTTCTGTCCCTCCCAATGCAAGATAATTGTGTGATTATATGAGAAGAAAGAACAAATGCTTCAAAACGTATGACAAAAAATGCACTATGTCTTCACTTGTGTTCTTTGTGTATATTACCTCTTCCTCTTTGCAGATCTATGAGCTTTTAAGTAAATACCTCCCAAGGCACAGAAACAAATGAACTTGCAATTTGAAACTTTGCAATTTAACATTTTATATAACCCATAAAACCAGCATATGAGATTATTTTTTTAGAATATGCAATCTGGCATCTAGTAATAGAAAAGGTAGTTTTTTGTTAAATTGACAGTGTATATCAGATACCACAAAACACATTTGAAGAGTTTCAGAACAGGAGAATGTTGGTTTCCCAACAGTAGAAATTGCCTTTGGTTTTCCACAGCACAAAAAGTTGAAGTTCTTGCTTCCCTGGTTGTGTATTTTCATTACCAAAATGTGGTTGGCCAGAGAGATCTATAAACACAGATACTTAATTGGGGGGGTAGAATACAAGAAAAACAATTTTTTGACACATCAATAAACTGGGAATTGCTTCAGAGAATTAGCACCAGAATAGTTGTGTGGTTTTTTATTTCAATCATGGTCTTTTCTGCTTACCAATAGCTTTTGCATACATTCACTAAATGGTCACTTTAAAATGAGACTACAGACTGCAGCCAAGTTATAAGTTCCCTTACAAAGTCGTAGTGCTTCATCTTTACAGAACACCATTTAGGTTAGTCTCCTGCTTTTATAATTTTTGGGGAGTTTAGGGCTTTTAAAGAACATTTTATCCATGTTCTAAAGGTTTTTTATAATAGTCACAATGACAAGAAATTTACATGAAGCAACAACTATAAAAAAAAAATCTATTGTGTAAACTTTAGACTTGAGCTCTCAAAAGCCACACTTGTTATCATGAGAATCATTAAAACTATTAATGATTTCCCAGATCAGAGTTTTACTCCATGGAAGGGTGATTGAAACTGCTTGCATATAGCTTTTAGGTTTGCTTACCTCATCAAATTAAATGACATTAGGGGGATTCTCAGCACATCTAAGATGAGACAGCTAGTGAGACACTAGAAATCTAGGGCTCTGTGTACTCTAATTTGAAGGTCAGAGGTACTTAGAGAGTAGCCTGGTGCCATGTGCCAATTTTGACTTTACATTTCTATTTGTAAATATTGCTTATAGTCAAATGAATAAATTAAGATTTCTAGGAGTGTTTTGAGCAAACTGTGCCAGATTTCCAAACTGTCTGTATAATGAAACTTTCCATGTTAGTGGATTTCTGGGTGCATTTAATCTAAAATACAGATCTAAGACATATCTAATGTAGTCTCCATGAGCTCTTACAAGAGCTCTCTGCAACTGAAGCACAACCAGCCAAGATTATCTAGAAATTTGCATTTATCATATAGAATAAGAAATTATGCCTAAGGTATGTTACAGAACTTGTTTCAAATTCTGCTTGTGCATGCACTTTACCTCTGGGTGTGTTCTGTCTTGTTTTGGAAGATCTGACTGAAACTTCTCTTTTTCCATCATGTTCTCAGCAAATAATCAGGAAGGGAATTGCTCAATAGCAGACTTAACAATCAAAAAAAAATTACAGCCTGTGTAGGAATCCTTTATAGTCATAAAATGAAAGAGGAAAACCTTGGCTCAGTATGTAGAAAGATGTTCTATAAGGATCCAATTACACAGAGGTATAGAGTTAATGCCAAATAGGTAAAATTCTGTAGGCTGAAGTATGGGAGAACATACACATATTCATGGATATTTAATACAAAATCATCTGTGTGGATTAAATTACAAGCAGTGGTTTCTTGTTTGTTTTACTAGTTCAAAGTCTCCACAAAAGTCTCCTTGCTGCAGCTGCTGCAAATATTGTGAGGAAATGGGAGAATAGGGCCCTGACTTGGAGAGCTTTGTGCCAAAGGAGTCTGGCAATGACCATCCCATCGATAACCTTGATACCCAAATCATTATGACATGGTAGTGACAAGAATACACAGCAATCAAGGAGTCACAGGGAAATTTTCTTCCTGCCATTCTGGCAATATATTTGTATAGCACTTTATACTTCTGAAGAGGCAGATAAACACCAGTAAATCAATTCACTCTGGAAGAAGGTACTCCCACTTCATTTTACAAGCAGTGAAAACACATCATAGTGAATCAGTAATTTAAAACCTGCCCAGTTGCATCCACTGCATGTGAGATTTGACTCATTTGATTCCCTTTCATCATCCTCTGCTGTGGCTCTCCCAAGTCAGGAGCTTGCTGTGCAGCCCCATTGCTGACTCCTGCTCTCCATGCTGGGTGCTGTGGTCTGTTTGCCAGCAGCATCCCGTGGCCCTTTCCCAGCTGCAGCTGCTGTGAGGGCAGGTGAGCTGCTCTCTGCAGCTGAGGGCTGTACCCAGCAGTGCCCAATGCCATCCAGCCCTTCCAGAAGCCAAAGCCCTCAGCTGTAGATTTGCACTGTGATGCAGGTTTACCTTGCTGTGTGATCTGACATACTGGCATACAGCCCAGACTGGGACAAGTTAATCCTGCTTTCAAAGCCATTGAAGTCCCACTGTAGGTCATGTGCCAAGCAGCCTGAATTGGCTTTAAAATGTTCAAAAAATGGCTGTTAAAAATTCAGTAAAAAGAGTCCAAGGCATTAAAGCTTTGTCCATCCAATAGCCTCAACTGAGTTTAAAATTGATAAAGCACTTCCCCAGTGTGAAATATGTTTTTAAAAGTTAGTTGTAGCAATTATATCTACCCTGAATCTTCAGCTTTACTGTAGTCCTACACAGAGTTCACTAGAGACCATCATCTCTCTGTAATAGCAAATAAAGGTGTTGAGCACAAACATACAGTATCTTGTTTTGGGTAGATTTCAAAATATTTTTATTATTTAAGTGTGCTTGAAACTATGTATCAATATAAATTATGTTTTTTATATATACAAATTAAACTATTTTCCTAAGACAATGATCAACCCACACCAAGTCTTTTTTTACCACCCTTAGAGAGAGTTAAATTGTTCTGGTCATGCAGACATTCTCTGTGCATGCTGAGAGTGGTCTGAGCAATGTGGTCTCTACCTCTTTGCTCAAATCACCCCTCTCAGCTGGTTACTCAGAATCCTGTAGCAAATTTCGTTCTAAAGCTCATCTTCATACAGCCACCAACTACAACCCCGTGGGGCTTTCCTTATAAATGTGGCAGGTTACAGCACAGCTCCTTCTGGAGGCGATAAAGGGCAGCTCTCATGCAGAGCCCAGCAGGGGAAAGAAGAGTTTAGGGGAAAGGGTGACAGAGAAGAATGTGTTTTACTGATTTCATTCATGTGGAGTGCACAAAATGAATCCCCTGTGAGACAGATACAGGCAAAGTAGGAGCACCTTCTATGGTTTTCAGCACAGAAAAATCATGATCTTAAAACTGTCAGCCCTGTCCAAAGAAAACGTGTATTCACAAACAAACAAAAAGAGTGCAGTGTGCCTAACAGTGACATGCACAGCCAAGCCTTTTGATGAAAATTTGAAAAATCCCCTCTTCTTTTCCTCATTTACTTTAAATATCTTTTCTTTATCTGTCATATGTTATGCCCGTGATAATAATGAGGGAGATTTTGGGACAAAGAACATGTGTTCTTAACTCTTAATAGCTATTTTTCACTAGGTTATTATTCTGTAGTCATGTGATATTATTTGTATGAAATTATATCCTCAAAAAATGAGGGAGAAATCTGTATCGTTTTACAAGGAGCATATGCTTCTACATGCTGATGCTGGCCTTTCACTACAGCTAAAAAAGCACAAGCAGAACTGTTTGCCAAATTTTTTTTCCAAATAGCTTGTCTCTGTATTCCTCTTTAATTTCAAATTAAAGCAACATTTGACCATTAAACACCTAGACCATTATGCAATCATTCAAAACAGCCAACTTGAAAGTTTTCATTACTTAATAAAATTGCAAAAATAGAAGTCATTTCAATGAAAAATCAGTTACATAAATTTAAAAAGTTTCTTCTAGATCCCAAGAGAATTATCATACCAAACTAGTCTATACCAGTCAGATACTTGATTATCTTGTCCAGCAAAAAAATATATTGATATCATATCAAATACTATAATTGCAGTGGGATGGAAATTAACAAGTCCAAATGCAAGTTTCTGCACCTAGGATGGAATAACACCAGGCACAAGTATAGACTGGGAGATCAGCCCTGAAGAAAGGGATTCAGGGTTACTGGTCAGCAGCAGCTCAAAAGGAGCCAGCAGTGTGCTGGCTGCCAGGAGGGCAAACCCCATCCTGACCCAAACACAGCATGATCAGCCAGGAAGAAGAGGTGATTATTCTGCTGTGTTCAGCCTTGGCGCAGCCTTAGCTGGAGCTCTGTGTGCAGGGCTGGGACCCACCAGTGAAGAAAGATGTGAAGGTCCTTGAATGCATCCAGGGGAGGGTAACAAAGTTGGTGGGAGGGCTGGAGAGTGTGTCCTGTGATGAGTTGCTGAGGGCTCTGGACTTGTCTGGTTTGGAGAAGTGGAAGGTGAGGGGCAACCTCATTGCTCCCTAACAGCTTCCTGAGGAGAGGAAGGTGCTGAGCTCCTCTCCCTGGGATACAGTGGTAGAGTGCATGGGAACAGTTCAAAGCCACCTGTCGGTAGGAATAGACTGGGTATTAGAAAGCATTTCTATACCAAGAAAGTCATCAAACACTGAAACAGGCTTCCTGGGGAGGTAGCCAATGCCCCAGGCCTGTCAGTTTTAAAGAGGTATCTGGACAAAGCCCTTAACAAGAGGCCTTAACTCTTGGTCAGCCCTGAAGTGGTCAGGAAGTTGGACTAGACGAACATTGTAGGTCCCTTCCAACCCAAACTGTCTATTCTACCCTATTTTACTCTGCTCAATTCTACTTTATTCTTCAATACAATATAATGTAATTTTTTACTGATACTCACTTTTCTGTGACCTTCTCTCAGATTCATCTGTTCCTGCCATATAACTCCATCTTGCATGTGTAATCAATAGGGAAAATTTTCCCCAAAACCTCTGAAGTTTATGAATGAAGACAGTTCTCTCTCCTTGACATTCAAGAAGATCCTTTCACTGACTGGTTTTTACATAGCTGCATAGTCGCAGTGCAGTAGTGTTTGAACTCAGCATCTTTCTTAACATTCCTGTCCCCTCACTTCTCTTATCTGTGACTAATGGCATCACTATTCTTCCTGCCACCCACACTTTCTAAACTGGATGTCATTTGTTTCTTTCTTTTTTGAACACTTCCTTTTCACCATCAACTTAATTAATATAACATTTCTCATTCTCAGCTTCACAACCTTGCAGGAAGCCCCATTAGCTTCCTTTTTCCCTTCTTCCTGCATTCATTAGCCAATTATTTTGTGTCTTTTCATTCTCACAATTCAAGCCTCAGTACGGAATCTTAACGAAGCAACTCGACCAGCACACCAGGGCCTTTCTCTGATGACCCCCTCCACTCACACTTCTGGCCAGCAGCATCAAGATAAACAGCTGGATTTAGGAATATGCTTTGCCTTGCATTCACAGTCAGCCAGACACATGAGCAGGCACTAATATGTAAATTGATGCTTTATGTGGCTACAAATATTTTAGGAGCAGCAAATCACCCTTGAATTATTTTGATGTTGTGCTTGGCATTTCATGTTATTTCTGCCAGTTCTGGAGGAGGGAAAAGGGTGAGGGGGAGTGAAACCTACTGTCAATATTCTTCCTGTGAAGATACATGGTATCTTTACCATTAACTGTCTTAAAAGATTCTTAATTTTTAAATAATCACTTTACTGTGAATAGTGAGCTGAAAGGAATCATATACCTTTATGCATATTTAACTAATTATTATGAATCTCTGAAGTTTTTGTACTGTGTGGTGGATTCAGACTTGCTGCTTTCTAAATTTTCTTGTCCTGGAATATATTCTAACCTTGGACTGACACTGCAGATTTTTTGGGTTTTTTTTTTTTTTTCTTTTGTGTGTGTGTGTGTGTGTTCTCTCATTAGAGTCAGAAAGAGTCCACTAAAATGCAGTTTTCCAGACTTTATTTTTGATGTTATGGAGGAATTTGTTAGTGCCTCAGCTGAATTCAATCCCAGAAGAGGAATTTTGGTTATACATAAAAATGAGATTGTTACTTTTTATCATAGTTTTTAGGACACCCTTATGGGGAAAGAAGAAAGCAATTTTCTCAGCCTTTGCTGTAGACATTCAGTTTTACAAATTATAAATTGATGGAATATTCTCCTGCTTGTTTACTGAGAGAAATATCGCATACTAAATTAGTTCACAACAAATTTCTATTATCAAGAATGAAGTTCGTGTCCAAGTCATGTCTATATCATATTAGCAACTCAGATGGTTTAAAAGCAATCTGAAAATGTGGGATTTTATACAGATTTATTCTTACTGCTTTAAAGTGATTTCCACTTGTTTCTGGGAAGCAACTTTCAGAGGAACTGAAATATGCTACATAAAAGATATCTGTGGCACAGATGAAGCTGTCAGATGATTTTCTGTAATAATTTTATCCATGGTGTTAAGGTCAGCCATGTGTTACAGGGTAGAAAGACCAACCTGCTCTGTTCAGTCATCTCAGGAGGCTGAGGCTGTTGTGCACAATTACTTCAGTTCTGATCCTGGATGGACACTGGAGAAACAGGAGCAAGGAGCATTCCAGCTGGAGGCCTTTCAGGTCCCAGTCCAAGCCTGCAGTAGCTGAGACAAAGAGGCTGGGCAAGGACTAAGATGATGCAGAAGCTTGTGTGGGACATATCTAAAGATGATCAGTGCAGGCAGGTGACTCTGCCCTTCAGAATCCATCCAACAGACCAGTGAGGACACAGCTCATGACACAACTCTCATCTGTGCTTCTCTCCCCAGCCTCCAAAGCCCACACAGTGCAGAGCACTGCCTGTAGCTGCACCCATTAACAGCAGGACACAGCACTTTGCAGTCTCAGTACCCCCACTTGGGAGCCACTCAGCATGTTCTCATGCCTTTGTTTTACTTCAAAACAAGTAAAGCTTCAGCAGGAGCTTGGTTTTCCTTCATGTCAACAATCCTCAGCCATCACAGTTTTTACAACACCTGGCAAGTTAACAAAGACAGTGGATGAGAGGCATTGGAGTAATAGATTATCCTGGGTTGGAAAGGACCCACAAGGACCACTGTGTCCAGCTCCTGGCCCTGTACAGGACAACCTGAGGAGTCCCACCACGTGCCCAAGGGTATTGTCCAAAGGCTCCTTGAACTCAAACAAGATTGATGTTTTGATCAACAGGAGCGTGTTCCAGTGCCCAACCACCATCTGGGACAAGAGCCTTTTCCTTTTCCAACCTAAACCTCCCCTGACACAGATCTGTGTGCAGCCATTATTCTGTGGAGAAGAGGAGCAGGGCTCTGAAGGCTCACATCCATCAAGTGACATGGAACCACACTGCACCAGCAAGAGCCAGAGCTGCAGGAGAACCACCTTCCCAGAAAATAGATGCCTGGAACTGCCTCCAGCAAGCAAAACAAGTGGTAGGAATGGAGGCATTAACACAAGATCCTGCCCCAGTGAATTCAGTTGCAAAATTCTCATTACTTCAAGGGACCAAGATGTCATACACTGCACTTGCATATGGGACCATATCTTCTTAAAGTGATTAGGAGAGGCTCAGCATTTGCTTTGAATAGCCCATTGTGAGATAAATTAATCCTAAAAATCTGCTGGCTCCCATGTTTTGCTGTAACTGCTTGCTTAAGATAATCATCCAGCTTTACATGTGAAGATTGAAGAAGATGGTAAAAAGCCACTAGTAGGAAAGGAGGGAGGCTTTCTTTCTCTTCCTGGTTACAGTTCAGCTTATTTCATTCCTTATTTGCCACCTCCATTGATGTCTAAGCACATATGGAAGTGGGGAACATTTAGAAAACTGGTCCTTGCTCCAACCACCTCTCTGTGTTCATGGCAGGAGAGATGATAATGTGTCCCAGAATGGGGACTTAATGGGTTTGTCTGGTGGAATATTACATTTTGGGGACAAAGAAGTGAGAACAAGAGGTTTCATATGGTTAATTGCTTAAGTAATGTGAAAACTAGATGAGTTTGAAAACAGCCTGAATGAGAAAATGTCCAGCCAAGGAAAGTAAATTACTCACTTTGCTGCTCTCACATCATAGTAAAAAGCTGCCAGGTACTTGGTGCTAGCAAAAGTAACAGTATATTAAACAGTATATTAAACACTTTGTCACAGTGTTTGATTAGAGCTAAATCCAGGTCTGTGTAACACAGCATTTACTGTTGTATTCTGAATTCTTGCAAACAAAGTGTTTGGCTGAGTAGAGAACAAATTCATACTTATCTTGTATTTATCATATAAAGCAGATATCTTTCTGGGAAATGAAGGGTGAAGTATGTCTACACATAAATCACTGGAAATTTTTCATTCAACTTCGGTTGAATGAAATCCAAAGACACTAGGGGATGAAGAAAATTAGCATAATCAGCTCATGTTGTTTAATCCTCCTAGTCCAACCCAGGAATGTTCTCTATGTGCTACTGGTTAACACTTTTATCCCAGCCAGGTTTAGATGACCTGTAATCCCCCACTCTGCTGCCTTTTGTAACTGTCAGAGAGCTCACAATGTGCATCTTGGATCTTCACAGAAAGACATGCTGCACACAACATATTTTAAAAGTGTAGTTATATTAAGTATAATGAGAAAGAGTACAGGGAAATATGGCATCTGCAAAAGAAAATGCTTTCAAATCTGATTATATTATATTATATTATACAATACACATATATTTTTGATTCCTTCCTTTAAAGGAGCTGTTAAGATTTGCTAGTGACTGGAGTGAGGAATTCAACAAGAGAAGGAGGGCTTGTGGTATGAGATTTTTCAGAAAATGGAGAAATTGGTTGAAAGCTGTGGAGTTTCCACTGGACAGCACAAGCATTGAGGCTCAGAACTGCCACAGGTAAGAAAAACAGCTTCTGTTATGCACATATTTGTATCTTGCTTAAGTAATGCTTGTCACCTGTGTCTATAATGTTTATATTAGAAACATAAAGTCCTGTCAGGCTTCATTTCAACTAAAAGACCTTTAAATCCTGTCCCTCAGATCAGTCAATTTTCATCCACTAAGGTGAAATCGCCCCCAGGTACCTTACATCTGAAATGGACTGAATATGCACTGATTGCAGACCTTGCAGTGCATGCCACAGTATTGCTGGAATTTATACGAATCACAGTTATTAATGCAATGCCTGCTGTTACAGTAGAAGAAACAAGGTAAATGGCTGTAGTTCTAATCATTTTCTCTTGAGAGTTGACAGAAAACATTTAGATTTAGACACCTCTGCTTGATTTTTGTGTCATTAAACAGAAATAATGCCAATTCTGTGGAAACTGTCTGTATTTGTTATAGACTCAGCTGGTTTCCTGCATTCCACTGAGCTCAACAATCTGAGAATAGCTGACAATTTGTCCTTATGGCTAAATGTTATTCCATTATATAAATCCTGGATATTGTTCCAATACACAAAATCTAAAAGAAGAAAAGGTAAAACCAGTGTATTAGGCTCGTTGCTGAGACAAAAATCTTGGCAGAAATGAAATATGGATTAAATCTGGCAACATAACTTGGTGGGAACAGGAATGGGTGATTCAAAATGTCTCTAAGAACATTTAACAAAGATGGAACAATACCAATGCTACAGGTGGTCTCTGTATAACAGACTTTGGCCAACAGCCACAATTATTTTGTATTTTCTAGAGATTAATTTGCTTTGAAAAATGCAAAATTCATAAACACACCTATGACACACATATACCTATGCATCATTTTCCACTGGCACATTTGTAATTTGTTTTCTTCCAACACAAGAAGAAAAGCATTCCAGTTATAACAGTTTCTATTTTTAAAATGGCTTATGGGAAAAAAACCACAACAAAAAAACCCAAAACAAAGTGCTACAAAAATCTGGTGGAAGAGAGAGAATAATAATGGGATGGGCCACTCAGCCCTGGATAGTCAGAAGCATTACTCTGAGGTCTAATGTACTAAGCTCTTTCCATGGCTTTCTCCTCTCTCCCACAATTACCATAGGCCTATTTGGTTAGGAGTTTGAGCCAGTCTGACCGTATGACAATTGTTTTTTTTCTGTGAAGAGCCTCAACAAAAGAGATTACTGGGAGTTTTCAAGGTTGGTTTTTTTGTTTGTTTGGGTTTGGTTTTGTTGTTGTTGTTTTGGTTTTGATTTTTTTAAATTTTATTTTGATATTTTCTATTTTTAAAAGGCCAATATCTCCCAAGAGATATTCCTTCCAGTCAAAGAAAGGTAATGGAAAAGCTACTAAAGCTCTTCGTTCCTATAGTTACAACCTTTACCATATGTGAACTGCAAGGTTTTGGGCCACTGATAATGACAAGGATTATAAACAGTTTTTCAAAGGATGTTCACCCATATTCAGTGAGGTGGATCTGGCACAGGTGGATCTGTCCTTGTCCCTGCTTTTTGTGTGGGATCCCATCTGCTTCCTCAGGCAAGAATTGCAATTGCATGTTCATGGGATAATGCAAATCAGGGAACTAATCTGGGGAAAAAAGGATGCTCAGTCCATAGTCTGGTTCATTGTGAAGCCACATAAAGCTCCATGCTGGGATGAAGGGAGGACAAGGATTAAACCAGGGACCATCCATTTTACCAATGACACAGAAGTCTATTGGTTCAAACAGATCAAGAAAGTTTAGCCAGATGGCCTGATCCAAATCCTGCTAAAGCCACTGTGAGCCCTCCACATTATCTCCTCTTGGAAGGATTTCAGAGATGGGTGAGCAGAGAGAGAGAGAGAGCCTCATAGTAGTAGCACTGTGAACACCCTGGCCAAAACATCTAGGAATCATCCACTGAAACTTTGCAAAGGTTTCTCACAGCAGTGAGCTGTATGGAGTGAATCCTGTTTCATAAGATCCTGTGTAGGGACCAAGAATTTGGCTCTCAGAAAGGAGAACACGCCATATTTTTTTTGCTGACAGTGCAAATAAATCCTTTTGTAAGAATTGTCATGCCAGACTGGGAAAAACTAGAGGTGCAATTCCAGGAACATTTCTTCAAAAGCAGTCCTGGCACATGGCTTGTGTGGAAACACTGAGCTGGACAGAGGAGCTGCCAAGCCAGTAGAAGAAACGTATTTTTTCCTTCTAGATTTTTTTTCCCAGCAGGATGCCTTTTAAAGTTCAATGCACCTTGAAGAGATTGTGCAGCTAAATAGAATAGAACAGAACAGAACAGAGCACATCACAGTGGCACAATACACATGTTACAAACACTCCATCATTTACTATATATAAATTAAATAATATATAAATTAAATATAAATATAAATATATATTTATATTATATATTTATATATATATTTATATAAATATATATTATATATAAATTATTTATATAAATATATTTTTATATATATATTATATAAATATAAATATAAATTAAATTATATAAATTATGAATGTTCTGTAAATCAATACACTAATAGGAGGCATAAAAATAAATCTTCATAGCTACTTCCCTGCCCTCCTGTTATAAAATCTATCAATAGTAGAATTTCCACAGCTCACTAGAAAGCTCATCATTGTGCTGAGGGGCCTTTAGAGATGGAAAGCTTTCTGTAATACTTAATTGAATAATCTTTTCATGCATATTATGCCATCCACCTTTTTCCTGCACTCAGAAGTAATGGAGAGAATGTGATCACCACTGGTCATTTCGTCCTTAAAAAAATCAACTGGCATATGAATATGTTTTTGTTGAAGGCTGCAATGCTTTTAACTAGAAGAAATACATCTTATCTTAAATGAAAAAATGGAGATGAGAGGGTAATTCCTTCTTTGTCAACCTCATATATAACATTATCCTTGTCAGGAATATTTGTCATTTCTGGCAAAGCTACAGTATTTTCAAATAAGCAGAAGAAATCTGTCCTTCCTGTATCATTTCCACGCACTTTTAAAACTCCTGAAACACCTAAATTTTCAGTTTCATTCCCTGTTCATGATATTCCTAGCTGCACACAATGTGCATATGAAAATCAGGTTAGCAAAAGTCAATCATAATGGAAAAAAGCCTTCTCCTCTTTTTGGTATGTTCTATTTTTTTTGCATCAGCCTTCTTTCCCAAAAAACTCTTTTCCACTCCTCAGCTCCACTGCAAGCAAAGTCATAAAATCATAGAATTGTAAAGGTTGAATCATTGTGTCCAAAGTGACTGGAGTGTTTGGACACCATTAGTGTTTGAGCTCACTGTGTGCAATAACAGAAAATGGAACATTTTACGGAGGATCCTTTTTCTCTCTGGTTCATAAATGAATGCAGCCCCTCATGACCTGGTCTGAGGAATCCAATTCAAGCTTATCAATACTCAAACCCCGCCCATCTGAGCCCTCATGTTAAGCCACTTCTGTGGACTAAAATGTTGTCTGAGGCCCCCAACAGCTCCCCTAAAACAGTCTGCAGCAGTGGGAAACATTTTGTGCCTTTGAATCAGCTGGATCACAGCTGTACAACATGTCTGGCCTAAAACCTTTGACAGATATCTATGTAATATTGCCCTATCTCTTCACAGCCCAGTTCTTTGCTCCCTATGACAGTTCATATTACAAAGTGTAATTAAGTTCAAGACCTCTGTTCTGATCCTTAGGGGAACCAGTGACCTGTACCCAGGATATCTGATAGGTCAGCTAAAGGCTACAAATCAGTGTCAGCAATTCAGCTCTCTACTAGAGCAGAGTATCTTACAACTACACTAAAGCTCCCTGATCTAGAAAGTCACATTTCTTGCAGTCCTGGTCCAAAACTATGACACTATCTCCAGTAAGTTTAGAGGTATTATGAGCATCGTGAAATTTTGCCCTAAATGTATCCCTTCAATTTAGTTTTCCCTACAGAGACTGTTTCCACAGTGGGGAATGCCAGGTCAGTGAACAGGAGCCTTATATAATCTGAATGTTCAGCCCCTACTGAGAAGAAGGTATTCTGCTTTCTCCAATCTGCACTTCCAACCAACTCAAAAATTAATTGATAAACAAAGAGTGGTTATCCAGTTATCAGTGGCTGCAACACTAGACTTCTAAGGAATTAAAAAACTGCGTCCCATCCTGAAAAGGATTCAGGAACTGCCAGTCTTTGATAGCTGAGAGAGAGAAGTGCCAGATTGTAAAGCAGTATCCAAATGCACTGCATGCCTCTCCCTGCCCCTCCCCATGTCAAAGGCATGGAAGGTAAGAACGAAATAACAGAACAAAGCAAATAATTAACTGAAGATTGTAATTCACTGTCACTTCATAAAGCAAGAAAAGACATCTCCTGCCCATTGTGAGGGCAGATGCTGGGTTAGAAAGCCCAGAGCTGGGAGGAGATGCTGGGTACTATTTGTAACCTGTGTGGGATTCTTCTGTGGCTAATTCAGAACTGCTCTTACAGAGACAGACACTAAATGTGAGGCAGCAGAGGTGCAAGGCTGGCATCTGCTGCATCCCTTGGGAGAACATCCCATGTAACTGGGGTCAGAGGGATTTGCCTCCCTGAGCGCTTCCTCCCTCCCCCTGTGCATATGCAGCTGTAAATAATCACAGGTTTTGTCTCTTCTCTTGTCTCACACTTCAAGCATTATAAAGATCATGTAAATAATGTTAACATTTTTAGTCCTGACTGTAAATTATTTGATTCTTACACCACCAGAACACCTGTCTGCCTGGCACAGTTCTCTTCTCCCACAAAGCACGCTTGCCATCTTCTGGCCAGGCCACCAAGCATCACAAGGCTGGCTGGAAATACACTCTCAAGTGTCTATACCACACGGGCTTTCCCAGCTTTTAACACAATCACCCAAGCAAGCAGTTTGAAGTGAAATTTTCCTCTGGGAAGTTCCCCTATCAAGAAGAATTTATCTTTCATGCTGTGCAAAATTTGTCTATCTTGATTCATAGATTTGCATGTTTTTGCTACTATCTTCACACCTGCAAATACCCTGAGTTTCATTTATTCAAAGCCTAAAGGAAACATTTGGTCTGAAGTCTGTATTATTATGCTGCTTTTACATTTAAAGCACAAGTTTCAGTGGCTTTTATAGGAAACTAATGTTGATCAAAACTGGAATTACAGTTTTCATTAATAGTTATTAAACACTAACCTTGCAGTGGAAGGTGAGGCTGAACAAAGTTCATATGGCATCAGGTTCCAACACAAATATTTGATGTGGCTGCAATTAAAGCCAGTGCCAGAGTTTGATATTCACCTTGATATCCTCTTCAGCCAGGGAGGATCTTTCAGAAAGATCACATCTTCTGCCATGGCAGATCTAGTTTCCTGTATAATTCTGCCTTATCTCTACTTTTGTCTCTCTCATGTTGTCTATGAATACATATCTCCCAGATCAACTCTTCTGAAGACTGAAATCATCCTAAGAGGTGTATCATTTCAGTCAAAAGTATAAAAATTATTCTTTCACTTATGTAATAACAATAACAACAATAATAGTTATTATTGTTATTATTACTGTTACTATTATTCTAATGCTACTATAGAGACCAGCTGACACAGCCAGTCGTTTTCACCTAGCTTTATATCAGCTAGCTGCTGTTATCTGGCTACAGGTGCTGGTGAGCAGCAGTACAATCTGGTCTGTGAGCTGCTTTCAGCAATCAGGAACCAGCTAAATTTAGCAGCCCACAGATTAGCAAACAGTTCCTGTTTGGGACTGCGTAGGCAGAGGACAGGGGAGCCAGGGGCAGAGTTGGCCTGTATGTGACTTCAGAAAGTTGAGGTTTTCCACTTGGAATTTTTCCACCAAGGTTTTGTACTGACAGTGGAGTTCGGTGAGACTGGGAATTGCGGCGTGAGCTTGAAGCAGAGGCAAGCCCTGGCAGGCAAGGCTCAGCTCAGGGGTGTCAGGGAGGCTGGTGTTTCACAGACCACATTTCCTCTTTAAGGCAGAGTTTTTCAGGAAGACCACATTTTCTGCTGTGGCATGGCCAGTTTCCAGTAAAAATTCTGATTCTGTCCACTTCTGTCTTTCACAAAACAAGTAGCACAAATGGTAAAAGGAATGTCAAGTCCCAAGCTAAAGGAACTTGCCTTGCCCTCTGTTATTTCACTTTGTAAATCAGGAGTTCTATAACTGCATTCCAGATGTTACTAAATATCTGAGGAAATATTGAATTAGAATAGGCAGATCTTGCCTTTCAGTGATACAAACTCCCCACATGCAGCCACACATCACCTTGAAATGGGAAAAAATGTTGAATGTAATGCATAATTAATTTCCTTACCTACAATATACAACATATAATGCAAGGTTCTATGTGTACAGCTGTTACTTTATTTGTAGTTTCAAAGGGAAATTTTTCATTAATGAGTTTAAAAATTAACACTAGGTCTGCATTTTATTTTCCATTACAGCTGCCTAACACAAAGCATGGCTGAGGTCAGAAAAACTGCTGTGATGGCAGGATGAGCTTTTCCATGTGCTCCACACAAAATATCACAATCATTTCCATTTCTCCCTCTCAGGCACACCATTTCTGAGCTGCTGTCTGGCAACTGAAAAAATGTGCTGCACCAGCTGTCAGAGTGTTCCAGCTTCCCGCCTCTTTTAGCAGACACATTTTTCTTTGAACAAATAGATACTGAACTTTTATTACAAGAAGTAATAGCCAGGAACAGCTACAGAACAGAAACTAATATTAAAATATAGAAATATTAGAAATATAATGAATATTAATTCCTAGCACAAATTTCTAACATCTGGTCTGAGCTACTTTTACTATATTTTACTACTTTAACATTCTAGACCTGTTTTTACTGAGTATGCAATTTTTAGGAAAGCAAGCTGTCTTTTCTCCTATGGATTAATAACAGGATTAGGGGGCTGGGAAAACTATAAGAAAGGGGATGATATGCAACAGGCAAGATCATAAAACTGCCTGTCTCAAGCAAGATGAACTCAAACACCCAAAAATAATGGCAGGAGATAAAGGAATACAGGCAATAATGGAGAAAAAAAAAAATCTTTATTCATTCTTTTGGTTTCTCCTTGCTTAATTATGACTTCAAATCAGGCCTGAAGCACAGAGTCAGCAGCTCTGGGAAAGAAGGCAAATCTCTTCAGCAGGAGCTGTACTGTGTATGGAGACTTAGGAAAGACAGACATTTCTCCGTGTAGTGCTTGGAAAACAAAAGAACAACAAGGATCAGGAGGGATCTGGGAGGAGCGATCTTAAGTGGTGCATATCCCGGAGGCCCAGTAGAGAGGGGATGTCCAGCCGAGGAAGCCAGAGGGGAGCGCTGCCCTGAGCATGGTGCCTGGGGCAGGAGCTGGGCAGGGCCCTGGCCGGCAGCCACATAGAGCTGTCCACCAGTACATCCCTTCTGGAGCAGGAGAGATGTGGGAAGGGGGCTGCAGTCCTGAGACATATTCCTTGTCTCTCTCATCCTTGCTGAATATGCTGGTCAGAGTTAGGAAATGAGACAGATGTGCCAACGAGCAACTGTTAAGATACTTTGTTAATAGACTTTTTTTGTTAATATACTTTGTTCTCTTAGTTCCTTTTTATTTTCACAGAAGGCAAAGACCAAAGCCATTTTATCTGCTCAGTTTTGTTCAGTAAAAACTTGTAAAGCCATAACCAGCAAGGTCTAACACATCTCTTAGCAATCATTTACTTTAAAGAGAATGAAAAATTTGTCATTAAAGGACTATGGGAAAATTACAGAATTAAGAGGTTCTCCTCATGCAGATGATGTATTTGTAGGTTATTCTTTTCTCCTGCCAGTGATGACCCAAGGCTTGTCCATGTGCTTTGACTCTCCAGCACCTGCCTTGCTTTATCAAGGCAAAAAAATCTTTGGGTGCTTCAAACTTTCCAAGTGAGCATTCTCTTCAAATAATAATGCATAATAACACCATGCTCCACTAGGGGGAACAGAGTCATAGAACCATGAAATCATAGAATGGCCTGAGTTGGAAAGAACCTTAAAGCTCATGCAAGTTCCAACCCCCTGCTGCAGACAGGGATACCTTTCACTAGACCTGGGTGCTCAGACTCCCAGCCAACATGGCCTTAATCACTTCGAGGAATGGGGCATCCACAGCTTCTCTGGGCAACCTTTGGCAGTGCCTCACCACCTTCACAGTAGAGAATTTCTTCCTACTATCTAATCTAAACTACCCTCTTTCAAATTGAAGCCATTCCCTTTTGTCCTGTCACTGGATGCCCTTTCAAGAAGTCCCTCTCCACTTTTCTGTGATTCCCTTTAGGTACTGGAAAGACACAATCAGGCCACCTTAAAGCCTTCACTTTTCCAGACTGAACAAACTCCCTCAAGATTTCCTCATAGGAGAGGTGCTCCATCCCTTGGATCATCTTGGTGGCCTCCTCTGGCCTCACTCCAACAGGTCCACGTCATTCCTGTGTTGCAAACCCCAGAGCCTGATACAGTGCTCATATGTTGCAGACATTGTCATGTCATGTAGATGAGAAATCAAAATCAATCCTTCACACAAAAAAGTTATTACAATTTGGTTGGCTACATTTTAACTATAAGTAAATATCTTTCTGCTTAGGTAGCATTTTTTAAGACATGCTATCTAAGCCAATGGCATTTAGCTGTAGAGAAGGAGTAAAACCAAAACTTAATAACTAATTTTAACCACATTAATTTTTGTAGGGAAAATTTTAATATATTCAGAAGATCCTTAGGTCAATAACCATATTTATAGGTTTTACTTTAGCTTTTAAAATGTTACTTTGATTTGCTTTTTTTCTCCTCAGAAGACACAGATATAAACTGCTCTTGGGTAAACTGCTCACTGGTGTCTTTAATGGTAATATTAAAAAAACTCACATGAGTGTAAATCATTTCCACTGAACTTTAGGCAGCAATCTGTTGGCTCATCTTTAAATATTTTGCCATTACTGCATTGGCAGCATATGCAAGTCTGTCTCCACTGCACACAGGAGATGTGTGAGAGCCTGTGCACCTTTGTGCCTGGGCGGGCCCTTTGCTGCGGCAGCAGTGCTCACAGCGCCGGGCAGAGCTGGGGGCACAGAGCTGCTCCACCAGGGCACAGCTGCCTGCTCAACCCACCAAAGCCCACGTTAATAAAACACTGACATCTGGCTTTTTAAAAATGGAGAGCAGTCTAATTAATGCAAGAATGTCATCCTAGAAGAAGAAAAGCCACACTGGGTTCCTTTAATGAGTCTTTGGTCTTTGTTTCAGTCCAAAATATAGATATCCTTAGTGATCATAATGAACAACTGTTACAACAAAAAGATACATTGTACAGAGCTTTATTGTTATACAAGGAATGCAACACGGTATCTGGGAATCCACTGCAAAGGAGAAATGGAAAGGAGAAATGAAATTTGGGAACAGTTAATGGATTGCTTCATACATTGCAAACTAAAACACAGTTTTGACATGCACATTTGCATTGTTTCTCTTAGGAGACAATTGTTTGCATTCTTACAAAAATTATTGTTACTGAATCAGGCTAAATTTACACAGGGTGTTTCAAGGCAAAGGTATCACGTGCATTTAGTTTTTCAGGACCTTGTATCTAGGGAAAAAAAAAAAAAAAAAAAAAAAAAAAAAAAAAAAAAAAAAAAAAAGAAAAAAAAAAAGAAAAGCTGATCCTCTTAAAACCTTCCCTGCATTTTATTCTTTTTAAATTATAATAATGTGATTTTGTGAGACCATGTGATTTTTCACTATCTGATGTGAGCACTTGCATTAATCCAATAAAGAGTTTGGCTCAAAGGGATCATGAGACCATTTAAACAAATGGGGGAGTTTCAAGAAGTCTAAAGTTGTTTTGCTAAAAAGTGGGTTTCGATTTGGTCATAATATATGGGCACAGCCCCTAAGCATGGTCTCAGCAGATTGACATAGAAAATAGGCGGTTCTACCATTCCAGAAGATAATAAAAATTCCCTTATGTCCAGTTAATTCAAGGCATGTGACTTATAGAGCTGATAATCTGTATTTATGCAATTCCTCTTGTTCCAAAGATCTCAGATGAAAAAATGCTAACAGCTTTTGAAAAAAACCATATGTATCTCCAAACTATCAAAAATCATTTTTTATGTGACAGAGTAAAACCCAACCTTCTGCCACATACTGTAAAGAACATCAAAGAATTCCAGTGACTTGTTATTAAAACAGACTGATCTGCATCTGTCTGACTCAGCCTCATGCAGGAGGTATATTAAGTTATTCCAAAAATATTTCTGAATATTACGTTCTTATTTATTATGAAACAGCTCCCCAGGGCTTGTTGTTTTGTGCTGCCGTGTCCTGGGTGTGGGCCTGACACCTGACACCAAGTCAGGGCAGATCACCCAGTCTCAGTGACACGAGGGAGAACAACCTTCACCTGGAGCCAGGACTATTTCCCCTTAACAATTTATCTAGAGAGACAAATAAAGCAGCTGTATTCTTAATTTGTATGTTAGTTATCAATGAGAAATTGAAGAATTCCTTAACCAAGGAAACTTTTTTTCTCTATATTAATAGACATGATCTGGGAATAGTATTTAACCCCCAAATAGACAAAGAAGTTGAGACTGCATTTAATTCTCAAAATTATAAGCCAAATTTTCCTGCACTTATGGCTATGGCTGAAGTGAATTCAGCAGAGGTTTGCTTGTGTAACAACACTCAATTTGGTTTATTATTCCACATTTGAAGCTAGGTAGTGCAAATTGCAAAATTAAATATATCCAGTAGATGTCATCATCTTGCATCCCATGTGCCTGATAATCCAGTTTAGATTTACTTTTTTTTTAAATTGAACTGAAATCAAAAGTAGGAGTCCTAACAAAAATAAGTTTTCTGAAAAACTTGTGTAAAACCTGCTCATCTGATGTGATACACCTTACTAACGCTAGGATTTCTGGAATGTTTGCAACCTCGAAGTATTCATGCACAAAGTAATTTGCAGATATCCATGACTGCACTCACATGTCCAAATAACATCAGTAAAATATGCCAGCAAATGCATGTATTTAAACCTGAAAATCCATTTAATGGGTTCCATTTAATCCACATGTCTTTAAAGCAATATAAATATGTACTACAGAATTGCTCTGATCCAGAAGCCTGTACTGCAAAAATAGATCTAAGATCCTCTTTATAGATGAGAACATTAAATGAAGTTGAAAGGGCCTTGGGAGGTCAGGGAATTCTGTTTCCATAAATAATGCTTTGAGTTGTTAATTTCTTGGAATTACACCTCATATAAATTAATATTTTCATTACTGGATTACTGGGAGTTATCAAGTACTCTGATGTGCTTGATTTATATTGTTTTTCATTTCAAATCAAATACTGTTATTTACATTCAGCAGTTTTATGCTGAGGAGTAAAATTATTAAGGCAAGTCCAAATCACTGTGATACAGCAATCTTCAAATGTTTTCACATTTTAAACCCTGACCTCTATTATTTGGTGTGGGGAGACTTACTAGGTCAGAGTTATGCCTTTCAGCATGTAATTAAAACACGCACTTTGTCCATGGATTTTGTAATACAATCCTTTAGCAATCTGGCAACATTTCTGGCTTTGTTTGCTGGGGCATCGCTTAGGAAAATTCCTGTGCAATACTGTTGTGGTCTAATCCAAACCCCTTTGGAACCAATAGAAAGGCTTCCAGGGGCTTAAGCTATGGACAAATGAGGTTCATGCAAAGGCTGAGCCCCAGCAGGTGAAGCAGGAAGCAGACACTGGTGGGAAATTGCAGCGTGGCAGATGCCAACAGGCTCACAAGCTCATCTCGGTTGTGTCCTGGAACCTGCTTTTAATTCCCACAAGGGATGGGGTGGGAAATGTCCCAGTTTCAGATGGGCTAACATTGTTACATATTGCTTTCAATTTAGTAATCATTCCTTTATTAGTAAAAATCGTACAATCACAGAATGTTAAGGGGTTGGAATGGACCTTAAAGATCATCTAGTCCCAAGCTGCCCTGCCATGGGCAGGGTCACCTTTCACCAGACCAGGCTGCTCAAAGCCCCACCCAATCTGACTTTGAACACTGACAGGATTGGGGCAGCCACAGCCTTCCTGGGGAACGTGTTCCAGTGCCTCACCACCCTCACAGTGAAAAATTTCTTCTTAATGTCTGCCCTAAATTTTTCCTCTTTTAATTTGTACCCATTACTCCTTGTACTATCACTACAGCTCTTGATGAAAACTCAAGGCAGCTTGAAGTTTCCATTTGTCCTTGTATTGAGATATTAATTTTAAAGAATTAAGGACTTTAGTTAAAGTAGACGTGGACTTGCTGACGTAGACTTCCCTTTACATTGCTGACGTAGACTCCCCTTTTACTAACTAGACATTGCTGAGGTAAACTTCCTTTTTTTTAACATAAGCCGGATTTAAGGAACCGATAAATCAGGAGACCTGTCAACCTAATCAATAGACTCCAAGAACACAATGTGATCATAAATCAGATAGTCTTGAGAATCAACAGGATTCAGGTGTCACCAACACTAAAAGGTTAAAAAGGCAAAGCGAGGAAGACGCATCTTACTTCATCATTTTGAGACCCCACCCCATAAAAAGGACCACCGACCCATTTCAAAGAACAAACTACGCATGCTTAATTTCTTTTTGGCTAATTACCATACGAAGCGGGGAATGGGATGGACCAGAGTCATGAATATGCATTTGTGTTTTGGGTATTCAACACTTTTGTACATAAAAAGACCCTGTGATCATCTGTAAATTGCGTGTGTGTATTTGGGAGCTATCCCTCACGCTGCCCGGCGTCGTAATAAACATACACTTTCTAACTTCAAACTGTTAGAGAGTCTTTGTCCGTCATAGTTGGATATTGGTATTAGATCAATATCCATATTTTTTTAACAAATCAGTATCTGTGGCTTCTGTGATAATGCATAGGGAAGGAGAAAGGATTTGAAAGGGGAATACATTTTTTCCTCTGACCCTTTTCTATGGTTATGCATTGGCTAAGACAGGTCTTGTGCATCCCACTGAAGAGAACTGGGGAATCTGATTAAAGCCCTTTAGTCCTTCAGGCTGCACAACTCCCTGACAGCCCGGGATGGTACCGAGCACTCCAACGTCCCCAGACAGCACAGAGCAAAGCTGCAGCCGTGAGAAGCACTGCGGGATGGGGGACACGGGGCTGACCCCACCAGAGGGGCTGCAGCACCAACGCACCTCTTTATGGCTGGCAGAGGATTCCTGTCATGAGGCTGGGCTTTAGGGGCACTTCAGGGACACAAGGGGCCAAAGCGCTCAGGCCTTCTGCCATCCTGCCACTTGTGCCACCGTTTGCCCAGGTGGCCAAGTAGGCCAATGGCATCCTGGACTGTATCAGCAACAGTGTGACCAGCAGGACTAGGGCATTGACTGTCCTTTGGTGCTCAGTGGTGTGGTCACAAACCTCACCACTGTGTCCAGTGCTGTGTCCAGTTCTGGGCCCCTCAGTTCCAGAGGGACACTGAGGAGCTGGAGTGCATCCAGAGAAGGATGCAACAGAGAAGGGCAACAGAGCTCAGGAAGCGTCTGGAGCAACAGGAGCAGCTGAGGTGGCTGGGGGTGCTCAGCCTCGAGAAAAGGCGATCCAAGCGGGATCTTACAGCTTTCTCCAACTCCCTGAAAGAAGGTTGTAGCCACGTGCGGGTCGATCTTTTCTCCCAGGAAACCAGCGTTAGGATGAGAGCAAACGGCAAGGGGAGGTTTAGGTTAGACATCAGGAGGTTTTTCAGAGAAAGGGTGATTATACATTGTAATGAGCTGCCCCGGGAGTGCTGGGGTCACGGTCCCTGGAGGTGTTTGGGCAAAGCCCGCACGCGTTCCCCAGCGCCGCGCTGTGTCTCTGAGGGCGCGGCCCAGCCCCCGCGGCCCCGCGCTTTCCCGCGGCCCCGGCAGGCCCAGGGGCGGCGCTGCGCATGCGCCCCCTCGGCGCGGCCCCGCCCCCGGCCCGGCGGGCGGCGCTGCCGCGGGCGCGCGCAGGAACATGGAGGCGGCGGCGCGGGAGAGCCGGGCGCGCCGGCCGGCGGGCGCGGGGCGGTAGCGGCTCCCGGCCGCCCTCCCTCCCTTCGGCCCTCCCTTCCTTCGCTCCCGCCCCCTCCGCTCCTCCAGCGGCGGGAGAGGCGGCCCGCCTGCCCCCCCCTCGCAGGGCATGGCGGCCCCGGGCCCTCCGCGGCTGCCCCAGCTGCGGCTGGGCCCGCGGCTGCGGGCCGGGCTGGAGGTCGCGCTGCGAGTGCCGAGCCTGTTCCTCATCGACGCCATCTTCAACTCGGCCCCGCTGCCGGGCGGCTCCGTGAGCGCTGCGCTGCTGGGCGCGCTGCTGCGGCTGCTGGGTGAGACACCTTCCCCTCCTCCCCCTCCCGAGAGACACGGACCGTGCCCCGCCGGCCCGGCTCACAGCCGCGGGCACGGCGCGGCCGCCGCTGCTCCCCGGCCCTCGCCCGCCGCCTGGCCGCTGCTTTACTGTCTTACTGTCGCGGCCCGTCTCTCCCCTTCCCCCGCCCCTGACTACCGTCCCCAGCGGCTCCTTTCTGCCACCCCCGAGCCCCTGCTCGGCCGCCCGGGCTCGGCCATCGCCTCTCCCCATCTTGTCCCTCTCCGGGCCCGGTTCATCCCCCCACACCCCCCGATCTGTCCCCGGCTCCTTCCGCCTCCTCCTGTCCCCGTAGCGGTGCAAGGACCCGGCGAGGGCTCGGGACTGTGACCCCCCCTCTTACTCTGGGGGCTTCCAAGGCGGAAGACATGTGACTTAGTGGGTATAAGGTTTTCATGAGGTTTTTTAAAAACCCTTTGGATAGTGTGGTGTCTTTCTGAAATACGCTCTTAAAGGCTTGTTTCAGCAACAGCAGTTCCAAAATGCTGGGAATTTGGTTCCCAGGGGAAAGAGAAGCCTCTTGAAACTTGCCAATGGTTATTTTCAAGTTTGGGGGCTTTTTTTCTTCCCCTGCATGAAGGATGAAAGTCACTGGTGTAAGTAGGTGATGCTGTTTTCAATACCGTTAACTTGGGTTCTTACATAGCCTCAGCTTGGTGAAGTCCCGTTCAGTGAACTGCTGTACAGGTGATACTATGCTGTGTATCACATTTTGGAGCTGGTGATCCTGAGGCAGGAGGAACATTAAACAAATCAACTTCTTGTTTGGGCTTTTTTGCAGAGAGATGGATTTTAAGTTCGACGTTTATAGTAGAAGAAAAACAGGAAGGAAATAAGCAGTACAGCTTTTGGGACAGGAAGCAGAGAAGAGAGAGTTAAAGGAAATGTTCACAGTGAGAAGTGTGGTGTGAGTCGAGGAGCAGAGAGGGAAAAAGTAACAACCTATAGCAAGACAGCAGGTGAGAGGAGAGCAAAGGGAGGAGGCAACAAAATGCAGCAGGTGTTTTGTTTTTTTACATTTACTACATTTTTTATGTTTATTATTATTGCTTTGATTAAGGGTGCTAGGGGAAGTTTCTGCTCTTATGAGAAGCGATGCTGAGGAGGCCCTGAGTTGCCTCCTTTGCCTGCTGTGCCACGGGTATCTGCAGCTCTGGGATGGGGAGCAGGGGTTCTTCCTCCCCGCTTCCCATTTTCCTGACCTTTTGTTCAACACTTTACAAAATTGCTAAGAGTGATTTTTTTTTTTAATGACATTGCAGTGCCTCACCAACTTACTTTTAGGAGTCCTTCATCATATGATCCAGATGCTGTAAGAAGAGCTTTGAAATTAAATCCACCTTTGTAAATCAGAGTGGTGGATGTGTTGTTCAATCATGTCCCTTAAGTGTGTGGTACTGGGATTAACAGATTAAGCCACTTTTGAGGTTTGCATCAATATGAACAGTTTTCTGGAATGGGTTGGGGGAAGAAGTGGGTAATTTGTGACTTCTGCAAAAATAGCTTTGGGAATGTTTTATGTCAAGAAACTTATCTTGAACATTTAGAGAAGTGGTCTGTGGTTCTTGGCTTTCCAGAATTGAAGATTAAAATGTAGGCACCTAAAGATGATCCTAAATAGCTTCCATGTGGTTCAGACAACAAAGTGCTTTTGCATCTGTTTCCTTCTCATCTGAATTTAGGGATGGCAGGGTTGGGTTTTTGCTGTTGTTATTTGTCACTGGAAAGTGATGTAGTTATTTTAGATCATTCTGTATTTAAATAGTGGAAAAATGTCCTTTTACTTACCATTTGCAGGCTTTGAAGTACTGATCCAAACTTTTCCTGTAGCACAATAGCACAGGATAAGCGGACAACCTGTCCACCAGATACAAAGATTGAAGCTCTTTGAGAGATTGATGATTTTGGGGGATGATATTAGGCAGTTCTGAAATATTCTGGGAGTACAGCTCTTCAGGAATGCTAATAGAGATCTGTGTGGGTGTTACAAAGTTTTACAGCAGGATTCCTTGGTCTGATTCTTCCATTATTTTCTACACAAGTAAATAGAGTTATACACAGCACAGAAGCAACTTCAACAGCTGGAGCACGTTTTCTCTTTCATGTTTTTGATTAACCTTGCTTTGCCCCTAACACAATGTTTACCTTTCATATCTTTGCACTGGGTTTAGGTATCTCAATTCCAGCAGAACCACCACCCCCAGGAGTGTGTGACTGTCACCTCAGACAGCAGTCCCTCCTCAGTGAGGACACTGAGTTTTGAGAAGGGTACTATAAATACTTGAGTCTGCAGAAAGATGTGGAAGTAAATAGAATGATTGGAGCTAGGGAAAAGTAGTTTGGCAGTTCCACATGAATGAAATGCTGATGTGTAAAAGTGACTGTGCCCTGTGCATGACTGAAAGTCGAATCCTAAGTAGTGGGCTGCTGTAAAGATGCTGACAAATTTCAGGATTTAAAGGAAAAGAAATGAGATGGAGACATTCATTGTAACACAAGAAATTATTTTAAAAGTAAGTGCAGTGTGGTTTGGTTCAGTGCTGGGGGGGGGCATAGTGGGACAGTTGGCAATGGGGTGGCACAGGTAGAAACAGCAAGGATGAGTAGAGAGAGAAACCTTATCAAAGGAGGACTGCAGCATTTCCTAGCAGAGGGAAAATGGAAGAAGACTTACTGTTTTGGAGGGCAAAGGGGGATGGGCACAGGGCAGGGCAAAGTCTTCTCATGTTGAGATAGACTAAGTGACATAAATGGAGATGGAGGAAAGAAGTGCTCACTGCCTCTTCTGAGATGTGTTACCTCTTAAGGTCTTTAGAGACTCTTTCAGTGAGTCTTGACATTTTCCCATAAGTGTTAACAGAGATATGCTGTATTTTTTGTTAGTCCCTTTTCAGAGGAACCAATAGGACAAGCTCTATTGACTCACTGTTGTACTGTTTTTAGAGATGTGTCTTGCATGTGAAACGTCAGTGTTTTAAGATGACCTGCAGTATCTAAATACAGGCCCGTTACTGCCACTGCAAGGCACAAAAATAGGTTTTGTTAAGGCGTGTTTCAGAGCAGCCTGCTTACTGCAAAATGCATCTCCTTTGGCTCAAATGATCAGAATTACATAAATAGCGACCTTGTACAGGCATGTGAGCCTTTTCTGTGACTTCTGAGAAAAGACAAAGGCTACTAACTCGTCAGCAGTGTTGGCTTTCGAACACTAAAGATGCTAGTGGTGGCTAAAATGACAAGGCAACTGTCAAGCTTATTTTGTAAAAAGTGCTGCATGTAACCAATATTTATCTTTTTCTGGAAAAACTGCGCTACCAATGCAAGGTGCTATCTGAAAACTGACAGAGGCTTTTCCTCAGTCCACTTCACAAGGTTACCAGGTGAATGATTAGTTAAGGAGAATGTGTTTATATCCGCCAGTGCTACTGGCAAGGAATATTGTTCAGGCATATTAATGACTTTATTTGTAGCCTGCCTTTTGCAGTGGATTCATGTTGATCCTCTCCCTTCTCAGTCCTACAGGCTTTGGAGGTTTTTTGCTTTTGGTTTGGTTATTATTGTTTTTCTTTATACAAGCAGTGGCCACACTACTGCTAGAACCAAATGCTATTTCAAAGATTTTATTCTTATGATCAAGAGACTGTGGGTTACCTTTTTTTAAAACTCTTGTTTATGGCAGATTTATAACAACCTGAACTACAATTGTCAGAAAAGACTGATGCTGTCCTCCAGCAGAAAGAGGATTACTGGTGATTTCATTAGTTTTAGTGCAGATTGAAAGCAAGTTAGAATCAAATATAAGTTGTAGAGATAGAAATCTCTCCAAACCGGTTTGGAGGAGAAAGCAGTTGCGTAGAGTGGGAGCTGATTGAGAAGTCCAAAACAAGGCAGTGTGTTTCCTGAAAAAGAAACTGTTTAAGGAAATTAACCTAGTGCTAAGTGCTATTCAATTTAACACCTCTTAGGGCAAAGCCCTTACCTATGATGGAATTAATAAATTACACTACAGAAGTTTACTGCAGGGACATATAATCCCAAACTTGCAATACTGCAGTTGCTCTGATAGGATTTCTCACAGGAAGGAAGACTTCCCAGGCATGGTGAAGATGTGGTCATGGTCAGTATGAGGGAGAGGTTAGCAAACAGGAATTGCAAGGCCTAAATCTGACTTCTAGCAAGACAGACAAGTTTGCACTGGCATTGGCAAAGAGGCAATTGGTGCAGTTTTGGATTCACGCACAAAAGTTGTATACTGTGGAAAGTCTTCCTCCCATGACCTTTTGTCACCACTGTCACCATAAATAAAAGCAAACTGAGGGGAAATAGGAGTACCTTTCCTACAGCAAGGTACAGCAATTTTTCACTATTTTCCCATTCAAGAGTTTAACTAAAGTGTTTTGGTTACTTATCTTTAGTACTCCGGTTTGGACAAATGTAGTTGAGTGCCTTGTTCAAGTGAATTGGAGGACTTACTAAATTTTACTCATTTATTCTTTATTAGCTTTGGTTATAAAGGTGATGCTCTGTCTATCTCCATCTGTTGGGATTTTGTTTATTTTTAGAACTACTAAGGCTGAAAGGCTGCGAGTTGTCACTGTTCTAGTCTAAAACTGCAATGAACTTCATTGTAGTTGTGATTTAGGGTTTGCAGTGGCTTTGCATCACAGCTGTAGTGCACAGATGTTAAATGCAGAGATTAACTTGTCCTCTTGCCTGTTCTCTGAAAAGGGCAACATTGGTAATGCAAAGTTAAAAGTGACTAATGGTGAAGTGATACATTAAAGAAATGTAGCTCTAAAGCTAATGGGTTGAAACCTGTCCTTGAACTTCTGTTGAGAACTAAATTATTTCAATCTGGTTTTAGGTGTCTTTGTATCCAGCGTTGTTCTGGTCTTACAACAGCGAGCACTTTTCAAGTTCTACATGATCACCTCAGCGTTTCTGCTGGCTGCAACTTCGGTGTTGGTGAATTACTATGCTGCTTTGCACATAAACTTCCACAGTGCCTACTACACAGCTGCATTTGGAATTCAGATCTTCCCACATAAAGGACCTTCGCTATGGATGGCACTTTCCATCCTTCAGCTTACCTTTGGAATTGGATATGTTACATTGCTAAACATGCAGTCCATATACTCTCAACTCATCATCCTGGATATACTGATTCCTGTAATTGGCTTGGTTGTTGAATTACCTTTAAATGTCCGGCAAGTACTTGTTTTTATTTCGGGCCTAGTTCTGACATTAAATACCACGGCCATTTTAGTTACAAAAATTAAGTGGTTCTATTATTCGGTACGATACGTCTACCTGCTGGTGAGGCACATGTATCGTATTTATGGATTACAGCTATTGATGGAAGATACATGGAAAAGGATTCGCTTTCCAGCTGTACTGCGTGTCTTTTGGCTAACAAGACTTACAGCACAAGCTGTGGTATTAACATATGTTGTAAAGATGGCTGAAAACAACACGGAAGAAAAATTTTTCTTGATATCATGGGATAACTGTTGGGAACTGATTTGCAGCCTGATCATAAGTGGGTGTGACTCGACTTTAACAGTATTGGGCATGAGTGCCGTCATTTCCTCAATAGCGCATTATCTGGGACTCGGTATCCTGGCCTTCATTGGATCAACTGATGAGGATGACAAAAGGCTTGGGTTTGTAGCACCCGTCTTGTTTTTCATTTTGGCTCTGCAGACTGGTTTAAGTGGACTGAAACCAGAGGAACGATTAGTTCGCCTGAGTCGAAACATGTGCCTTTTGTTGACCGCAGTCCTGCATTTTATTCATGGAATGACAGACCCTGTGCTGATGTCTCTCAGTGCCTCCCATGTGTCATCATTCCGCAGACACTTTCCTGTACTGTTTGTCTCTGCTTGCCTTTTCATTCTTCCAGTTCTGCTCAGTTACATCCTCTGGCACCACTATGCACTAAATACTTGGCTTTTTGCAGTCACAGCGTTCTGTGTAGAGCTTTGCCTAAAAGTAATAGTTTCTATCACTGTTTATATATTGTTTATGATTGATGGCTACTATAATGTGCTATGGGAAAAACTTGATGATTATGTCTATTATGTTCGCTCAACTGGCAATATTATTGAGTTTATATTTGGAGTAATCATGTTTGGAAATGGAGCTTACACAATGGTTTTTGAATCGGGAAGCAAGATTCGCGCTTGCATGATGTGTCTGCATGCATATTTCAACATCTACCTGCAAGCCAAGAATGGCTGGAAGACTTTTATAAACCGCCGAACTGCTGTGAAGAAAATCAACTCGCTTCCAGAGGTGAAAGGAGCTCGGCTACATGAAATTGATGACGTCTGTGCAATTTGCTACCACGAGTTCACCACCTCTGCACGCATTACTCCATGCAACCATTATTTTCACGCACTTTGTCTTCGGAAGTGGCTGTACATTCAAGACACATGCCCGATGTGCCATCAGAAAGTGTATATTGAGGACAAAGAAAATGCCAATATCTCTAACAATAACGGGTTTGTAGCACCAAATGAAAATCCTGTACGGGTTGCAGAAGAAGCTGCTGATGCTGAAAATGAATTAAATGAAGATAATGACAGTTCTGATAGCGATGAGGAAGATGGCGACTGTGTGGCACAGCACTTGAATGAGACTCTTAATGTTGACTCTAACTCCCTTGGTGATTAGGATGTCCTTTACTAAGCCGTGAGGTATTTGTTCAAGATTGACTTCAACAGAATAAAAGTATCACTTTGTAGTTATTGTACTTAAGCACAACAGCAGTATCTCAATGTTGAGTCTGTGAATGGTGGTTGTTTACTGTGGTGTGTGCTACTGTAAATATACCTCTAATTTTTGCTGGTCTCTTTCATGACCACCTTAAAATTATGTACATTATTGTACATGGAATAAAATGTTTTCACGTTTTTAAGATGGTTGGAAAAACACTCTTTAATTGATGTAGTGATAATGCTGTGCCAAAGACTGTATACCAGTAATCCCCAATCAATGTCTTCTGGATGCAAATGAAAAATACTGGTGAAAACAGACTGTTCTGCAGGTCAACTTGGAAATGAAAGCCTGAGCCAAAGCAGCTTTACTTACAAATTCAGTATTAGCAGAGCTTTATTGCAAAAAACTAGTGAGTTGTGTTTTAAAAAAATCCGTAAAAAACTTAGGTTGGTAGACTTAATGCTCTAGCATTTGCGTATGTGGAACAAAAGGCGACACTGCTCAGCTTTCTGATGAAGCAGCAAAGTGCATGCCATGGATGTGTCCAACCCTCCTGAACTGCCAGCAGTAGCTTGAAGTGCTTTACATGTGAATGCAGCAGCCTGGTGCTCATCCTGTGCCTCCACTGCCAGCTGGAGGTACAGGCATGGGCTGGCCTTGAAGTCGATCCTGAATTTTGATGGAAGGGGAACAGGGCCGAGAAACTGCACAAAGGCAGACCACCTTTTTAAAAGCAGCTTTAATCTTGTACCATAAAAAAACCCCAAACCCACTACATATTGGCTTCCATTGATTAGAACTTGCAGGTATGATGATTTTAAAGTTTTTGCAATATATTTACTGAAGTTACACTGAATAAATGTAAGAAAAACAACTTTACATATTTGGAAAGAAGACTTTAATGGTGTTGTTATATAGAGTATTGGCCAACTCAAGGGGGTCATCTTCTCTTACTGCCGCCATTATTTCCAGTATTTGACTAAAAAGGAAAGATTTATATTAGAAGACCTTAACCCAGTAATTCAGAATGTACTTCAGATTGCTGCATATGTATGTACAAGTCACTGAGATTAAGCTGGAATAAAAACCTACACTAAGAGCAATAGGGCAGGGTACTCAGATATGCAAATAGCTTCACTTTTAAGTTACTAACTGCCATTTCCTTTACACTGAACACTGGTTTGCTCACTGGTACAGATTCATCTTTGGTCTTTTGACTCTTGTTTGGAGGTAATTAAACAGCTTTCTGTTTTGAAGGAAGTGTCATTTTGTGGGTGTCTTTATCAATGATCTTCATTTTTCAAACAAAAACTCAGCCTGTCAAGGCTAAAGGTGCACTATGAATAGACTGGTCTATGGTAAAGCCTGAATTCCAGATACAGCTTTATCAGAACACAGTGCTGCCAAAGTAACTTACTCCTACTTCCTTGTTCTTTAGCTTAATCGTGATTAATGTGGTCAGGTATTTGCAGTAAATATTAAATAATCAATTTCAAAAGGCCCAGGGCCTTGATACAAGCCAGGAAGAGGAGGTTGTAAATGGGATGGACATGATTAAAACTAAGCCACAACATTTTCTCTGCAATTGCTTCCTTGATTTTTTAACAGTCATTCTTAAAGTAATATTCTGTACCCTTCCTCAGACGTGTCATACTTTGGTTTTTCCAGTAGCAGTAAAAAACTTCAAACTTCACTCTTTCACTCTTTCGAGTAAGAAGCTTAAGCTTGGTAGTAGGGTTTGGTGGGCTTTGGATTTTGCCTCTAAACTGAGGCAATAGCTAAACTTCTCTTGGTGAAAGGACAGAGTAGAAAAAGTTGCTTTAATCATTACTTTATTGAAAATATTTTCCTAGATGCAGAATTGGCCAAACAACTTGTTGATTTAAGAGGATATTCCAGATGAGATGGAGTGAGATCAGGCCTACTAGTAAGTAACAAATACCAAAGAATTTCACCCAAGGCTTAGGGATTACTCATCTCTTCTCACTTGGATGCACTAGAAGGCTGTATGTTACTGTAACACTGTGTATGCAAAACTGCTGAGGTGGAAAGAGAAGTCTTGTGGCCGAATTTTTTAAAAAATAGCTTCCAAGGGGAGTAGTTCTAAATATATATCTATGAAGCAAAAATATCACTATCAAAGCTGAAAGATGTCCAGCATCACTGAAAACAGAGAAATGGAAAATTCTTTCTGCCAACTGAGATGTATTAAACTGGATATATACTCTAAACATTAAAAATACTTTGTGGACTGAGTAACATTCCCTCACACCAGATTTTGCTACTTGAAAAGTCGCAAAATACCAATTATCAGTTACCATTCTTCATTTTTCTTAAGGTTTAAGGGATTCTTGAAATTCCACTGGTTATAATGGACATTATTGGGATGACAATTTCAAAATAAGGTTGAGCCAAACAAGATTTATTTCATAAACGAAGGGAAAAGCCAAAGCACAGCATTTGTGTAATGATCTTGAGTGCATTTGTGCACTCTGCATCTACATTTTGAGTTTGGGGGTTTCTGAAACGCTTCTGTAAGGCAGCAGACGTGTGGGGTGTTGTTGACATACAGGCTGGTTGAAATAGTAACAGTAGGCCCTTCACTTACGATCAAAAGAGTGTTTTCAACTGATCTCCTCTCCCATTCCAAAATCATTGGCTGACCCTAGAAAGTCTTAAAATACTGCAGGAAAACCCTTCCCTGTGCTAATGTGTCCTCTTCACATTTAAAATGCCAAGAAAAAAAAATTCAATGAGTGTTATAATTCACAATGGTTATATGCAATTTGTTATAATTGCATTTAATATATCTTAATACTAGGAGTTGTCACCATGTAAGCTTAAACTGTGCTTTTACATTATCAGTGGTTTTCCAAGCTCCTTCATGTCTCAAAAAGCAACAGAATTCCCTTCACTTCTCAAATAAGCTCTTGTTTAGACACCTTGCTGCATACCTCGATCTTTAGTATGATCCTGAGCAGTATTTCAAAATCTAGACAGGGAATTCTGAAAATTCAGCATTTCATCTCTTAATGGTATTTAATGCAGGTATTTAAAACAATTACACATTTCCCTGCTTTTCACACTTCTGTGAGGAGCTGTGTGGAAGGAGGCAGAAAACAGTGTCTGTGCTTAGTAGTTCTGTCCATAAGCCCCTGGAGTTTTCTTTCACTACTCTGTATCTTGGCTGCTGTCAGCCATATCTAAATTTCACAGGATCAGATTTTTTGAAGCATAACAGCAGAAAAAAGAAACATCCCTGACAAAATGCATGTTGTGGCAGTTCATGTCACAGGCACTGCTGGTGTCTTGGCACTGTCCCACCTGTAGGACTGGCCTGATCCCCAAGGCTGGATCAGTTTTAAAAATTACTTGAACAACAAGTGAGTGAAATGAATATTCAAGTCACGTTACTTTAGAGGGTTTAACCTTCTACACTTATCAAGTGAAAAAAATAAAAACGGTACTGGTTTCACTTTCAGGGAGCACTGTACACCCAGAATTGCTGTAGAAGTAAAATTAAGACTTCTAATTTTTTCCACAGCCTATAAAGCAAAACCTTGCACAAGTTCCAGTACATTTTGAATTAATTTCTATTTTCTACATTACTAGTGAACCAGGATTTTTCTATTTTTTTTATGTCACAGTTGAAGTATTTAAAATAGGAGTACAGTGGTACACTTACATTATATGGCAGGGTTCATTTCTGTCCTTCAAGCAGTGCCCTTTTTCCCATTTCTTTTTTGTAGGAAATGTAGTTTTAATGTATTTTGATCCAGCGTGAGTATTTTTCACTCCACACCAAGGTGCATCTAGTTTAATTTGAAAGAAAGAATTAGGAGTGCAGTTGTTTAAGAGTAGCATGAGATAGTTTAATCAACTACTTCTACAGACAAAAGTTCCTGCCATCTCTTTCTAGCAGCAACCTCCAACTCAAAAGGAAATTTAAGAGATCTGGGCACTTTAATACCTTGGATTATTACACCATTATCTTCTGGATTTTACACTTGAAAAAATCAACAATAATAATATGTAACACTAATTTCCTCTGACATGATAAAGACAGCCAGATACACTGCGTGCATTCCACAGAAACTTCCTGTACAACAGGTCTGTACTTCATGTGCAAATACATTTAAGGATTTAGCAGTTTGTGATTTTCCTTTCTCAGAGTCAGAAATTAAAATAATTACTGTATGTGTAACTTGTCAATTATTGATAACTGCACATGGAAAAATAAAACACAACATCTCCAGTCAGTCCATTAAAATGACTGCTCAGTGGGGTAAGAGGGGAATTTAAGCATTCTTCCAACTATTCCATTTAAAGAGCAGTTGTTTCCAAATGGCACTGCTGCTGCCAGTGGCTAATTCAGAGCCATTGCCCTGTGCCTGGCACATCTCCAGCAAGCTACATTTTAAAATATACTCTAACAGGATTCGGGTACATTTAAAAATCCGAGTTGTCAATTTGTCCTTTTCATCCTTCCCTGCAATGTCAGGGACTGACACAGCAGCTTATTCCTTCCAGCAGAAGGCTGGAAAGGAGAACTTTTGTAAACTGCTTTCTCAAGTAGAGAAAACATCCACTGTTCTGAATTCTTTAGGTCTTGATTCTGCTTTATGATTGCTACACCTATACAATCTAGTATATCTCATTGCCCATTGTCACAAACTGACCAAGATATAAAATCTTACCAGTCTCTATCATTAACCGTTCACTAGGAATTGATTTCAGTGTTTCCAAGTTGGCTTCTGTTTTCAGTGAACTAGAAAAATTTAAATTTTGGTTAAAAAACCTATAAAAAGTATATAAAAATAATTACTGTGGCTGTTAAAGTGTTTTGTAGCAAAGGCAGCTTCCTAAATAATTTTGTTCATAAATAAAATCGGCTTCCTTTTTTAACCATTCTGCCCATAAATTAAAACTCTGCAGAAAATAGCAAATTTAGTTAGTGGGAGAAGCCATCTCACCCCAGTAAATTGTAGAACCCCTCTGGCTGCCCTTGCTTGCCTGGTGACAGCCTCTGTGCCTTACAAAGTGGTGCTGGCTGGCATTTGGCCAGGTGACTGCTGAGAATCCAAACTGCATAACCAGGAGATGAGGCACTCAGGTTACATTTGCATTGCTCTACCATTTGACAGGCAGCTTGAAGTCAGGCTGTTTTTTAAATGCTCCTCAGAAGGAATCTTTCCATGCTCAACAACCTTATTTAAATACAAACAAGGGTTGTCCTGAGGGTAGTAGAGTGGACGTGGATTAGCTCACTGAGCTGCATTGCAAGAGCTTTGATGGCTAACAGACTAATGAGAGCAATTCTAAATCTGTCAGATGATTAAGGGTCTAGTGAGCTTTGAAAACTTGACCTCATTGTTTAAAGAAAGCAATGAATTTGCTACAGCTGCCATTTTAAAGCAGTTATATATATTTCCTGTAAAGAACTTACCAGCCATTTATTCCAATATAAAGATCCAAATCTATTAGAGCTGCTGCTTGTTCCTTTGTGCCATCAAAAGAATGTACCTAGAACACATATAGATGCAGACATAAAAATACATATGTACTTTTAATAAAACTCCAATGATTCAAGTATTTATTGCCTTTTATTAGCATCAAATACCTTCAACAGTATGCATTACACATCATTACAAACATCAAGATGGAACATGGCTCAGTTGATTATGAATTTGAGCAAAGTTCAGGCTGAAGTCACTAGAAGTGGTTACCACATTTTAACAGTGATAAATATGTGTAGAAAAGGCCTATTCAGTAATACTCTTGGCCCTGGAACTCCCTCTAACTGGGAGAACTGGTAACTGGGAGATCATACTCAGGAAGTAATCCTGTGCATGCTGAATTTTTAGATTCTTTCCTCAGTATTCCCTTCAGGGCACTGTCAGGGCCACCATAAGAGCAGCATTCTGATCTCCACAGATGTTAGTCCACTGGAACCAGCGAGACACTCTGGTCATTCCAGAGACTTGGTGATTCCAGAGAGGAAAGTGGAGGATCACAAGTTACACGGTGTAATGCAGCTGGGAACTGCATCTTCTCAGCCTGAGTGCAGTAAAGAGACTGTCTGCTCTGCCTGTGCTGTGACAGGGACAGGCAGTTGCAGATGCCTGCTCGTTTTTCCCCCCTTTCCTGGCTGTGCAGGAAAAGAAAGGGGGGAAGGAAGGAGAGCCTTCACAGCATTACATAGGAGCAGAACATGCAAAGCACTGAGAGTGGGGAAGGGTTCTGTTGTAACAAAGGACAAACCTGGGGACTGTGATATTCTTGTCATGAGCATTCATTACTTTTGAAAAATCCAGTCATAATGAAAACCTGAAAAAGCACTGCTGGACTTCCCTGACCGTTTCACCCAAAGCTTTTCCTGTTAGACTTTTGAATTAAAAAACATGTTCTGAATATCTAAAGACAAAGTAATCATGAGTTCCATCTGGATCTAATTTGAAAATTATGTCTAACGTCAGAAGCAAATGTCTGAGGTTATAGTTTCCACTCAGAACACACATCTAAATTATCTGTGGTCTGCATGAATTGCAGCTACAGACACTGAGGGGGAACTGGGGAAAAGCCAATGTCAATTATAAGGTGCTTAAACTGTCCTTCTGGCAGGCCAAGAAAAACTGTTCACATCAGCTGCAGACCTTTTTCTCAGCCTATATTCTTACCTTGCAAAAATCCTGTCGAATAAGCAATGAACATAAAAATAGTAAAAGGGACTGGAAAATTTACCATTTAATAACAGCTTAAATCATGTAACAGGAAGCTTACCTAGATTCTATGACAAGCAAGAAATTGCATATTAAGCAATAATATTCACACACATGCATGGAAAAATGAATGCTACACTGAAGTCCATACTTACCACCCCTCCTACAATTCTATCTCGGTTTCTTCTCATTATGTCTATGAAACAAAATAAAAATGTAAGACAGCTTTATAACAAATGAATATAGAAGATTTTCATATTCAGAATTTGCTCTAAATAGGAAATTCTCAAACAAAACCCACCTAAAAAATCAGCATGTGAGTTTCTACAGTGCAGAAACATGGGCAGCTGTGTCTGTTCTGCCAAGTCAAACTGTTTTTCAAAATACCTGTAAAATAAAATTCACTTTTAAAGAGAAACTCAGTGTAAGAACAAATAAAGACAGTAAAAGACTTTTTTTCCCAAGCTTCTGTCCTTCAGAGCTAAAGACAGAATTAATCGATTTGCCAAGCAAAAGTTCTTATTTGTGCAAGAACTTAACCTCTTTCCCACATGTACTGCCACAGCTGTGATCTATGCGTGAAGACAGGCAAGAGCCTCAGTACTGCAGAATTTATATGTGTATATGCTGAGCATGTACTTCTGTATAGCGTGGGTGCTGGAGTTAATTTTAAAAATTTACTTATTTTTTAATGAAAGAGGAACTATGATCTGAATGATCTGAATGTCAGGAATGGGAGAGTGTGAATGACACAGAGGCCACTATTTCAAGAAGCACTCATAAACACAATGAGGGTGAGCAGGGGAGCACTGTGAAGGCTTTTACAGCCTCCAGTGGCCAAACTGCATCAGAGCTGCTGAGCTGTGAGTAACAAGCCATGGAGGTGAGTCCTTCCTCTCTTAGGGTGGAACGAACATCAGATTAGACATCATACTTCTGCCCCATTCTGTCTTTACCTGTTTTCCCTCCCCTCCTCTGTGTTCCTGCATCCTTTCACTCTTTTTTGTCCCCCTCCAACTTTGTACTCCTCGAGTTGCCCTTGATGGGGCAGTAACAGCAAGGCCCCAGCCTGTGAAGAGGCACTGGAATGTGGGCAGAAGGAAGGTAAGGAGGTATAGCCAGGTTCCCCGATGCAACTGCCAAAGGAACATACCTAGCACTGGACTAACCTGTGCTGCTCATTAGCAGCAAGCTCTGCAATTACCATTCCACATCCCTGCTGCCCACTCCACCCAGGCAGGGAAATCAGCCATGCTCAGGGAACACAGCATTGGAACTGAAGCATGGCAGAAGGCCAGCAGTGCATGGGTGACTCAGTGTCCACATGCCTTGGAAAGACGATGTTATTTGGGCAAAGCAGAACAACACTGCCCCTCCCAGCAGGCTGAGGCTCTGTGCACGTACTGGATTTTTTGAGGTGTTGCTGTTAAAACACAGTCCAGGGCACAGGGAAATTCCCACCATCAGTTATCATACCCATTTCAAAGGGAAACTCCAGGGATCACACACTACTCTTTATGAGTCACTTATCAATCTGGGAAAGTAGCAGCAAACCATTAGCTTGATTTACATTTTCCTAAAAAAACCAAACAAACAAAAGACCCTAAACAAATATGCAACTAGTCATTTAATTTTATGTCATTTTCACCATTTTCTGTATATTACAAGTTGATATTTCTCAGATCAAAGTTACCTCCCTGTTAATCAGTGCAACTCCTTGAGATAAAACAGGTTAAACAAATCAGCTGTAACCTTGAAAACTGACATGAAAATTCATGAGAATGCATTACACCTACTTTGAATCCTCTTTGTCTAGATATCATGCTTAATTTAGCTTGTTTGACTAAATATAAATTAATTGCAACTCATGATTGCTCTTGTGGCTGAATAGCTACATTTTGGTGTGGGTTTTCTTTTAACAGAATACTGGTTTCATATGGGAAAGTGGTTTTAGAGACAGAATTGCAAATAAGCTCCCTAAATAACCTACTGGCCATTTTCAATATAATTTTGAGAAGGGTAGAGCCATTGAAAATACAAAGCTTAGTGCCCACACAAATGGAAATGAAACTCAAACTTCTTCCTAGCAACAACAAAGCCCAACGTATGTTATTCCTTGGCCTGTCAAAGAGAAAGAGAAGGTGGATGGGGAGGTGACTGAAGAGACAAAAATAATAATTAAAAAATTCAAAAACCCAAAGCCTGGAAAAGCATGAAGAAAACACACATACATTGATTGGAATGATAACAAAATTACTCAGTAAAAAACTAACCCTGATGAGGAGTTCCAGTGCTTAAGGAACAACCTGTTCCTTTGAGCAAACTTAGTTTTGATCATCATGTTCAAATGCTACAGGATCAAGACACTGAAGGAGCTAAAGCAAACTGGCCTTGCTGAAGTAGATCTCCAGACAAACACTTCTGAATTAATTTGAGAAATGGTGCATGTGATATTGTTCACTTCCCCCAGTTTGGCTGGGAAAACTCCTGGTTTTGTGTTGCTACACACCACAGACCCCTCCCAGTGTACAGCAGATGTGAAACTTCTATATGCTTACCAGTCCATTTATAATATGACTTTCACAATAACATGAAGGCAGTACCTTCACCTTACTACAGTTCAAATCACTGCTTTCTGTTGGAAAAGTTCTGAGAATGGGGAAGTTTTTGAAATAAAATGTTCTTAGGAACACTACAACAAAGAAATTTCATCTTCATTAGATTCTTAATAACTTTTAAACTGAAAAAAGAAGGTCAAAAATAATGTTCTTTTTTTACAGGTGAAAATTATCCAAAAGAAAACACAGCATAACTAATCAGGAAAATGTTGATTAAGTACTAAATGAAACAGAGGTCATGCTCTGATACTTCCTGGGAAACAAACATACTGCTCTTCTGCGGGAAAATTGTGCAGCTGTGTGCCAGCCCTCCCCGTGGCTGCTGCACCTGAACTCTGGAGCAGATGAAACCCAGTGAACTGTCTCCGTGTATTTCACACTCTGCCTCCCCCTGTTCAGTTCACTGATCAGGCCTGTCTTCTCTTTCTTTACAACTCAATTTCAGTGCACCCAATTAGAAGTCACTATGCCTCTTCAGCTGCAGTCCACTGGACAAGGAAATGAGACATGTATTTTTTCTCTCTATAACATCAAAGCACTTAAGGATCTCAAAATCTGATACTCCATCAGTACTTTAGAACTGCATCAGCCACAGAAAGGAAACAGGTTACGCTCTAAGGTGTGTTTTGCTGACCTTCATGTACACTGAATTCTACCAGGAAAACCAGTCCTGTCCCCTTTGCTGAGCATTATGAAGAAATTTAACTCCTCCTGCTGCTAACCTGCAGCAATTAGAAAAAACACAACCAACCACTGCCCCCCAGTGACTAATTTACTCAGAACAGTAACACGCAAATGTAATTCATTAATCACTCAACCTACTTGAATTTATCACCTGTATCTTTCAATCAGTTCCCTCTGCAGAGAGTTGTTCTCAATAGAAGAATGCAGGCTGATTTTAGGGGCTGTGGTAGCTTCTTTCCATGCAACATCTACGCTGCAGGTGTTACTTCTCCACCTCCTGAGATTACCTTTACCATCAGCTTTCCATTGTCTGCTCCTAACTAACACTTCCGTACTAAAAACTTTTCTTCCCCACTGCTGACTAATGCTTTTGATAGTTCTGTTCCCTTCCTCATGCCTTTCACTCAACAAACCAATTCTTTCACACACTACATTTTTGTTATTTTTTCCATGAGTCTCTTAGAGCTCTTAACTATTAGCAAGAATGAAATCTGTCACACCCATGAATCCACAATTTCTGACCAGTTTTACAGAAAAAGACATGCTGACATAAGACATGTTGACATAAGTCAACACCAGGCAGGTAGCAAAATTTAGCACATTGCACTACTTGAATGTAGGCAATTTCTTTAAATTCCCATTTCTGCAAAAAAAAACTCTGGGCTCAACCCTTTAACTTTTAGAGCTAGATGTGACAGTATGTTATGTGGCAGAGTCAACTCACAATCATCAAAAGTTTCTTACTTGAGTTGGATGTCCTTTGGGCAAAATTCTAATCTATCGAAATCTACAAACAGAAAGAATAAAGAACCCATTTAGTATTTTAGGAAATTTTTTTTAGTTATGTCTAGAAAAAATAAATATTGAAGTAGTAAGATAACACTTACCTAAGCCACATTCTCCAACTGCTATTACCTTTGTCCTATTTTTTTCAATCAGATTTTTTAGTTCAGATAAATACTGTTCAGGGCTACTCTGCTCAAATTCTCCACAACGGGTAGGATGACAGCCAACTGTACTGAAAAACATGTCTAAAGCAAGAGAGTATTAGGAGGCTTTAAGGAAAAAGAAAAAAAGAAAATTTATTTAAGGTCTAGAAAATATCTGCCTCTGGAGGGCTTTTTTATTGGTCACAATTTTAAAAGAAAACTCTATTTGACCATATTTATCTTAGTGATAATTTCATTAGACAGACATTTTCTGCCTTTAAAATGTCACACAGTATCTCCAGTTGGGGTGTGTGCATGTGCCTTTTTTTAGTATACATTATTTGGTGTACTCCAAAACTGCAGCTTAGAGCTGAACTGTTCTGGTGGAGCAGCCCTCAATAAATCATACAATTGTTGAGGCTGGATGAGACCTCTTGAGATCATTTAGAAATATATCTTGCTCAAAGTGCATCAGGTTATCCCAGCTGTAAGAACTGTCCCTCACATGCTCCTGTGTAAGATTTTAGAGAATTTCAGAGGTCACATCTGCCTGAATTAACAAGTTTCTGATCTAGATTAACTTACCAAAACAAACATTTCTGCTACGTGTAAAAACACTGGGGAAGGAAAAAAACAGATAAGGCCCCAAGCAACTTATCCTAATGTTCAGTCCTGCCTTCCTAAAGGGAAGTGGGGAGGTGGACTGGGTTGGACCAAATTATCTCCTTAAGTTCATTCCAAGCAAAATTATTTGATGTTTCTGTGAGCACTTCATAATATGTTTTAGTTCAAATACATATTAAAGTAATTAGTGGAATGAAATTTGCCTAAAGAAAAGAGAAGAGCCATTCTCCTTTCACAGAAAGAAAGGAAAAGCCAGGGGAACAACCAAAAGAAAGACACCTCTCATCATCAAGCTGGTCATAACAGACTGGTGAGTAAAAACAAAAAAAAAGGCAACAAACCACATATATTTCACAACATGTAATCATTTTACCTTATTTCTAAGACAGGAACTTGTATCAATATTTTTATTCCAGAAAATTCCTATATTTTCTATTTTTATTCAGAAATAGAGCATGCAGGAAAAGAGTGATTCCTTCCAACATCAGGGATCTAAAGAGCAACACACGAACTCATACACAATGCATTCATCCCACTCTGAAATGTAATTTCTCATTTTAATCTGAGATTCTGTAAACACCTCTGGGGCAAGTCCTTTTGAACTCAATTCTGAGAGCATAGGAGGTTTTATTTTTGACTGACAATGTAAATTTAAAGCGAAAATACCATTTGTCTGTGCCAGCTGCAATGCATCTTTACTATCTTCTAAACTCCCACCTGTAATCAAAAACTTGAAACAAGAAAAGCACTGTCAGTGTGGATATTCTTTGAACATCAAACAGAATGTTTAAGAAAACAGATACAAGGAAGGATCTTGACAGAGAACATCAGAATACTATTACTAATATATATATATAACAAGATTTCATAAATCAGCAATAAACATCAGTGGTCCTCAGGAGCTAGCAAATACATTAGGCAGCAAAATATGATTTTTCCCCCTTCATCCAGTGTTTTGTATACAAAGTATTTAAATCATTAAAGGAATAAAATACTTCAATGTGCAGCAGTATTAACTTCCTGACACAATGACTGAAGACTGTATTTGCACTCAAGAAATGATACTTAGAAATATTCTCCCTGTCTTACAGCTGGGGAAAGTATACACTCCCAAAGACCCAAAACAAGACATGAGTAAGCAGTTAAACCAAAAAATGAGTCTGTATCAGAGCTGGGATTATAAATTTAAGAATTTCCATCTCTGACCTTTTATTTTTACCTTAAAGTTATCCCATAAGAATTGTTGCCTGCAGTGTACTTTTTTAACCATCATTTGCAGAATATTTCACCCTAGGCTGTAACAATCATGTCTACAATGCTTTTGGACAACTCTTCTCCCTGCCTGTGCTATCCAGCAGGCTCTGGCATTCTTGCAGTGTGCTCATGACAGACAGACACATCCCAATGACACCACCAAGAAATGTTAAGATGAAAATGGCTTAGTGCATACATGACACAGAGCAAAACTTCACAGAAAATTACCATCAAGCAGCAGCTACATAGAAAAATAAAGGTATTTTCTAATCAGCACATTAAGATTCTAGGCAAGCAGGAACAATCTGTGATGGAATAGGCTTCTGACACTGTACAGGCCAGTAGCAAGACTGAGAACAGCTAAGGGCAGGAACTACTGAATAACATTTCTCAATCCACTATGCATCTTGAAAAAGTAATGCAGGTAATCTATTTTTGATGATTTAAAAAAAAGCCACTTATTTTCAGGGGGTGGTATAAAAATTAAATAGCACTTATACAGCATGTATAAATGTGACCTCACCCCTGTATTTGCTACAGTGAGGGAACTTCTCCATCACCAGTTTTCTTTTTTGCAATCCCAGTGCATTTCCCACTCTTTTCAGAGAAGAGTTTTTCAACAAACTCCCCAGATGCCCATTCCTCTGCTACAGGAGCATTTACTTCTTTATTTCTAATCCAGTAGCCTTATTAGTGCAGTAGAATAGTTTGTGACTGTAGGCATTGTATTCTCTGGTAATTCATTTTGTCAAAAATTTATTCAGTTTAGAGAAAGAGAGGCAGGCTAAACTATGGAATGTGATGCACTCTGAAAACATCAGTTTCAAGTTCAGAGTTACAAATTCTCTCCTGATGATGCTGTTTTAATACATGTAAGCCAGTATTTACCAGCAAACATGCAGATGTCTCAACTGTAAGATTTTGTGGGCACTCCCAGCTCTTCTGCAGTTACCAATTTCCTTTATATATAGAAATATCTGAAAACCTCAATCTGAAGAGTTTGATCTTCTGCAGCAATTGTTGATTAAGAATCACGGAATCATTAATGTTGGAAAAGACGTCCAAGACGACTGAGTCTCACCCCTGACTGATCACCACCACCTTGTCAACTAAACTACAGCCCTGAGTGCCACATGCAGTCCTTGCTTGAACACTTCCATGGGACAATCACCACCACTTCCCTGAGCAGCCTGTTCCAGTGCCTGACCACCTTTTCCATGAAGAAATTCCTCCTTGATGTCCAACCTGAATCTCCCCTGGCAGAGCCTGAGGTCATTTCCTCTTGTCCTGTCACTTCTTGCCTGGAAAAGAGACTGATCCCCACGTGGCTAGAGCCTCCTTTCAGGAATTGTAAGCAATAAGGTCTCCTCTGAGCCTCCTTTTCTCCAACTGAACAACTCCCAGCTCCCATAGCTGCTCCTGATAAGCATTTACTCTCTAAGAGTCACACAGGTCATGTTTTTGAACACAAAAGGAATGGCTGCCTATAGTACATCATGGAAAATGATGTACCATTTCATTACAGCAGGTCAGAGGAGAACATCTTTCTGTTGAAACTGTACAAAACAACTTCTACATCCACATTACCTACAATATCACTGAACTTCTATAGTCAGCTTCAATAATGATCCGTGCAATGCTCTGCACAGAACACTTTTTTGTGCTATTGAAGGAAGTTACTGCACTTTCCATTCGAGTCCCAGAAACATTGTATTAGTGGAAGAGCACTAAAAAAAACAAATATTAGAAAGCAGCTTAAAATTATGAAGCCATTTCATTGTAAGAAATTACCTTTTTAATGCCAACTTTGACTGCTCTCTCTATTACATCCAGAAAATCATCTGCAAAAGTTCATAAAAATGTCATTAATTTAACTTGAGGTTTTACAGCATAATTTAACTACTTTTCAATTTTCATGCAGTAAAAAATCTTATCATTAAATCTTTGAACCATACTTCCTTAATCTTTATAAGACAATAACGAAGTGTAATAACTGGAGATCAAATTTAAATCCAAGAAGTCAGTGGAAGTTTTCCCACATACTTTAGAAGGCTCTCCACTTTTACATCTGTATCACAAGGCCACAAGAGCAAAAAGCCTCACATTATAGTTAGTAACTGTGATTCAGCAATGCAATACTTTGACAGACCACTGTCCATAATTCTCAAATTATCAGTTTTTCAATGCAATCCCAAGTAGATTAGCCATTGTCCATTTCACTCCAGAAGCAGAGTTACTTGCATGTAAACAATGTGCTTTGGTTAGGGTAGCCAACTTATTTAGTCAGGCTTTCTTCTTTAAGCCCAAGTACATAAGGAGGATAAGAAAGAAACCCTAACATCATGTTCTGACATGCAAGAAAGAAATATTTACCTTGATGTTTCTGTGTTCCCCTGTAGATTCCTCTGAACATAGGATCTGTCAGGTTAATACCAATATCTATGGAAAACCAAAGATAGAAATCAGAAGTTATAGCTGCTCTACATTTTACTCTGAGCATTAATTAGTTAGGGAAGACAATAGAAACCCTATCTAAACCCTGGACCAGAACATTGGAAGTAATAAAATGCTTAAGCATAATCTTGCTTGCATAACTTGAAAACTTACTCCTTGCTAGAAGTGACAGAAAAAACAAATTTTTGCCTCTGTGCAACTTCAGACTTTCTGTGAGTGTATTATGCACACCCTCATAACCACGAAAGTGAATACACATATGCTTTTTATTGCAAACAAAGCTGCTTCTCACATGAAAACACAAATTTATGCAAACAAGCACAAAGGAAGGGAAAATGCAGCATCTCCCACACAGCCTTCCAAGGGTGGGAACAGCAGAAAGCCTCCTAAGAGCCGCCTGTTGTCCCTCGGAGTGCCATCCCTGGGCCATCCCCGCCGCCCGGCAGCACTGACGGGGCACCTGCAATGCAGGTACCGCCTGGAGCCGCCCGGCCCGGCCCGGCCCGGCCCGGCCCGGCCCGGCACAGCACAGCCCAGCCCGGCACAGCCCGGCCCGGCACAGCCCGGCACAGCCCGGCCCGGCACAGCCCGGCACAGCCCGGCCCGGCACAGCCCGGCACAGCCCGGCCCGGCACAGCCCGGCCCGGCACAGCCCGGCCCGGCCCGGCACAGCCCGGCCCGGCACAGCCCGGCCCGGCACAGCCCGGCCCGGCCCGGCCCGGCCCGGCCCAGCCCGGCCCGGCACAGCCCGGCACGGCCCAGCCCGGCACGGCACAGCCCGGCACGGCCCGGCACAGCCCGGCCCGGCACGGCACAGCCCGGCACGGCACAGCCCGGCACGGCCCGGCCCGGCACGGCCCGGCCCGGCACGGCCCGGCACGGCACAGCCCGGCACAGCCCGGCACGGCACGGCCCGGCCCGGCACAGCCCGGCACGGCCCGGCACGGCCCAGCCCGGCACGGCCCGGCACGGCCCGGCCCGGCACAGCCCGGCCCGGCCCAGCCCGGCCCGGCCCAGCACAGCCCGGCACAGCCCGGCCCGGCCCGGCACAGCCCAGCCCGGCACGGCCCGGCCCGGCACGGCACGGCCCGGCACAGCCCGGCACGGCACGGCCCGGCCCGGCACGGCACGGCCCGGCACAGCCCGGCACGGCACGGCCCGGCACAGCCCGGCACGGCACGGCCCGGCACAGCCCGGCCCAGCCCGCTGCACTGGGCTCCACGGCTCTCCCTGCGCTGCAGCCGGGCACGGCCTGACACACTCGCTCCAGGAACCTCCGCAGCTGCCAGCGCTTCCAGCGGGGATCCTAGCGGGAACGGAAAATTTCCGAGGAAACATTAAGCTGCTCTGCAACACGAAGGGTTTCCACATGAACCGGCCTTTTAAAGTTATTTACACGCTTTACGTCTAATTTCCTAAAAATACTAACGTTTTCACCCAAGCCAGTTCCATACAATCAGAAACAACCACGACTAATTTGCCAATGCAGGACAGGGAAGGAAGGGCGGCCGAAGCCCCAGGGCTGGGGGGTAACCGAGGAGCAGCAGCCCCAGAGCCCGGACACAGCACAAACATTCCCAAACGATTCCTGGGGGCTCCAAGGCCGCCGAACCTCGGGACACCAAGAGGGACCGCAGGAGGCGACAAGCCCTGGAAGAGGGGCCTGGACAAGCCTACGAGACCGTAACAAGCCTGAGCGACTGGGACAAACCCTGGATAAGGGGCTGGAGCAGGAGGCGACCAGCACTGGATGAAGGGCTGGGACAAGCCCTGCCATCACAGCCCCAACGCCCGTCCGCTGTGCGCGGCCCCTCACGGAGTGGGGTAGCGGCGGCCGCCTGGGGCCGGCACCGGGCGAGGAGTGGGGTTCTCTGGATCGAAGACACGGGGACAGAAACCCGCCGCCCTCCCCGGCGCCCCCTCACCGACGAACTTGGCGCGGCTCATGGCGGCTCCGGGCGCGCTCCCGCGGCAGAGCGGGCGGGGCCGCGCCGCCCTCCCGGCATCCCGCGCGCGGGGGGACGGCGCCGGGGGGCCGCAGCCATGGCCGCCTTCTTGACGCACCAGCAGAAGGTGCTGCGGCTGTACAAGAAATCCCTGCGGCACCTCGAGTCCTGGTGCATCCACCGGTGAGGGCGAGGGGAGCTGGGAGTAGGGAGCGCCGGCCGCCCTCACATCGGGGCGCCCAGCCCCGCGCTTGGCTGGGCCCGGGGTGGGGTGGTGGTTGTTTTCCTGCTCACTGTGGGTGACCTCTGTCCGTAGAGACAAGTACCGCTACTTCGCCTGCCTTCTGAGGGACCGGTTCGATAGGAACAAGGGCATAAAGGACATGGTAAAAGCCACCGAGCTGCTGAAGGCCGGCGAGGCGGAGTTCTGGGCCAGCCAGCACCCGCAGCCCTACATCTTCCCCGACTCCCCCGGGGGCACGTCCTACGAGAGATACGAGTTATACAAGGTAAGGTGCCGCTAACGCTGCGAATTGCTGCACTTGCTTTGAGCTTCTTTTATCTAAGTTGACTTGGACAGGGCCGCAGCTTGGCTCAGCAGTATCACTTCACTGCTCGCTGAACATCTTGCTGCTTGTGTGGGAGGAGCTGCTCGGGTCCTTGAAAATTGAATTTCTTGATGAGTTTGGACACCGCTTCTTGCTCTTTTGGGATTTTTTTTTTTTTTTTCCCGGGGATAATCATCTGCTCTTTGGCCAAGCGCAGTCCGCCCCGGGGGTCAGGCTGGCGCAGGAAAGGGCTGGAGCTGAGCTGGGGAAGTGAACACGCCGGGAGAGCTCTGCTGCCTCCCCGGCACAGCCTTGGCTCCTCTGCTGAGCTCCGGTGTCACCTTGGCTGTCGGGGACTTCGCTTCACTCGTTCCTGTGGTTCTTGCAGCGTTTTGAGTAATGTTACCAGTTACCATTTCCCTTCATATGCTGCAGGTGCCAGATTGTGCAGTTTGTGTGTGAGAGGAGCACTGCCTGGAAATAGAAGCCTTATTTTTAGACTCTTCAAGGCACTTCTACAGGCATTGGCCGTCAAGATTGTTTTATTTAGGAGCAAAAGTTTCATAGAAAAACACAGGAACTTTGCTTTATTGGTATCATCTTTTTAATGTGTTAGAAGTTAACACTGACCTAGAGACTGCAGGCAGCCATTTCCTCATGAATTTGAAAAAGGTGCTGGCGCAAGACTGGATCTGATCAGATCTCTTTGCATATTAAGCCACGTAAAAAATAAAAATATGACATAGATTTATCAGGGGCAGACTAAAGAATATATGAGTGAAAAAAGAAGGACTTGCTTAAGCTTATGCCAAGGTCAAGTACCTGAGAAGTAGTAGAGATAATAGTGACAGGGAATATGGACAGAAAAAAGGGCAGCTGAGCAATAAGTGGTCAATATTAGTCTTCATACAGAAACACAAACTGGGTGATGTGCTCTTTTCCCAGTTTGATGGGCTAAAAATTGTCTTAACAAAATGGCTGTCACAAGGCTTTGGCTGGTTTGTGTATCAGTGACTGCTCATTGTGGATGCTGCTTCAAAGTGTAATTTTTAAAACTGAGGCTGATTGGTGGTTTTAACTGGAGTTTGCTGTGTGTGGATACTTACTTCAGCAGCTGTGCTATTTCCATTCAGTGAAAGGTTTGTTCTTTGATGAGAATCACAGCAGGAAATGAAAAGTGTGAATATGACTGAATATATATGGTGGTACTGGAGCAACTTCTTCATTTTTTTTTAATTAGGATTCTTTAATCAGCGTTTCTCTCTTTAAAATGTAAACAATTGGGTTTTTTTTAAATCACTGCAAAAATTTAAATTTTGTTTTTTTTCCCTTGTCAGGTCTTAGAAGTCAGACCATTCTCCAGATCTTAATGGTCTAGGAAACGGCTCCTTTCTTAGTAGTTGTAGATAAGCAGAAATTAGCTGTAATGTTCTGTCTCTGTCAAATAAAATAAATCAGTAGTTGGAATGAAGTATTCCTCTGACCTGCTGCCTTTGAGAGAAGGAAGAAAAGAAGTCAGATCTTCTCCTTTACCAGATGGAATTGTTTTGAGAAGTTTACAGTAAACTGAGATGACCTGGGACTTGTTTTGGAATGCTGTGATTTAAGCAAGTCACTGTGATGGGTTCCTGTGGGTTAGGATAATGTGTGAAAAGTTCTGACCTCTGCCACGTGCCTTGAGATAGTCAGGCAGCTCTTAAATGTGTAGAGCTTTGGCGTTTTTATGTTATGCTTCAAAATGGAAAAAAAAACCACCCTAGGGACTAAGACTGGCTTCAGCCTTTTTTCATTCTTCTGCATGTGTGTACAAATGTGATTTCATATATAAAAATAGTATTTTAAATCATATTTTTCCTCAACAGATTCCTGAATGGTGCTTGGATTTCTGGCACCCTTCTGAGAAGGCAATGTATCCTGATTACTTTGCCAAACGAGAGCAGTGGAAGAAGCTGCAGCAGGAAAGCTGGGAGAGAGAGGTCAGTACTTGCCCTATGCAAAGGAAAGTCCCTTTAGCACACAAGAATCCTGTGTGGCACAGATGTGTTCTTGGAAAAATTACTGCATGTCTGCTGCAGTCTCATTTAGACTCTTCAGTGCTGGAGGCCTTGTCAGTGTCAAACAACCTAAAATGCCTACACATTTGTTACAGCTTCTGAAGGGTTATGGAGGGAATTTGAAGTTAAGGCTGAACCTGCAGCCTTGTGTCAGTTAGTGAGAGCTGTTGTAGCAGTTTTGTGGGGGGAAAAAGTGTCCAAAGTGGGATGAAAGGAGAGTAACAGCCAGAGAATTCATCTGCTGCTGCTGTGGAGCTCTGACACTTCCTGGTTACACCTTTGAAAGTGATTTGCTGCAGTGGTCATCAGTTGTGCACTGAGACTAATTTCTGGCCATCCTAAACTGAGAATTGATTGGAAGAAGTTGGGTGTTCCTAGAACAGTTCTTTGATTCAGTTGGATTGTATGGAACATGGCACTCTGAGCAGGATTGACACAGGGACAGCCAGCACTCGTGCTGCTTCAAGAAATGGGTATTGGAAGCATGTGAGGGGCTGTTGGTGAGGTGCAGGAACAGAAGTCTCCTACTGATTGCAAGGAAACTTGGTCCGGGCTTGGAATTCCCTGTCAGCTTGCAAAGCAGCATAATTCAGCCTGTTTGATAGAGTAATGGTAGACATGAATTACATGGAAATAATTCACCTTTGAAGTGAAGTTTCTCTTGTAAATCACCTCTTGCTTCTAGAAATTCCTTCTTAATTAGGTAGTATGAGCCTACAATGATGACTGAATTGGAGATAATGTTGGGAAACATGAAACCTGTGAGCTGAAGGTGTTACCACTGGTTCTTCTCAATGGAAATAGGGGCTCGTTTTGCTTACTTCCTGGGCACTGGAAATGGGAATGTGTGTTAATGTGCTAAAGCAGTTCTGTGTCTTGTCTTCTAGGTTAAGCAGTTACAAGAAGAGACTCCAGCTGATGGTCCAAAAACTGAAGCTTTGCCTCCAGCTCGTAAGGAAGGGCATCTGCCTCCCATGTGGTGGCATCATGTCACTCGACCTCGTGAACAGCCCATGTGAGACCACCCTGGGTGTGACTGGCAGCAGTCTGTGCTGCAGGCAGGTGGCACCTCGGTGACCAGCTCCTCTGTAGAATAAAGGCAAATAAAGTAACAGAAAAGGTGTTTTTCTGGCACACTGCTCTTCTCTAGCACACTGGCACTTCACTGCCAGCCTGTATCAGCCCTATAACTTGGAATGTGGTACTAAATACAGGCAAGGTGTTAAAGCTTGAATTAAAGATACAGACAGCAACAGACACGGGCTTTGGGTGCTCTTGTACTGAGGGTATTTCTGACCATGCTGCAGCATAAAGTCATCTTTCCTTCTCTTCCCTCATTAGGCCCTTTGCTGCATTTTTCACTTCTGTGTCAGATCTCACAAGACATAAACTTTCCTTACAACATGGTGCTTTCCTCATGGCATGGATACCAGGGCTGTAGAGCACCAGAGGAAAGTTGATCCCTATATAAACTGAATCCCAGGTAACCACTGAACTGGATCAGTTAATACACAGGGGCTGCTGAGGATTGTGGCTCTTGTGTGCCCACTCAGGGGTCACAAGTGGTTCTGGCAGTGTGACACACTGAACTGGGGACAAAAAGCTGTTTGCTTCTGGCCACGTTCCCAGAGCATTGGTACAAGACGTGGGAAGTTCTGCTAACACTTTCACTCGCTGCCCTATGAGAGAACAGATGGGATTCAGCCACTGAGCAAAAGCTCTGGAAAACGTGGCCCTTCAGCTGCTTCCCTGTTTTTAGGGCTAAAAGGTTTTTAGGTTACCTAATTTGACTTCCATTCTACAGAAGTTACTTGACTGTGCCCATGTTTAAGCCTAAAGCTTAATATTTCTGTCAACCCCAACTGAACAAAAGATGGCAAAGCATGAACTTCAGCTCTTCTAAGAACCAAACATATGTAGCTCAGGAATAAGGCTTTTATGTGGTTGGTTTTTAGAAACTCTTAATCTGCCCCTTTCCAGTAAGTCTGCATGCTAAAATAGTTATGAATTTTGAAAATAAAACTTCAGAAAAACATCTTTATGTATTCCTCAGCTGAAATTTTCATTCCTGCCATGAAGCAGGATCTGTTTTCTGTGCTGAGTTAGTCCAAAAGTAGTGATGGAATTGAGGTGTGCCCTCTTCCAGCACAGCTGTCCACCACATGCCACACACCTCAGGCTGGAGCTGTGACTTGGAACAAGTGCCTTCAATACTGAAACAGCTGAGCAAAGCACTGACACCTGAGTGAGACAAGATGCTCAGCAGTACTGCAAATACAGCCACAGAGAGAGGGGGGAATGAAACCATGATCCTTTCGGAGACATTTGCAGCCAAAGCACATTGGCTTTTCCTAATCTTCCTGACTGTATTGGGATGGGATGGGTTAACTATACAGAGCAGCCCTCATAGTCCCAGGAAGGTGCTAAGAGCACACCCAGTGCTCTGGCTACCGCTAAGCAGTGCTTCACAGCATCCAAGGTGTCCGCTTGGCATCCCCCTCACCAGTGGACTGGGAGTGGGAAAGATCTTGAGAGGGGACAGCTAGGACTCAGGATAGCTGACCCAAACTGACCTAAGGGCATGGGCTTCTCTCTGCAGGGCTCCAGAGGTTCTGCCAGGAGCCTACTCCAGCACAGCATTCTATGGGCTCTCAGCCTCCTTTGAGCAGCCACCTGCTCCAGCATGGGCTGCAGGTGGATCTCTGCTCCCCCATGGAACTCCATGGGCTTCAGGGGCACAGCTGCATCACCTGCAGGGGAATCTCTGCTCTAGCACCTCCTCCCCTCCTTCCTCAGTGACCTGGGTGTATGCTGTTTCCCTCACATATTCTCACTCCTCCTGCTATTGCTGTCCCACAGAAACCTTTTCCCCTTCTTAAATCTTTTATCCCAGAGGGGTTACCACTGTCAGTGTTGGGCTTGGCCGTGGCCATTGGTGGGTCCATCCTGGAGCTGGCTGGCACTGGCTCTTTCAGACATGGGGAAGGCTTCTGCCAGCTTTTTACAGAAGCCACTCCTGTAGCCCCCTGCTACCTAAGCCTGGCCTCATAAGCCAAATGCAGTGGGAAAATTGATACCTTTAGATAAAAAATCACTGCAGTGGCAAAGAAATAAACTGGGCTATCATGTGGCAGCTCCAAGAGGGAGCAAGGTCCTCCTCCATATGCCTTCAATGCTGAGAAAGCTGAACAAAAGAAACTCTTCAGTCCCTCGGGGAGCTGTGGGAGATGGTGCTGGTGTTGTGCCTGATAAATTCTGGCTGTGGCAGGGGCAGTATTGACAGCAGCAATTTTCTTGCCTAAAGAACTGTGATCCAGCACTGAGGTGGATGCACAAAAATGCAGAGTCATCTGTGCTTTCTGGCCAGGTAACAACAGCAAGGTGCAGGGAAATGTCATCTGCTCTTTAATGGGAATTTCCATCAATAGCACTGCACCTCTGCTCCACTGCTACCCTGCTGGTGCCCATCAGTAAAACACAGCTATATGCAAATTTATTTACTCGGTTTTAAATTCTCCCTTGGTTCTATTACACACAGGGGGAACCTGCATGATCTTGAAATGCCTGAGGAAGGCCACCATTGATATCCAATGCTCTGGAAGCAGAAAGTCTTTAAGAAGCAAAATACGGGAGTTTTCAGCAGTTCTTTATTTATAATGTAGGCTTAAGCAATCGTTACAATGTAGAAGGGAGACACACTTACAGCAATTATTTATACCAGTTTAGAACAAAAAACTGCACAGGGAGAGGTCAACTCTCAGTACAAACTAGCAACTAAACCACAATAATTTACCATTAGAAACAATTTATTTTTCAGCTGTGACACTGCTTTTACAATATGCAAAAACACAAACAATAGAACTATCCAAAGTGTTTTGTCACATTCTTTCTACATTGAATTTGGCAACATTTTATATTAAATTTTACTGATTATACTAACGTTTAAGAACTAAACAAGTGAAAAGCTGTACTTGGGTACAGTTACATCCATTTATTTCAAAGGTTTAAATAACACTTTTAACTATTGAGATTATCTCCTAACAGTTTTTGTTATGCAAAAACCATCTCAAAGCCTCATTTGCACAATGCATCAGCTACTGTATCAAGATTGGTGGGCTACACCACAGGCACTACTGTTTATTATATTCTGTAATAAGGAGCTTGTTTTTCAAAGAAAGGAAGGTTTAATATTTTCTAAGAATCATGCTTTTTTTTTTTCTTTTTTGCTTTTAAGCCATAACAAAAAAAAAAAGTTTAGCAAGCACAGCAGTGTAAAATGTCATATAGAACACAGTGACTACACAGTTACTAGAAGTTTCACATCCAATGCAGTTATGTATTAAAGCATAAGAGGTCATGTAGGCAAGTCTAGAGCCAACAGAAATCTGCAGTGTGTGGTGGAAACCAGCCCCTTACGTGTGTAATTTGGTGCATTTTTAAACAATCCCGGATCCGCAAGTCTGGTGTCCCTCCACATGTGGGTCTGCTGTGGGTGGGCAGACAGCATCCTTCTGGATTGTCTGACTGGAACACGTGCCACGCCAAGGGGTCTGCACATTTCTGTCAGCTTTAGGAGACGGGTACTGCAGCAATAACTTACTTTTACTTTAAGGAAAAAATCCAACTCTTAATGATTCTATCAATAAGCGTTCCAAAAAACATTACTTAAAAGTACAAAAAAAGAGACTATAGTGGTCAGACTCCCGGTATTATCAAAAAAACCAGTATCACCCCCCACCCTCCACCCCGTTTCTTTTCGGTATTTAAGAAAAGCCAATCAACTGCTATTTAAAAGAAGTTAAGAAAAACAAGCCCCTGTATTGGAAGGAAACATTCGCAGTTTATTAGATCACAAGCTGGTTTCACCTGTCAAATTTTTAAGTGTTTTCTCAAAATAGTTGGGCTTTCTAAGGTGCCCAGCCTGCTGGGCACAGTCAGAAAAAGGCATTTTGATAACGTCTAAGAACTCCCTGCTTGCATTTTAAAAATGTTTTCACATTTATAACTGCCTTAAGCCTGTTGTCCTTGTTTGTATTCAGCGGAAGGATGAGTAGAACAAAACGTGAAGGTGGAAGAACCAAGCCTACACAGTTAAGGCTGCATGCATGTGACTGAGAGTTGCTGCTGTGCAGTCAAAAAAGAAATGTGGAAAAACCCAGTTTTTAAAACACCCTACAGAAACAAAACACTGCAATCCAATATGGCTTATTCTGATGCATTTACCATGAAGCTACTAGTAATTCATTCTACTAGGCTACTTTTGTGCAACAGCATCTGCTATTTTGATGGCATCTCCCTCCCCCCACTACCCCCCAATAACTCTACCAACTGCAGGTTTCTTCCTTGCATTATATATTGCTTTATTGTCAATTTTTATTCCTGCTTTTCAAACTTTTTTAAATACGTAAATGAGGATTCGTTCCATATAGCTTGACTTAAACTGTAGTAAGTCCCACTGTTCTATTTTTAAACCTCACTATTACAAGGCGCTCTACAAAAGCTTGCAAAAAAGCCAAATTTTCATTAAATCCCTTTGCTGAAGTTTACTACTCGACAATTTTTTTTTCTTCTATGATTTAAAACTTTACAAAGAGTTATAAAAAAGGTAAATGGGATTTGGCACCTTCAGAAAAAATTAAAAGTGTAACTTAGATCAAAAAAATGCAGAAACAAAATCATTGATATTTACAAATTAAAACACCACTGAAGATTATGTCTTACTATGCTCTTTCATTTGTTTTCTCGTTTAGAGTACTTTCAGACTGTCTGTTACCGAGTATCTTAAAAAAATCATTGATTACAGATTGGAATGGATAGAGACAAATTAGTTTTCTCACAGTTCCTTCTCGGCGTTCAGTAGTCTGGCAGCTTCTCCTCCCCTAGGAAATACGAGGCGCTGAGCGATCATTCGTGGTCGTCTTCTTCAGCTTGACCCCGCGCCGAATGGCGTTGAGCATATCCTCGCCCTGGGGGACATCGCCGGGGCTCAGCTCACCGGGATCCGCCTCGGCCTGCCCCGCGGGGGCCAGGCTGCCGCCCCCGTCCCGCTCGCTCTCCTCGCCCGCGCTCTCGGGGACCGCCTGCCTCTGCTCCTCGGCAGCGCCCGGCTTCTGGCCTGGCGCCGGGGGGTTGACGGACGCCTGCCCGCTCCACGAGGGCACGCTGGTGACGGCTTGCCCACCATCTCCTGCTGCGGGAGACTCCAGACTTTGCTCGGGGCTCTCTTCTGTGCCGGCGAGGGCACCGGGCAGCCCTCCCGGGATATCGGGGACAGTCGGTGTTTTGACGGGAATCACCGGCGTCTTGATGGGGATGGGGCCTCCGCCGATGGTGCCGCGCCTGACCGAAGGCTTGGTGGAAGGCGTCCGTCGGATGGTGGCGACGCCGGGGGTGACGATGACCGGTCCCAGCGTGGTTGGCAGACCTGCGGTGGAAGCAGGACGCTTGGTTTGAAACATTCTGCGATAGGACTGGCTAATGTCACTGTTTCTTGGGATGGTGGAAGATTTGTCAAACTCCTGTTGTTCTGCCTCCTGGTCACCACTCACAGAGAAATAATCATAATCTGAAACTGATGCCAAAAGACAGAGTTAGGATCAAGCTGGAGCAGACAGCTGAGTCATGTCAGTAAGTCTGAAGCATGTGTAGATAACCAAAAAAGCCTGGAGTCAGTAACAATAAAGGGAGTTTCCACCTTTAGAAAGAAGGAAGAAAGTCCAAGGTTCTGTGACCAAGATTTGATGCCTGAAGGCATCACAGCAGACCTATCCTACAGCTGCAGAGGGCCCATGGCTCTTGTGAAAGAGAACAAGCTCCGTATTTGTCACCAACATGAAGATACCAAAACCAGCATCCTACAAGCCACATGCCACCACTTGCAGATAGAAATACTTGAAAAATGTACTTTAGATCGGGCAAGTGGGTTCAGGGGACCGTGTACCAGTGATTTCAGCAGCAAATTCTTTTACTTTGCAAACAAAGTAAATCCCAGCTGTCAGTTCTGAAAACTCAGCCTCAGCTTTAATAATTGCACTGGGTTCCTTCCTCTCCACATAAGTGCTGAGCCAAGCTTGGCCCTCCACAAGGCCTGCTGCCTCCAGTGACTGCACAGCACAACCACCCCAGCTGAGCAAAAAAGGCTTGAACTGCAAACACCAAGCTTGGTCTCTCTCAGCTTGCTGCTGGCTCTGAAACAAGGTACAAAACCCAACACCTTACTGCAGCTTCCTAGCTGTGCCTAAGTTAAAGTGTCCAATGGATTCTTTTTCCAATTACAACATTTCTGCTTAGGCAGGAAAACAAAAGGTCACCAAAGGAAACCAAGAGCAGATTGAGAGTACTGATGGAACACAGCAAAGCTCATGAGAGAGCTGAGACAATAGCTCAGAAAGGACCCAAGAGCTACTGAATGCAGTACCAGTGTCATTTATAATTCCAGGGTCCTCTTTAAAATGGCAGCATCCTTAGCCTGAAACTCACCAAAGTAGGGCACAAAAAAATACAATTGTTCAGTACACTATGCAGCAATGCGGGTTTCTGTCTTGTTAATAAATCTAGGCTGCATTCCAAGCTGGAAAAATCTTCCAAACAGCAATGCCAGCCTTCCTCCCCAGCTGACTACAAAGCTAGCAAGTGATATCTGCTTCTTGGTGCCATGGGGTGAGTGTGTGATGGCCAGGGTGGGAATATTCTTAAAAGGAACATCTGAATGGGTACCTTGAGATGGGATTGTGTCCTCTGAGCAGCACGGAGTTGTTGTCTGCGTGCTGTAGCCACTGGAGCACTGCAAGGAATCCCGACTGCTCCTCTGGGTGTCCAACTGCAGCCCTCTGGAGAGAGCGAGTGCCAGCTCCTCACAGGCCTCCATCTCCTCACCCTGCTGCTTACACACAGAAGAGAGACTCGTTACACCTGGAAGGGTCAGTCACCTTCACCCACTTTTAGCTATCTCTTCTCCCCACCAGAGCTTGTCACCATCATAATCCAACAGGACTGTGTCCAGCCACTTGCTTGGGCTTAGAAACAGATGCTTCTTTGGAGTACATTGCTCTATAAAAGTCAATACCCAATGGTGCATTCCCTCCTGCCCCCATGATTCCCACCGACCACACCAGCACCACTTCCCAGACAAACACAACATAAAGTGCATCCCTAGTACTGGCAGGAGCCAGCACCTTGGTGTAAAGGCCATTTCCTTTTCAGCAAACAGCACATTTGAAATGAGAGCCTCACCCTTGTGGCAGCTGACACCGTCATGCTCCGAGGTCTCTGTGCCTCCTCGGGGGGCGCGGGGGCTCCGCTCTGAGCTGCCCCATTGGCGTCGGGCTCTCGCTTCTCCTTGCGGCGCTGCAGCGTGTTCACCACGGGCTGGTCGTACGGGCCGGGCTTGGCCCAGTCCTGGGGAAACGAGCTCGTTAGGGACAGCTTTCATCAGGAACTGTGCTTTAATCACAGGCAAAAAATATGCAAAAGGGCAATTTTAATGCAACAAGATTGTGTATCAAACTGGATATGCCTTTCTGAATAACGTGAGAAATAAATTCTGAGGGTATTAAAAATCTTCCTTTATTAAACCTATTTCCTTTATTAAAAGGAATCTAAATTTCCCATTCTACCTAAACGTTCTTATATTTAACATTTTGATACTATGGTTTTATCTAAATGAAATTCCATGGTGTTAAAGCCTATATTTTCAGAATTTCAAGCACAAAAATGGCTGTCACATGCAGAAGATACAGATAAATGTCCAATCAGTGATGTAACTGTTCCAGATGTACACAGGTTCTAGTATTACATGCTGTTACAGACGTCTTCAGTTCTGAAAAACTAGGCTTGAACATTTTTCATACACATTAGTGGAGCAAGTTACTCTGAATAATCTCTCCATTTACTTACTAACTCAAATCTAGTTTATAATGACAATTTGTACTGAAGAAAGACTAAGCTCACTCACTCTGAATTACTAGTACTAAATTTGGAACAGAAATTCCTCAGGCCATGAGGGCTGTATTCACTTGGGGACCTATTAAGCAAATAGGGTGTCCAGAACTCACACACTGCACACAAAGAGCTTGACTGATCCAGGACCTGTGCTGGCATGCAGAACCAGTGCTAAGCAGCAGCTCCCCCAACACAAGCTGCTCCAGGGGCAATCCCAATCCTAAAAATTTTCCTTCACTGAGACAAAGGCCGCTTTAAAAATGGAACAACTTGTGCATGAGAATGGGCCCCACACCCTCACAGCTGCCTGCTGGGCAGCCTCCCACAGCCTTCTGATAGACAATTAAGGATGGACTAAGATCACACTGTGGGTTTCTTGAGGTGTCTCAGTCCAAGCAATGAGAAGTGCAGGGCAGCTGAACTGACACACTCCCTTTACAGACAGGTATTTTGGTCTTGTTTAACTCATATGGAACTCTGCTTTGCGTTGACAGCTGCATCTCTGCTCCAGGTGTTTTGTTGTGAAATATATTGGCAAAGTGCTTTTAGCAGAGACACAACAAATGACCCTGAAGCCCCAGGACCACTGTGGCCACCCAGTATGTATCCCAACAGTCTCCAGCTGCTGAAGAGAGAGTAGGGGCATCTGTAGTAAGTTATCTCAATTTAGATGTATATACACAGGTCCCGTGGTGCATATGCAAGTATTTTATAACCATCCTCAGGCACTTAAAATCTGCACAGCTACTGCTGACTGAACATTAGCCTTGCTGAGGATCCAGAGCAACAGACAAGAGACCTTTTCCCTTTACTCTAGGGCGGAGTCTCCCAGGGGAACCACCTGGCAGGGATGGACTTTCAGGCACAGCAGACATGTTTTGATGCTAAGTAAGATAGATCCCTGCAGATCCAGCTAGAGCAATGGAGAGAAGTTACTGCAGTCTTTTTTGTGGTCTCCCCAAGAGAGCAAAATGAGCTGGGTGAGCACTTCCAGTCTCTGGCAGTAAAGCTTCAGTTACCACTTGAGTTTACTGGGTGCTCAGCACCGTCTTAAACCACTCCAGCTGGATCTAGGAGACTGTGCCTGCCTGTGGGCCCAGCCACAGGGAGAACATCATGACGTCCAACTTATGGTCCCACTAAGACAGCTGGATGTCCTTCCCTGCTCAAGTGAGCGTTCTGACAGTGCTACATAAGCTCCTTTCCCCCTGAACAGAGCCTAGAGTGTTTTCACCAATGCTTCAGAGCTGAACTATTCCTTCCTACCTACTGTTGTCAACTTTGGTATGTTTCAGTTGGTGCCAGAACACACAAGGTCATTCAGAAATACCCACAACCAGATTTCAGGTCTGATTTTCACCATGCAGTGCCCATTCAGAGTGATACCAAACAGAGCAAATCAACCAGTAATTACACGGACCGAAAGGGAGCAACAACTGCCATGTGCATGCTGTTGGTATGAGGAGGTGAGGACTGCCACAACAAAAGGAACACAAACCTTCCAGCTAGGGATCTTAGATGATGGTAACATGCCTGGCCCAATGGTGTAATAATGAACGTAGTCTGGAAGGAGGGCTGAGGGAGCCCGAGTCCACGCGCGGGAGACAGGCGGGAAATGAGGGAAAGGACCTGCACCAACTGAAGCTACGGATGGGTCACTTGATAAACTACAGTGATAAAACCCATTAGACAACTGGAAATGAAACAAATAAAAAAAACAAAACAGAGAAATTAATATAAACAGAATGAATACGAAAATAACACTGTGACTGATGTTCTAGGGAGAAAATTCTCTGTATCTTAAAACAAAAGAAAGGAAATTCTTCAATTCGCTGCAAATAAAAAACAGAAAATTGATAGGATGCTTGTTTCACAACTGAGATCACCTGAAAATTGTTATCTATAACAGATTTCAGGCATCAATCTAGCAGTCATTGTCTCCAGGCTGAGCAGCTTTGCCTTCTGTCCATAAAAGCAGCACACTGTGAAAAAGCCTTTGCAATTTAGGTACCCTGCAGACTGTGGACATAGAACTTTCCCAATCCTGAAGGTATTTGCATTAGTGACATTTAGTCTGTGTAGCTGGACAGAGAGGAAAAGCATAAAGCCTTCAAACATGACGTATTCTGGCTGTGTGATGATATGGAAGAAATAAACAACAAAAACCAACAGCAAGGATTTACCAGATGAGAAAGGAGACTGCTAGCACTTCCTTCCCGATTTGGAGTGTATCCCACATAATTTCTTCCAACCATGTGTATTCTGCTTTCCTCTTTGGTCAGAAAAACAACCCCCATTACTCAGTGTAATGTATGCTACCTTATGGGAGAGATGGGAGAAGCCACAAACATCACAACATGGGCAAGGTGCTTTTTGTCAGGCAACCAGCTGGGTCTGGGCAGCATTCCACAATCTCTTTGAGTAGAAAAGCTGGAAAATGACCTTTTCTTAGAAAATGATCTCTGTAAAATGCCCAGCTTGTAGCTTCTCCTAGTAGCTAGTTTAAAGGCAATTGTGGGTTTTATTCAAACATATTGATTTCTAAGGGAGCGTGCAGCAGTTTCTAATCTCATTCTCACAAAGAGGAATCCTGGCTGCATCCCATGCATGGGGGTTTTGTCCAGACGTTGCAGGATTTGGATAACGAACTAGTAGGTTTGTATGTCTTGGAGATGAAGTTTTTCACCTTATCTGTGGAGGCCCAAGCCCCCATGGTGGAGCCTGAGCTGACTGAGGTGGGGGAACTGCACTCGCTCACTGACTGGCAGGTTTCAGAGGCTTCTGAAGAGGCAGAGCTGGACGAATTCTGCAGCATAAAACAGCACCGCAAGGCAGGGAAAGGATACACAAGCCACCAGAAAAGAAAAAAAAAACCACAAACAAAAAGACAAAAAGCACATACACAGAGACACACAGGAGAGAGGGAAGGATGAGAGAAGCAAAAGGTTAGGATTTTAAAAATCAATTAATGCTCAAAACTATTACTAATGTTCAGGAAATCTATGGAAAAAAATAAGCCACTTGCTTAATGCGAGAACTTGCCACACTGCTTAAGAATGAGGGAATTGAGGAAGCAATCTCAACTCCTCATTGCAATTTCAGCGTCTCAATTCTGCTGCTGTCTCAGAGCAAGAAGCTGAAGGAGCTGAGGGCACCTGTAGTCCAAACATGCAATATACTGAGACAACTGATTTATACAGAAAAGCAGATCATCGGTACTTTAAAGACACAAAGTTTAGATTTAAAACATGGAGTAGCAAACATCACTTACATCCACACATTCTTGTACATTCTGATCTGCAAAAGTGCTTGTGAAAAGCCCATCTGAGTTCAAGTATGATGGAACAGAGAAAGAAATGATACTTAC